>NC_056630.2:125698643-126298643 GCF_002870075.4 Lactuca sativa | reverse complement strand
CCGGATCGACCAAAATCCCATTCTGGTTAACGAGATTTCCCAGGAATTGGACCTCCCGTAACCAGAAATCACACTTGGAGAATTTGGCATAGAGCCTCTCCGATCTCAAAACCCTGAGGATCTCCCTCAAATGCTCCTCATGTTGCTCTCTAGACCTCGAATATACCAATATATCGTCGATGAACACGATCACTGAGCGATCCAACATCGGCCTGCATACTCTGTTCATGAGATCCATAAACGCTGCTGGTACATTGGTGAGCCCGAAAGGCATCACCACGAACTCATAGTGCCCGTATCGCATCCGGAATGCCGTTTTCTGAATATCCTCATCACGCACCCTCATCTGGTGATATCCATACCTCAATTCAATCTTGGAGAATCAAGATGCCCCGTAAATATGATCAAATAAGTCATCAATCCTCGACAATGGATAACGGTTCTTAACCGTTGATGTGTGTAAAACCAACTAGTTTTAAACCTACTTTTAATTATCAAATAACACACAAAAGGCAGTGAACCTATCAATTGTGGTATAGCTAAATAAGCAGGGTATCGAACACAGGGAACGACAAATTAAACTAAAAACTAATTTAATCTAAGTTAATTAAGAAGTAGGGGGTTTTTATCTAGTTTTACAAGACTAGGAACTCACTAAATGTTACTAATTTAAGACTAGAAAATAACGATTTAACTAGATTCAATAATTGGAAAGGAACTTCTGTTTAGTTCAACTTGGTTAACTCTATGGTTGATTTCAAGGTAATAGTGCAATGGATTAATTCTTTCGTTGGTTACCGATTCAAGTGATTAGGTTCGTGTTCACTATCCTAATCCTTAGAAAATAAACTAACTTAAACAGTGGCCAATTGTCTAATTTAATTATATTCACTAGATTAATTATTCGGGTTAAATTAGACTTGCAATAGTTAACTAATTTATTCTTTTAATTAACTTCTTGTTTGATGGTCATCTTACAAGCTTGCACATGAATTTACTCAATTTTCTTATTAATTCTAGTTTCATATTCATTAATCCTAGACATATAGCATAGTGATCACATAGCATATGAGGTTAATAATCAATAGATGTTCATGCTAATCAATTATCTTCCTATTAACAGAAAATTAATTCTTATTCACACACAAGGTTCTTTAGCAAGCTAAAATAACAAAAATTCACCAACTTGGAATTAATCCTACCAATTAATCAAACCATATTGTCAACTTTGTATCCCCAAACAGAAGTCTAAAGGTTTTAGCGCATAATTAAAGTAAATAACAGCAAACGAACAAAGTCAAATTGCTTAACAATAGTGATAAAACAAAATGATAAGTAGGATGATGAAATTTTGCCTCAATTACTCTCCGGAATCGAATTCTAGCTTCCTTCGTCGTCTTCTAGGGTTTTTCTGGCTTCTCAATCGTAGCAAAACACTTCTGAATCGTCCCAGAACTCCCTCAATCGATCTGTGGAATTATCTTTAAATATACGAATCGACTCGTCGAGTCCAGTGGTGACTCGTCGAGTCCCTCTCACATTCTCCGTATTGCGATAACTCTCTGGGATCCCGAGTCATTATCTTCTCGATTCTTCGATCTGACTCGCCGAGTAGGTGCCATTTTTAGTGTTTTTCTTCTTTATTCCATTCTCAATCTTCTAACTGTTTCTCCCGCTTCCTTTCGCTTCTGCGCTTCATCTTTGGACTGAAAAACATAATTTAACACTTTTAAGTACCTTTTGTCCATAATATGCGATAATTAAGCTAATAAATGAATAAAAATGTATACTTAATATGAACTAATTATGCACATATCAACCGTTAACTTGTTCAACTCCCGGTAATCTATACACATCCGGTGTGAACCATCATTCTTCTTAACGAAGAGAATCGGTGCTCCCCAAGGTGAGCTTCTCGGACGAATGAACCCCTTCCCCAACAGTTCCTGCAACTGTGAGGATAACTCCTGCATCTCTGGCGGTGCTAGGCGATATGGCGCCTTAGCGATAGGCGCAGCCCCAGGAATCAAATCGATGCGAAACTCCACCTGTCTCTTGGGAGGCACACCCGACAACTCCTCGGGAAATACGTCCGAGAACTCACGCACTATCGGAACATCACCAAGTGAACTTGGCCTCCCAGCGGCCTCACGCGTATCCATCACATAGGCTACGAACCCCTTGCAGTCCTGCTGCAAACTTTGCCTCACTCTGGCAGCTGAACAGAATGCTGAATCACTACGAGTCCCCTCACCATAAACTGTCAGCACTCCCCCACTAGGATCTCGGATTGTCACCAGCTGCTGCTCGCAGTCTATCACCGCCCCAACATGGCTTAACCAATCCATGCCCACGATAACACATACGTCCCCCATTGCAATCGGGACCAGATCTATCGGAAACATAACGCCGAAGATCTCAAGTACACATCCCCGAATCACCTCTGTAGCATACACTGCCCGCTCATTAGCTATGGAAACATGCAAAGGTCGACCCATCACCTCTTGTTGAATACCGATGTGCATACTGAAAGCTAATGATACAAAGGACCGACTCGCACCCGAGTCAAACAACACTAAAGCAGGTACAGAATTCACAAGGAAAGTACCTACGCATATCATGATATAAGCACAATATCTCAACATAAAAATAAATACGTGAAAGAATACATACCAGCCACGACGTTAGGTGCTGCATGGACCTCCTCCGTTGTCAGCGGGAACACCCTCCCTCGCGCCTTCGGCGCCTCGGCCTTCACCGGACGACCCTCACTAGCTCTCGCAGTAGCAGGGGCAGATCCCCAAGATGCTCCCCGTGTCGTCCCTCGCAACTATGGACACTCCGCCTTCCGGTGCCCGGTCTGGTTGCAATGAAAGCAGACCATGAATCCCTTGGGGCAATCCTTGGCGATATGCCCCTCTTTTCCACACTTGTAGCAAGCACCAGCCCTACAAACTCCATCATGACCCTTGCCGCACTTTCCACAAGTGCGGCCCTTTGGACCCCCATACCTCGAATCGGCGGGCTTGGCCCGCTTGGCTGCCGGTTGAAACTGTGCTGGCCGCCGATCCATCCTCTAAGACTCGACCTCCTCCCTGGCCTGCATCTCCAACTCAATCCCTCTCTTTTGGACACTTGCCTGAAGCTCAGATATCGGCCCATACGTTCCTGCTCGGTCGACACGTGCTCAGGGCAGAACATTGTCCTCTCGTGAAACATCCGGGTAATCACAGTAACTGACTCAGTACCCTGCTTGAGGGTCAAGAACTCCTGAGCCAAACGCTCCCTTTCCACCCGGGGAAAGTACTCGTCATGAAACATAGCAGTGAACCTCTCCTAAGTTACCGCAGCAAGCTCTGCTGAAGAATAGTGCGTTGTCACGAACTTCCACTAGTCCTTCGCCCCCAAGCGAAGCTGGTTCAACGCGAACCGAACTCTCCGATGCTCCGGACATGAACATGTGTAGAAGCACCCCTCTATGTCAGAGATCCACCTCATCATGGTTATCGGATCCTGAGTCCCGTCAAATTCCGGTGGCTTTGTGTTGCTGAACTCCCGGTACAATAACGAGTCACCCCCCTGCGGCCTGGCAGCAGCAACAGAAGCAGTGGCAGCTGCAACAGTAGCATCAGAAAGAGCAGCATACCACTCATCAAAAGTCTCAATCAAGGTGGTCTTAATAGACCCGAACATCTCTGGAATCTCAGCCCTGATGGCCGCAGCCACCTCCTCGTGGATGATCCTACGGATCTCCTCATCACTCGTCCCGCTGATCTCTGGTGTGTGGCGTGTCCCAACCATGATCTACCTCTGAAATACAACATAAATAAATTTCAGGGACTCGCTCGAGTATACATACACTCGATAAACCCACCCTACTTGTTCCTTGGTACCCTAGGGATTCTTACTTGGACTGTGCACTGACCCGGTGTCTTCAGTAGTACGGGCCCAATACTACCGTCCACACCGCATCAACATCCACCCCAAGTCCTCCTCCAAGGATCCCAAATCACAAGTAATCTATCTCTTCTCACACATAAACTACCCTTCGGTAGACTCTCATAGCACCTTACTGCTACCTACTTACTCTAAAGCATCTCATGGCAGCAGAAATCTTCCTAGACTAAGGCATCACAAATCAGGCCACTCTAGTCCTAATATGAATACCTAGCCTACTCTAGCATGCATAACACATTTCAATATATCTCATAACACAAAATGTAAAGGTATTTTGGGAAATCACCGTTCGGGCGCTGGCTGATCGTACACACTGCTCACTTGCGTATCTTTTCAATTCTTTTATTTTTCAGAAAAATTGCTTATCTTATGAAAAATCTCTCAAATCCTCAGTTTGAGTTCAAATACACCCGAAGGTGAATCCGAATCCCTCAAACCAAGGCTCTGATACCAATTTGTAACACCGTAAAATTTAAAACAAATTTTCATTTAATTTTTAATAAAACATTTCATTATTAAATCTTCCAAAAGTCAAATATCCAATGTTTCCACAAAATACATAACATAATCCTTAACCCAAGATCTCAAAAACATGACATCTGCAAGTGTGTACTGATCAAGTTGGCGCCTTCCCGCGATCCTCACTAGTACCTGAAACACATAATACATAACACTGTAAGCACAAATGCTTAGTGAGTTCCCCAAAATACCACATACTGCACATACGCCTTTCCAGGCCATAGGATCTTCCGATCCAAGTGTCTCAGGGGATTTCCATCCCAGACTCTGTTGACCTTCCGGTCCATATCATCTTGACCTTCTGGTCCACATCATACTCATATCACATAACATATCACATATAACTTACATCACATATACATCATACACATAAGACCTTTTGGTCACACATAATTACCCCATCGGGTAAGGCATAGTGAGAAGACTCACCTCGATGATGTCGGATAATCACTCGTGCCCAATCTCCCGACATATCATCAACCTATATCATAAGTACAACTCTCATTAATACTTTCCTGACTTTGTTTGATTAATACTATCAAGTCAACACTAGTCAACCCTGGTCAACGGTCAAACTTTGACCCGACTCGTCGAGTTGCCCGAAGGCACTCGACGAGTTCCATCGCGTACTCACGTCCTCTAGATCCCTTCTGACTCACCGAGTCATTCCCCAACCCGGCGAGTCACCAACTGTGTGATTTATGGGGAAACCCTAACCCTACTCGTCGAGTCTGATCTTGGACTCAGCGAGTCCATCCCATGCACAAACCAAACTGACCTCCCGAGGTCAGATCTATTCCATTAATCCATAGATCCGACCTTCCCAAGCATGATAATCACGTAAAGTCCATATCTTGATGCACAAACAACATCTATTTGATCCTATATGATGTTTTAGATTCAATTATCATAACCCATGGTCAAAATCCCCATTTATCTTCATAAAGCTTGATGAGTAAGGCTCTCTGGACCTCTATAGATCCAGATCTAAAGCCTCATCACAAATAGGGACTAATTGGACATCAAATCTAACCAATAAAGGGTCCAAGAAGCCCTAAATCCATATGATCATCATAACAACAGAAGGGGAGCCAAATTATTACCTCAAACGTGATGCTCTGAGCTCCAAATCCACAGAATGTCCACCTTCTTTGCTTCCTCTTGGATAGAACCTCCTTTTCCTTGCTAAACAATACTTCAAAGGTCAACAATGGCTTCCTCTCTCTCCCAAAACGCTCAAGCACTCTAGGGTTTCTCTCAAGGGACTGATAGACGCAAATGACGGCCCTAAGGGCCTTTAAATAGGTCTCAAACCCGAGAGATTAGGGTTTCATTAATCAGCTCGGACTCGCCGAGTCCACCCATGAACTCGCCGAGTCCGGTCATCAATCCAGATGAGAATTTACGACCCTACTCGGCGAGTCTAAGCACCAACTTGCCGAGTCCTTCCACAAACTCCAAAATAAATGAATAAAATAATATACCTGGGAATCCGGATGTTACAATTCTCCCCCACTAGAATCAGACTTCGTCCTCGAAGTCTTATTTTGCAAACAACTCTGGATGCTGCTCACGCATCTCACGCTCCGGGTTCCAAGTTAACTCTGACCCCTTCCAATGCTACCACTGGACCCGCACCAGAGGCACTTCCTTGTTCCTCAGAACTTTGATCTTCCGATCCCTAATAGCCACCGGTCTCTCAACATAGTTCAGGCTCGCATCCACCTGAATATCCTCTAATGGTACCACTGCCAACTCGTTGGCTATACACTTTCTCAGATGAGATACGTGGAAGGTGTCATGAATCTGACCCAACTCTGCAGGTAGTTCCAACCGGTAGGCTACCCTGCCTACCCTCTCGATCACCCTGAAAGGACCAATATATCGGGGCCCCAACTTGCCTCTCTTCCTGAAGCGGATCACTACTTTCCAAGAAGAGACCTTCAGGAGTACAAAGTTGCCGACCTGAAATTCGAGCTCGGACTGGCGCCTGTCCGCATAACTCTTTTGGCGACTCTGAGCGGTCAGCAACCTCTGCCTAACCTGCTGTATCTGCTCTGTCGTCTGAAGCACAATCTCTGTACTACCCATCACACGTTTCCCTACCTCTCCCCAGCAGATAGGAGTCTGACACCTCCTCCCATACAACAGCTCAAAGGGTGGCATACCAATGCTCGAATGATGGCTGTTGTTGTAGGAAAACTCTGCCAAGGGCAAATACGTGTCCCAACTCCCGCCGAAATCCAACACACATGCTCGGAGCATGTCCTCGAGTGTCTGAATCATCCGTTCACTCTGCCCGTCAGTCTGTGGGTGGTATGCGGTACTAAAATGTAGCCTCGTACCCAATTCCTCATGAAATTTCTTCCAGAATCTGGAAGTAAAACACACATCTCGATCTGAGACAATCGAGATCGACACTCCATGTTGCAATACCACCTCCCTCACGTACACCTCTGCCAACCTCTCAGCGGAAGAGCTCTCACTGATAGCAAGGAAGTGAGCGCTCTTTGTCAACTTGTCGACAATCACCTAAATTGCATCGATGCCCCTTGCAGTCCTCGACAATTTGGTAATAAAATCCATAGTAATCTGTTCCCACTTCCACTTGGGAACCTCTAATGGCTGCAACTTACCATGCGGTCTCTGGTGCTCGGCCTTAACCCTACGACAGGTTAGGCACCTCTCAACGAACCACGCGACGTCCCTCTTCATACAGGGCCACCAATACTCCCTCTTCAGGTCAAAATACATTTTAGTGGCCCCGGGATGGATCGAGAACCTCGATCTATGCGCCTCCTACATCAAAATTGTACGCGTCCCGCCCACAAACGGTACCCAAATCCGACCCTGAAAAGTCATAAGCCCTCGGCTATTCGTAACGAACTCCGACACCTACCCGATAACCCTCTCTCTCTTATGATTCTCCGGTCTCACTGCCTCAGCCTGGGCCCCTCGAATGGTGTCCAACACCTGAGTCATCACAGTCAATCTCATACAAATGTCTCGTACTAGGGCACTTTCTGCTCTACGACTCAGGGCGTCGGCTACCATATTAGCCTTGCCCAGGTGGTACAGGATCTCACAATCATAATCCTTTACCACATCCAACCACCTCCTCTGCCGCATGTTCAAGTTGGGATGATCCATCAAGTACTTCAAACTCTTGTGGTCCGTGTATATGGTACACTGAACCCCATACAAATAGTGACGCCAAATCTTGAGGGCGAACACTACTGCCCCCAAATCCAGATCGTGAGTGGGATACCTCACCTCATGAGGCTTCAGCTGCCTCGATGCATACACTATCACATGCCCCCTCTGCATGAGCACTGCACCTAGCCCGGATATAGATGCGTCACAATAAACCACGAAATCATCAACTCCATCTGGGAGGCATAGCACCGAGGCTTCACACAACTTCTGGCTAAGAGTCTCAAACGAGGTCTGCTGCTCTGGACCCCATGAGAAAGCAACACCCTTCCGGGTCAAACTAGTGAGTGGCACTGCAATCCTGGAGAAATCCTGAATGAATCTCCGATAATAACCGGCCAACCCCAGAGAAGTCCTGATCTCGGAGGCAGACTTCGGTACCTCCCAGCTCATCACCCCCTCAATATTGGCCGGATCGACCAAAATCCCATTCTGGTTAACGAGATTTCCCAGGAATTGGACCTCCCGTAACCAGAAATCACACTTGGAGAATTTGGCATAGAGCCTCTCCGATCTCATAACCCATGGTCAAAATCCCCATTGATCTTCATAAAGCTTGATGATTAAGTCTCTCTGGAACTCTATGGATCCAGATCTAATGCCTCATCACAAATAGGGACTAATTGGACATCAAATCTAACCAATAAAGGGTCCAAGAAGCCCTAAATCCATATGATCATCATAACAACAGAAGGGGGGGCCAAATTATTACCTCAAATGTGATGCTCTGAGCTCCAAATCCACAGAATGTCCACCTCCTTTGCTTCCTCTTGGCTAGAACCTCCTTTTCCTTGCTAAACAATACTTCAAAGGTCAACAATGGCTTCCTCTCTCCCTCTCAAAATGCTCAAGCACTCTAGGGTTTCTCTCAAGGGACTGATAGAGGCAAATGACGGCCCTAAGAGCCTTTAAATAGGTCTCAAACCCGAGAGATTAGGGTTTCATTAAACAGCGCGGACTCGCCGAGTCCACCCATGAACTCGCCAAGTCCGGTCATCAATCCGGATGAGAATTCGCGACCCTACTCGGCGAGTCTAAGCACCAAATCGCCGAGTCCTCCACAAACTCCAAAATAACTGAATAAAATAATATACGTGGGAATCCGGATGTTACACAATAGCAAACTCTTCATCAAAGTTCACATTCAGCTTTAAGAGACGATCCACATGGCGTTGTATCCTTTGCAGGTGGGTCGTGATGGAGTCTCCATCTTTCATATTGGTGGTGATGAATGACCTGACTATTTCGTACCTCTCTTGATGCGCTCTTTGATGGTATTTCTCCATCAAGTTCTTGCACATATCGTAAGGCCAATATTCATCATAGAACCGTTGTAGCTCAGGAGTCATAGTGGCTACCATAATACAAGAGACTTTAGTAGCATCCTTGTAGTGAGCCATATACTAAACTATTTCTTCAGGAGTAGCTTTGGTTTCGTCTATCTCGTTCAACTCCTTGTCGAGGACGTATTCCTTGTCCTCGAAACACAAGGACATTCTGATGTTGTGTATCCAATCATTATATATGGACTCATCGAATGTCACCTTGGCACAAATGCTCAAGAGCGAGA
This sequence comes from Lactuca sativa, assembly GCF_002870075.4. Classification (NCBI taxonomy): domain Eukaryota; kingdom Viridiplantae; phylum Streptophyta; class Magnoliopsida; order Asterales; family Asteraceae; genus Lactuca; species Lactuca sativa. The sequence goes on along the minus strand of NC_056630.2, from coordinate 126,289,384 downwards.
AAGAGTTGGAGTTGTTGTTGGAGGAACCGGAAGCATGGTTGGAAGTTGACATCTGCAAAAGAAGAAGGACAAGATTAGATAATGAATCCTTAATATAACACCCAAAATGAAATATTAAGGCTAGAACCCAACACAATAATTCACAATTCGGAAGAGGGATGCAGTAATCCAATTGTAAATTATTTGAAGGTAGGTAAATGACGATTTATCAATTCCACCATGAAAACGACTTTTAAAAAAAAAAGTGAATTAGGTTTTATATGAAATTCCTAGATCCTTGAGATTCATTGAACTATTCAATTGCATGTTTAATCTCGATTACACCCTTCAAGTTTGTGACTGGGATACCGAGGATCACAAACAAGGTGTGAATAACTATGCAAATTAGCTTGGTACTCTCGATATCATTTACCACATAATCAATGTGCCTATTAACCACACACGCTCCATTAATCAATGATAATATACGATCTACCCATTGCCACACTTTACAAGTCCATATTAGTGTGTTGGTTAACCATACACGCTCCACTAATGACTTTATAAAGTGTAATGTGCAATTTCATGGATTAGCATCAAATTCACATTTTCCTAAAGTAACTAAGATTGAGAATTTATAAAAAAACATTTAGTTACTTTATATTTTTCATTATACTTATTAATGAGGATTTAATGTCCTATCCTACCCGTTCAACTAACAACCCTCCACTACTCAAGAGTGCGGTGGGTAAGAGTGGATATCCAATGACAGTCATTTTATAGGGCGGTTCCTTAAACACCCCTTATAGACCAACTTCGTGAATGAGGCCTACTAACGCTAAGACTGACAATTCTTATATATATCTTGAACTTTTAATATTTTATATATATATATATATATATATATAATAATAATAATAATAATAATAATAATATAAGGGTGTATTTTAAACTTTTAAAATACTAGGATTCTAGAATTTAATATTTCAAATTAAAATTTTAATTAAATTTTAAATTCCAAAACCAAAGGGTGTAGTTTGAAACTTTTCAAAATTACTAGATTAAATTTTAAAGAATTAAATTAATAAAATAATTTTGTCATTATCTCAAAATTTGACCAAATCAATCTTATTTGATAAGGAAATCAGATTGCTATTCAGAAAATTCAGTTTTAGGCATTAAAGACGAATTATGGTAATTATCCTAATCCAATCAAGATCTGAAAATCGAAAAATCAGGCATCTGACAACCCGACTCATCGAGTTTTTGCAAGGAACTCGTCGAGTAGGCTCAACTTGTCGAGTTTCATGTGGAACTCGTCGAGTCTGATGAACAAATTGACAAATCTGCTTCCTTCTCCTTTGGACAATTCACTATGGCATCAAATTCAATTGAAAAACATCCTAGGCTCTGATACCACTGATGAATTTTGAGCATAATAACATCCTATGTGATCATACAAGCCTAATTGCTTTAGATCTAAGTTTTTTACAAATTGAACATGCAAATTGAATTCCAAAGCAAAAGCCTAGATCTAGCATATATAATTCGAAATTTACATATGAAAAGGGTTTAGAAGATTACCTTGCTTGTTATATAGTAATAACAAGAATTCCTTTGTTGATCTTGACTCTTGAAAGCTTAGTGCCTCAAATGTTGGACCTCTAATGGATCGGGACAAACACTTGTAGCAAGAGGATGAGCAGAGAGAGGAAGGAATATGCAGAAAATAGGCTAGGTTTTCTATGCTCTAAGCATTGGCTGAAAACCCTAGGTCTTGGGGTCTTTAAATAGTTGAGGTTGCAAGGGTTTTTAGGTGGAAACCCTAATTTCCTGCTTAGGCCTTAAGCAGTCCATGGACTACTCCTCTAGGAGCCTTAGACGAAATCTATAGGGCCTCCTTATAGTTTTTCATCAACTCCATTCTAAAGGAGTCTAACAACCTAATTTTGCAACTATCAATGATTTGCAAAATGATGCGGCATTGGCTTCGACCACCTGATCTGAGGACGTGCTTCTATGCTGGAGACGAAACTGCAAGATCACAACAGAGAGATGCGTTAGAGCCGCCCCAGGGACTGTGTCTTGGGAGCGAACTCCGACGATCAATTTAGATCAGCTGATAGATCTGAGATGGTTCTATATAACTAGAGATAACCATCTTGGTGCTGGTGGTGGTGTATCGTGGCTGACGACAGCAGGTGGTGGCTGAGCCACCCGACCGGAGTATAGTGTGGCGGCTGAGCCATGGGTGAAGAGTCCTAGGGAAAGGTCCCCCTTCATGGAGGAGGCACTATTCTATTTATAGTGGACAATTAGGTCAGGCCTTGGTCCAACCCAATTCAGGCCCAACTAGCAAGGAGTTGGGTGAGGCCCCCCGGAGGCGCCTGGAGGGGTAGCGGGCGCACACTAGGAAAGGATACCAGGGGAGCGCCTGGCGAGGGAGCGCCAGGCCGAGCTAGCAGGAGAGTCTCTAGCACGGCTGGTAATTAAGGGGGTCGGCCAAGGCTGGAAAGGGAACGACAGGCAGGGCTGGCAGGAGCGCGACAGGCCAGGCTAGCGCTCTAGAGCAGTCTAGGCCATGCTAATGGACCATATATAATCAAGTCCCCCCCCCCCCCCCCCCCCCGTTCGATGTTATTGGTATGCTACTAATGACATTGGACTGGACTTAGTCGAATAAACTATGCGTCATCAAGTTCCCCTAGTCCGATGCGATTGGGTTGCTGATAATCGGATCGGACTAGACAAAGCACCAATACATTAAATAGAGAGAACGACCGAACCTCGCCCACGAGAGTCGTGGTGTTGATGAGCCAAACATCGCTTATGCGGCTTGATATGACTTGATACTCCTTCATTGAGAGGAGTATGATCTGGTCGGTGTAATGCATCGCAACTGCTGTTGACAATGTTATGCAGAGCGAGGCTGCTAAGGAGTGTTGGGCGACGCGGGGCTGTTATGCGATGATGAAGTTGGTACAACGTTGGGTCAGGGTAGCCATACAATATCTAAGATTGTTATTCGGCGTAGATGGAATGTCACCAGTTTGATGTGTCTCCAAAGTACACTATACCTAACTGGATTCCCCCAGTCTGATGTGGGTAGCGTTGGTAGCCGGATTAGACTATGATGAATAACACAAGGTTGCTGTATCAATAAACGACGAGGTTGTTGGCATAATAAAAGGTAGAAAATCCCTTGTCCGAGATGGATGTTGTCAAACTGATGACCTGTAAGGTTGTTGAATGTGATATATGTGGGAGAGATTCGGAGAGCTGGGCGACTGGGTTGCTAGCTGGGATCACACGGTAAGACTATTGTCGAGAGCCAGGCAACAGAGATGTTGATGGATATGTGGCGAGGAAACAGGTAGGGGTTGCACAGCCAGACCATTTCTGAGAGCCAGGAAACAGAGATGCTGAAAGGTACTAGGTAGCAAGGTCGCTGTCGGGATAACCTTCTCGCTGGAGAGTAACCTCACTATAGCAGGATGCAATGTGGAGAATGCTTCATCGATCGTCCGAGCACAAGGGAACCATGATGACTGTGAGAGAGGAAACACCAAGGGTATGGTGTTAGGCGTGGAATAGGCTTGTGATGCGTGACTTATGATGCGCGACTTAGAAGAATAGCGTGGGCTTAGCAGTTAGCGATCATGGAGATGTCACGCAGTAGAGCATCGCGTGGAACATATCGAGCTTAACTGCCTGCGATCATAGATACATCATGCATGAGAGCATCGTGTAGGATCATTTAAGCAGAGGTTGCGGGCCTTTTAACCTCGTTGGCGGAGCATGCTGTTGATGGAGTCGAGCTGAGAACCCAGAAGACCAAAGGCGAGGGTGCTGAACTGTAACGCCCGCAAATCTGGGCTAGTCAAATTAGAGGCAATAGGGGTCGAAAACGACTTTTCGACAAAAGATTATTTAGAATAAATAATCTTAATCAAGTTGTAGAGTATGTTACAAGGTTTTCGTACATATAAAGAACGCCGAAAACCAAGTTATAACGAAGAAGTTATGACCCGTTGAAGTTTCGCGACGGAACCGGCACGATACCGAGAAGCGTAAATAGTGAATCTACGATAGAGCGAGATTTAGCCTTAGCGATCTAAACGAAAGTCGTAGAATATGTTAAACTAAGAACATCGATAAAAAGAACGCCCAAATCTGACTTCGTATGAGGAAGTTATGATTTTTTCTAAGATTTAGCATAGCAGTGCACAGCCCGAAATCTGAATTTTAGATCGGTCGATTTTTAGCCGACGGGATCTAAATGAAAGTTGTAGTACTCGTAAATACCAACGCGTGGATATAAATAACGTCAAAAACGGAGTTCGTATGAACGAGTTACAAATTATAATAGCATATTTACGTATTAAAATAAAGTATAAATCATATATACGTACACATATATATACATATGTATATATCATTAGAAAGGTATCGACGATGCGGTCATTATAAGACTAATGTTGAGTTCTTTCGACATTAGTTTAGTGCAAATATCATTAAATCTATTTAAAATAGTATTATAAAGGGGTGTTTAGTTGTTTATATAACTATAAGGTCATTAAGTAATTATGGAGGGTAGTTTTTGTAAATTCAATTACTATAAATAAGAGGCTTGGGCTCTCATATTTCTTGCACCATTCTCTTGATTCAAGAGTCTTTCTCTCCTTATCCCCCGAGCATTTCGGTCCCTCGTGATTCGACTTCTCTTTCTGTAGTTTTAGTATAGTAAGGTGAGCGCTGAAGCGCTGCACGAATCTTTCTTAGAAAGATTCAGCGACGAAGTTCTGCCCCTGCAGAGCCCGACTCCTAGCTAAAATCCCCTTGTAAGTAAGTTATGCTTACCCTATTTTAAATATAGTTTATATTTAAAATTAGTATTGTTATTATAAATTTATAATAAATATTTGAGCTATTATTATGACTTATATAAGTGTCGTTATAATATCTTTTTAACTACTCGCGGTACGGGGAATCTGGTTTAAAGGGCCGCATAGGGTTGTTGGATTTCAGAAGTGCTATATGCCAAAATGGTCCTGCCCTCCGGTGTTTTATGTCTGGCCCCTGTCTGTACATAGTGGTTGGAAAGTATTGTTTAAACGCTTATATAATAATAATAATAAGACTAATAATTAGTCACGGTAAATATTAGACTAAAATCTAGTGGTAATAATACTAGGTTTCGTCGAAGGAAATTATTTTAAAGTAAACGAAGCGCTGTCCGAGTACCGAGTCACCACCTTCTCAAGTGAGTGCATGGTCTCTTTCATCTTACACATAGATATGAAGTATTTTAATATAAATTACGTGTTATGTGTGCATATTGTCTGAATACTTGTTGTCTATGCTGGTGAAAGATTTTTATACATGTTTTAAATGATGTAAATTGTATAAAGTATTTTATATCTACAAAATATGTTGGGTAAAACATGGGTAGATGAATGATGATGGATAAAAGCTGAAATAGAGGAACATTAGTAGTACGGACCTAGTTCCCTATAGGTATACATTGGCAGCAGTGGACCTAGTACCCTATAGATGAGCACTGGCAGCTGTGCCACAACCCGTAGATGATTTAGATCTACGGTAAACGTCCTAGCAGCTGCGCTCTAAGGATAGTATCGGCAGTTGCGCCTAATAGGGAGCCTTATGACCATGACAGTAGCGTTAAAAGGTCAATACCGGCAGAAGCGCCTCATAGGAAATGTCCCAATTCTGGCAGCTGTGCCTAAGTGACAAGATTAGCAGCTGCGCTTGACCAAAGTGTCATTGGCAACAATGGACTTCATGTTGTTTCCTTAGGATGATCCTTAGGAATGAATGAATGAGAAATAGCTGATTCTTAGGGTAGATCCTTAAGAATAAAGAAGATAATGGGGATGGGTAATTGGGTTGATTATTTGATTGTTTAAACATAATAATTATATTATTGTGGGTTGAAAACCCTATGTACTCACCAGGTTTCCCAACCTGACCCACTCAGTTTATTTATATCACAGGTGTTGATATGAAGTGACATTACACTGAGAGATTTAAAGAGATGTAGATCACTAGTGTAAATAATTGTAAGTTCTGTTTATGCTTATGTTTCTGTATTAACGATGACATCCCAAACGTTTTAAAATGAAATAAATACGTTTCTTCGAAAATGTTTTAATAACGTATTTACCATGTTTTTCTGGGAACAAATTCCGCAACATTTTTATAAAATGAAGCACTCTGATTTTTATAAAGCATAAACAACATCGGTCTTTTCTGGCCGTGAAAATGGGGATGTCACATGAACCTCGCATGTAGAGCTTGCCGCTATAATGAAGTCGGGTTGAGAAGCCAGATGACTCAAGGTGAGGGTATTGAACCTCGCATGTGAAGCTTGCCGCTCTAATGGAGTTGGGCTGAGAAGCCAGACGACTCAAGAAGAGGGTGTTGAACCTCGCATGCGGAGCTTGCCGCTATACTGGAGTCGGGCTGAGAAGCCAGACAACCCAAGGCGAGGGTGCTAAACCTCGCATGCGGAGCTTGCCGCTATAATGGAGTCAGGCTGAGAAGCCAGGCGACTCAAGGCGAGGGTATTGAACCTCGCATGTGGAGCTTGTCGCTATAATGGAGTCGGGTTGAGAAGCCAAACGACTCAAGGCGAGGGTGTTGAACCTCGCATGCGGAGCTTGTTGCTATAATGGAGTCGGGCTGAGAAGCCAGACGACTCAAGGCGAGGGTTTTGAACCTCGCATGCGGAGCTTACCGTTATAGTGGAGTCGGTCTGAGAAGCCATACGAACCAAGGCGAGTTTGTTGAACCTCGCACGCGGAGCTTGCCGCTATAGTGGAGTCGGGTTGAGAAGCCAGACGACTCAAGGAGAGGGTGTTGAACCTCGCATGCGGAGCTTGCCGCTATAATAGAGTCGGGCTGAAAAGCTAGACGACTCAAGGCAAGGGTACTGAACCTTTCAAGGTTGGGCATAGTGGCCGACAATCTATGTGTCCGACCCACACCGAAGTATGATGGCACCTGACGCTTAGCTGTACCATTAGCTTTAGTGACGGTTGGTGCCTCGCTTTCTTGGATGTATGCCAAGGGATATGCGACAATGCTACTTAGAGCTGGATAGTGTAATTGCTGTCAAGCGGTGCATAACGAGACTGCTATCGAGAGCTGGTCAACAAGGCCGCTGAGAACTGAGCATCGAACTGCTAGTGATAGATGAGCAACACGACTACTGAGAGATGGGCAACAAGATTACTGAGAGATGGACAACAAGACTACCGAGGTTTGGACCACGAGGCTGCTATTTCGATCTGGAATATTAATGTTACCTCGGGAATGCACTATCATGCATAACATCAGCTCTTCATGTAGTTTAGCTTTTCCCCTTCAGAATAAAAATCACTTATGCGTAGTGTTGTACCAACCCTACCACCCCTTTTTCTTAGAGGAGGTGAGGAATGGAAACGATGGATGCATAGCTACAGGAAATTTTGCGACACAACTATTGAGAAAAAGCTAAGCGACCCAGGTACTAACAAAATCTGGGTAGAACGGCTGGCGAGAGCTGAGCAGCATGACTGCTGGGAGTCAGACAATGTAACTACTGATGATTGGGCTTTGCAGCTGCTGAGCTGGGCCGCATGGCTGGTGAGGTTTGAGCCGCCCTACTGCTGGGATCTAGGTAGCGCGAGTTCTGAGAGCTGAACAACGAGACTAGCGGGGGTCGGTCAACACAAATGGTGAGAGCTGAGTAGCAAGACTTCCTGAAGTAGGTCGACATGGTTGCTGGTAGCTGAGCAACACAATTTTTGAGGGTTATTTCAGAACGCTTCAAGAGTAGTAGTAGTGTACTACTCCTCCCCCTCCCTTTTTGAAAATGTCGAGAGATTCCTGCTGCAACGCGTATTCTGTTGAGCCTGGGTTGCGGTGCGCGAACATTAGGCAGCTAATTTTAGTCTTTGTAAAATTAGATCAATTTAATTGTTGTTGAATTAGTCCATAAAAAGCTTAAGAGACCCAATAGCAGCCCTTGTAGAAGCCCAAGATGAATTACACAATCCATTTGTGATAGGAGAAGCCCAAAATAAATTTGATGGAGCCAAGTTGAGATATGTTGTCCACTTGCGTGTTGTGAGCCCATTCACTAATTATTAGCCCAAGTAATTTCCCTTTTTTTTTTTTTGAAATCGTCAAGTCGATCCGGTTTGTGTCGTATTTTCTAAAGTTGGATTTTGTTGGACGGGATCTCAGCAAACGGATACTCACTCTATTGACCTATAAAATTTGTCTTGTGAGAAATATCCATTTTAATTGTTAAGCTAGCCCATCAGCTTAAAAAACTAATTTGAAAGAAAAAACCAAGCAAATTCCTGAACCCAAAATAAAATCTCACTCCATTCATTCATTTGTAGGCCCACATAGAAAATGACCAGCCCAAGAATCTCCTGGAGCCACTTGTGAGATATGGGCCAATGCCCTAATTTCTTTATGTCATTTATGTGAAACGAATTGGCATATAGGGCGGTACGTGCTTCTTGGAGACGAAAGGTCGTATTTGGAGATAGAAGCTCGAATTAGCCGGTGATGCTGGCTTGGAGGTTGCTGCCAAGGCTGGTGGCGAGTCAAGAAATCCGGAGGTGGTGGACGCTGCTATGGCTTTGGTTGATAGTTGCTGCAGACGGAGATGCTTCGTTGGAGGTGGGAGTTACACCGGAGTTAGGGGCGCTGCTTTGTCTACTTGGCAATTATGGCGATTGAAGCTGAGACTTTGCCGGCGACGTTGGTTTGTTGGGTCTCCGGATGGAGATGGTTGAAAGTCGATGAGCAGTTGTTTGGTTCTCGTGAGCGGTTACACTATTACAGATCGAGAAAGACAAGGACCGACGATTTCGCCTCCGATGTGAGGCTCTTGGATTACCGTTGATGGCGTTGGCGATAGAAAGTGATCCGACAGGGATGACGACGATTGGCAGGAGGTGGTTGTTGGTGGAGCGATTAGCAACGACTGATGGTGGCTTAGATTGGGTTGCCGACGTCGATGTTTGAAGGGAGCCTAGCAAACAGTCTTTTGGTGACGATGGTCATGGAAGTTGGAGCTGCTATTGCCGGTCTTCAACGAGTGAATGAAGGAGCAACAGTTGACAACAGGGTAGCGGGATTGATCGACTGTCTGGTGGCGACGGGGTTAGAAGCTACTGGCAGCTGGAGATGATGGTTGCAGGCAGCGATTAATCAAACACATGTAGCTTTGGTCGATTGCTGGTTCCGGTGATTGGCTGAATGGCGCTTCAGATCAGGTTACCAGCGTAGCGTCGAGAGACAGGAGCCGAGCAAAGCTCTATTGGGAGATGACGGCTAGGACTGTTCACTATTCGGATAAAACCAAAGTATCAATTGAACAATTTGGATTGGACTATTTGGTTCGGATATTTGGATTTTTGGATTGGTTTTCAACAAAACTGAATTATTATTTTGGATTTCGGATTGGTTTTGGTTTATAAAATAAGAACCGAATAGTCCAAAAAAACCGAATGAATATTTATTATTTATCTATTTATAATATATATCTATCATTTTTTATTAATTTTGTAATTTATTTTTTCAAATAGGAATGTTTCACCCAATAAAAAAACATTAATATGCATTTTCACTCAAAAGTAACGACCCGTCTCTAGTATGTTGCTTCCATGGCATTTAGTTAGAGGTTTTCAAGAGGGACTTGACGAGTCTATAGCCCGACTCGTCGAGTAGGGGCAGGATTTCGAGCACGTGTTAGTCGGCGACTCGGCGAGTCCATATTCGGGACTCTGCGAGTCTGCCTGCCAGGAAGAAACCCTAAATCCCCGGGTTGCTCCCTATTTAAGCAGTGTTATGTGCCCTAAACTCGCCTCCTTCACCCTCAGAGAGCTGTGAGAAACCCTAAACCCATCCCTTAATTGATTTAAGTGTTTTTGTGTGGATTCTTGAAGGCTTGAAGAAGAAGAAGAAGAAAGGAACAAAGAGAAGAGGTGTAGAGCAAAGATCCAAGGTCAGAATCAGAGTTCTTTGAGGTATTTCTCGGAATCCTCCTGTTTTATGCTTAAAACCTCCATTAGAACATTTCTAGGGCTAGTTTGATGTAGTTTCCAACCTTATAGTTGTATGGATGCCTTAATAGGTCGAGATATCCCTAGATCTGTTCATTTGGGAGTTGTAGAGCCCAGATCTATTGCCTTTTTGAAGTTGCTTTGCATGAGAACCCTAGATCTAGCCTTTATCATGCTTTTTGAGCCTTATTATCTTCTTGGATGCTTATGGACACGTAAAGATAGAATCTTTACATGTTAATCGAACTAAGGAAGCCTAGATCTATAAGTTTTAGACACTGGATTCAAGCAGAATCGAGTTTAGAGTAGCTGCATGGATGCGACTCGGCGAGTCGGAAGAACGACTCGGCGAGTCAAGCCGCCTTTTGAGTGATGTCGAGTGGGAACCTGTGAGTAGTAGAGTGGACTCAGTGAGTTGGAGGGCAGACTCAGTGATGGAGGGACTCGACGAGTTGTTCATACAACTCGGCGAGTCTAAGACAATCTTCATAGCTCAAGAACAACTCGTCGAGTTGTTCATATGACTCGACGAGTCGGATGCAGATTGCCTGAGTTCTTGAATCGAGAGGGTACTCGTCGAGTCGATGCCATACTCAACGAGTAGCCACGAGTAGGGTTGAAAAGTGAGAATAGGGACTCAGCGAGTTGACGGCCCAACTCGGCGAGTCAGGTCAACTGTAGGTTGACTTTGACCGGGAGAGTTGACTTTGACCAGGGGTAAAAGAGTCTTTTTACCCAATGCAGTGATTAGTATCTGATTGAGTGTGTTTATGGATTTGTAGCCGGGGAGATACCGGAGCAGCAGCAGTTAGCTTCCAGAGCCATACACACAGCAGCCAGTTCACGAGGTGAGTTTCCTTCCAGTAGGAACGGGTCTAAGGCCACAATGCCGGCCTGATCAGTTAGCAGTAGTTTCCGGACTTCGGTCCGATGCAGTAGTTAGTATGTTTGATGCCTTCGTGGCTCAGCCAGGATTTACGTATTATGTGCTATGTGTTCCGGGCAACGGTCCGACGCAGTATGCAGTATATGTGTCTATATTAGTTGATATGTGTTATGCTATACTATGATCAGTCAGTTCCGGACTTCGGTCCGATGCAGTCAGTTCCGGACTTCGGTCCGATGCAGCTAGTTCCGGACTTCGGTTCGATGCAGTGGGCAAGGCCTAGTATGTGCTTTATTTGTTATTGTGTGGTATGTGGTAGTTCGGGGGAGCTTACTAAGCTTCATGCTTACAGTTTCAGTTTTGGTTTCAGGTACTTCCGCAAGCAAAGGGAAGAGCTCGGGATGATGGCATCGCACACACCACAACTTCAGTTTTTGTCCTGGGAGTTGATTCAGTTTCTTGATATGTTTGGATACAGTTGTGATACAGTTTTTCTCACAGTATTTTATCATGGTTTTTGAAACACGCAACGTATGGTTTTATTATGTGATACTTAGTTTCATGGTTTTGTTATAATAAAAATTGAAATTTTTGGGTCGTATTTTGGGTCGTTTCAAGTTGGTATCAGAGCCTTGGTTTGAGGGATTCGGATACACCTCCGGGTGTATCTGAACTCAAACTAAGGGAAAGATAAAAAGATTTTCAAAAAGGAAAAATGTTTTCGAATGAAATTTTGAAAAGCACTTAGAAAGAAAAGAATTTTTAAACAAGATAAGGGTGTGGTGCATGCGATCAGCCGAGCTCAAGTAAGTACTCCTAAATTACCCATACAAGTTTTATTATTATGATTAATTGTTCCAGTTTCAGTAGAACAGCATGCTAGTATAGGACTAAGGATCTAGGAGGATGCCTTATGTGCCTGTTATATGTGTTTCAGCTTTATGAGAATTGCATGTTAATATTGAGTAGACAGCAGTAGGATAGCCTGTTTAGGTTATGCCTGGTAGCGCGAGCTTAGCATTGTATGCTAGTACAGTTTCTTGTTATGAGAGTAGATTTGCTTGAGTAGTTTCCGGTGTCCGAATGCTGCTTGCTTCGTGCTTTGTAGAACTCTTGGTGATGAGAGTTAGCCATTAGGTGAATACGTCACGTCACATGTGATCCGGGTTGAATAATCTCAGAGTGTTGGATTTGGCCCTATTGCGCAACTCTTTTTTGAGTCCAACCGTTGTAGGGACGAGCCTTTTACTCGAAGGATTATCCGAGCCTCATCACATGTGATGGTATTCAGGTGATGGCTAATTAGCATTACAAGGAGGCCTTCAGCAGCTGAGGACTGGTTTGAGTGGAGTCAGAGATTTCCTAGGGCAAGCCTATGTGAGAGTAGCAGAGATCAGTAGTAGTAGAAGTGACTTGGTGGAGTCAAGGTGGTTCTTGAGGAAAGTACGGATAGATGTGGAAGGTAGTATGGGCCCGTACTACTGAAAGCAGAGGATCCGTACTCGAATCAAGGAAGGCCGAGACAAGACCAGGAAGCTAGTAGTAGTATCAATGATCCCTTGAGATATTTTAGTTTTCTGATGTTGCTATGATGTGTTTCAGAATGGTGGTTTTGCGTTCGAGGACAGCAGCCGGCAGTGGAGGTGCCGGGGAGGGATCAGGATCAGGCTCGGGGAACGAGCGCATGGATGAGCAGACCATAGAGTTTCTTTCTTCAGAGATTACTCGTATCATTTTAGAGCAGACTCCTGTGATCTTCGGTTCGATCAAGGAGGGTATCCTAGAGCTGATGGATGAGAGGTTGGGCACCTTCCGTGCCGAGGTGGCGGCCATGATGGGGTCGCGCACACTTACGTTCAGGGAGTTCAGGGTATGTGGAGCTCCAGATTACCACGGGGCGCGGGACCCCATAGCGAGTACTAGATGGTTGGCGGATGTGGCCAACGCTTTCCGCACGAGCAGGTGTCCCGAGGGGGACAAGGTTAGATTGGCGTCCTGTCTTCTGAAGGACAGGGCATGGGATTGGTGGGAAGAGGTCGGACATACCATTGGAGATGATGCAGCGCTAGATGCCATGACCTGGGCTGATTTCTCCACCAGGTTCAGGACGGAGTTCGCACCGGTTATTGAGGTGCAGCAGTTAGCCAGAGAGTTTCAGGACCTCACCCAGACTACAGAGACCGTGGTGGAGATCACCGCCAAGTTCAGGGAGAGGTCTCTTCTCGTTCCTCAGTATGCAGCCGATGAGGAGATGAAGAAAGCCCGTTATCATGAGATGTTGCGGAACGATATCCGCCAGTTTATGAGCCGGTCCAGCTGTAAAACGCTGGATGACATGATCGCTAGGGCTCGAGAGAGGGAGATTGATCTCGAGATAGAGAAGAAGAGGAAACCGGAGGCGGTTTCGGGAAAAAAGCCCAAGGTAACAGATCACAGATCCAGGAGTCAGCAGAGCCACAGTCGATGTGGCAAGTGTGGGAGATTGCACGATGGGGTGTGCAAGGCAGGGAGTTCCGGCTGCTACAAGTGCGGTCGGACTGGGCATTTGAGCAGGGATTGTACGGCTCCTGCTACCGCTACTGCAACATCAGATCTGATTTGCTTTCAGTGCAATCAGAGAGGACATAAAAAGTCCCAGTGTCCGAGTTTAGCTGCAACAGGGAAGGTGGTTGCACCTGCCCCTGCTACTTTGAAGATTACTGATGGCCGGCAGGGCCGAGCCGAGGCGCCAGTGGCGAAGAGTAGGGCTTTTCAGATGACAGCAGAGGAGGCGCGAGCGACTCCTGATGTGGTGACGGGTATGTATCTTCCCTTCATCTCTATATTGTTATTGATTGATTATTGCTTATGTTTATATGTTTTATATAGGTCGTTCTCTGTGAACGGCATTTCTGCTATGGTATTATTCGATTCGGGGGCTACCCGATCATTTGTATCGCTTGCGCTTAGCAAGAGATTTAGTAGAGCTCCAGGGGAGCTGGATTGTCCGGTAGAGGTTGAGATAGCAGATGACAGGACCGTGAGGGTTGCCAGAATGCATAGAGGGTGTTCTCTTCAGTTGTTCGACGAGCAGTTTTCGGTGGACCTGGTTCCTATTCCTCTGCGAGGGAATAAGGTTATAGTAGGCATGGATTGGCTGAGTCCCAATGGGGCGGTGATTGATTGTGAGCTGCAGCTAGTGAGGGTTCGCACTCCCAGTGGGGGAGAGTTAGTGATTCAGGGCGAGAGGCCACAGCGCGGACCAATCTTTTGTTTCGCCTCGAGAGCGAGACGCTATTTTCAGCAGGGTTGCGCTGGTTATGTAGCTTATGTCTTGGATGTTCGGGAGAAGGGCAAGACGACAGTTGATGATGTTCCAGTAGTGCGAGACTTCCCAGATGTATTTCCCAATGATTTACCGGGAATACCTCCTGAGAGGCAGGTCGAGTTTAGGATCGACCTAATTCCTGGTGCGGCTCCGATAGCCAAGGCACCGTACTGTCTAGCTCCGCGTGAGATGCAGGAGTTGTCTACGCAGCTGCAGGAGCTGCTAGACAAGGGTTTCATTCGGCCGAGCAGTTCGCATTGGGGAGCGCCGATCCTGTTTGTGAGGAAGAAGGATGGGTCGCACCATATGTGTATAGATTACCGGGAGTTGAATAAGGTAACGGTGAAGAACCGTTACCCACTTCCGAGGATAGAAGATTTGTTTGACCAGCTTCAAGGAGCGTCTTGGTTTTCCAAGATCGATCTACGTTCCGGGTATCATCAGATGCGAGTCAGAGATGAGGATGTGCAGAAGACTACTTTCAGGACCAGGTATGGTCATTATGAGTTTGTGGTGATGCCATTTGGGCTCACCAATGCTCCAGCCGCATTCATGGATCTCATGAATCGCGTGTGCAGGCCGATGCTGGATCGGTTAGTGATAGTATTCATAGATGATATTTTGGTGTATTCCAAGATGCAGGAGCAGCACCTGAGGGAGGTGCTAGAAGTTTGAGGAGGGAGAGACTTTTCGCAAAGTTCTCCAAGTGCGAGTTCTGGTTGCGCGAGGTGAAGTTCCTTGGTCACCTCGTCAACCAGAAGGGTATTTTGGTAGATCCGGCCAAGATAGAGGCCGTGATGCAGTGGGAAGTCCCGAAGTCTCCATCCGAGATTCGGAGCTTCCTAGGGTTGGCAGGGTATTACCAGAGGTTCATTCAAGATTTCTCCAAGATAGCAGTGCCGCTCACCCGACTGACCAAGAAGTCGGTGGTGTTCCGTTGGGGGCCTGAGCAGCAGGCAACGTTTGAGACCCTCAGACAGAGATTGTGCGAGGCTCCGATCCTTACCTTGCTAGAGGGAGTAGAGGACTTTGTAGTCTACTGTGATGCCTCAATCACAGGTATGGGAGCAATGTTGATGCAACGAGGCCATGTGATAGCTTACGCCTCGAGGCAGTTGAAGCCTCACGAGGCTAATTATCCTACCCATGATTTAGAGCTGGGGGCGGTTGTGTTTGCCCTCAAGATTTGGAGACATTATCTTTATGGGGTCCGTTGTACTATCTACACGGATCACAAGAGTTTGAGGTACCTTATGGATCAGTCGAGTCTGAACATGAGGCAGAGGAGGTGGTTGGATGTGCTGAAGGATTATGATTGTGAGATCCTTTACCATCTAGGGAAGACCAACGTGGTGGCCGACGCCCTAAGCCGCAAAGTGTCAGCAACCCCTATCAAAGATTTGTGTTTGAGAATGACAGTGATTACTCCGTTGTTGGAACGGATAAGGGAGGCTCAGGTTGAGGGCCTCAAGGAGGAGAAGAAAAAGTGTGAGAGGATAGTGGGCCGAGTAGCTTCGTTTGATTATGACAGTCGGGGATTGCTGACACTTCATGGGAGAGTGTGGTACCGTACTGGGGTGGGGTACGGCAGGTGTTGATGGACGAGGCTCATAAGTCTCGATTTTCTATCCACCAAGGGGCGACGAAGATGTATAGAGATCTTCGACCCGATTATTGGTGGCCCTGCATGAAGTGGGATGTCGCTTGGTATGTTGAGAGACGCCTGACCTGCAGGAAGGTCAAGGCGGAGCACCAGAGGCCTCACGGCAAGATGCAGCCGTTAGACATTCCCGTGTGGAAATGGGAGGACATCACCATGGATTTTATCACCAAGCTTCCCAGGACCGCACGAGGGGTAGATTCTATATGGGTAGTAGTGGATCGGTTGACGAAGAGTGCTCATTTTATCCCGATCCAGGAGAGTATATCGGCAAAAAAGTTAGCCGATATCTATGTGCGTGAGGTAGTGGCACGTCATGGAGTGCCGGTATCGGTGGTGTCGGATCGAGACGTCCGTTTCACATCCAGATTCTGGAAGCGGTTTCACGACGAGATGGGTACTCGTCTCCATTTCAACACCGCTTTCCACCCTCAGACGGACGGGCAGAGCGAGAGGATGATTCAGACTCTCGAGGACATGCTCAGGGCATGTGTTCTAGACTTCGGTGGCAGTTGGGATACGTATCTTTCGTTAGCGGAATTTCCGTATAACAACAGTTATCATGCGAGCATTGATCGACCTCCCTTTGAGATGCTTTATGGGAGGAATTGTAGGACCCCGATTTGTTGGGGCGAGGTCGGTCAGCGGGTCGTTGGGAGCACAGAGGTGGTGCTCAAGACGACCGAGTTGATTCTGCAGGTCCGTAGTAGACTGCAGACTGCGCAGAGTCGACAGAAGAGCTACGTCGACAGGAGGCGTTCAAATTTGGAGTTCCGAGTGGGTGATATGGTCCTTCTGAAGGTCTCACCTTGGAAGGGTGTCATTAGGTTTCGGAAGAGGGGCAAGCTGGGACCCAGGTTCATTGGTCCTTTCAGGGTTTTGGCACGAGTGGGTCGGGTTGCTGATCGATTGGATCTTCCAGTAGAGCTTAGCCAGATCCACAACACTTTCCATGTGTCTTAGTTGAGGAAGTGTTTGGTGGATGAGTCAGCAGTTGTTCCCTTAGAAGATATTCAGGTTGATAGCAGCCTGAATTATATCGAGAGGCCGGTCGCGATTCTGGACCGGAAGACAAAGACCTTGAGGAACAAGGTAATTAAGTTAGTGAAGGTGCAGTGGCAGCACCGGAAGAGGTCTGAGTGGACGTGGGAGGCTGAAGAGGAAATGAGAGAGCACTACCCGGAGTTATTTGCAGATTCAACCGTAGCAGACTTCGAGGACGAAGTCTGAGTCAAGTGGGGGAGAATTGTAATGACCCGTCTCTGGTATGTTGCTTCCATGGCATTTAGTTAGAGGTTTTCAAGAGGGACTCGAAGAGTCTATAGCCCGACTCGTCGAGTAGGGGCGGGATTTCGAGCACGTGTTAGTCGGCGACTCGGCGAGTCCATATTCGGGACTCGGCGAGTCTGCCTACCAGGAAGAAACCCTAAATCCCCGGGTTGCTCCCTATTTAAGCAGTGTTATGTGCCCTAAACTCGCCTCCTTCACCCTCAGAGAGCTGTGAGAAACCCTATACCCATCCCTTGATTGATTTAAGTGTTTTTGTGTGGATTCTTGAAGGCTTGAAGAAGAAGAAGAAGAAAGGAACAAAGAGAAGAGGTGTAGAGCAAAGATCCAAGGTCAGAATCAGAGTTCTTTGAGGTATTTCTCGGAATCCTCCTGTTTTATGCTTAAAACCTCCATTAGAACATTTCTAGGGCTAGTTTGATGTATTTTCCAACCTTATAGTTGTATGGATGCCTTAATAGGTCGAGATATCCCTAGATCTGTTCATTTGGGAGTTGTAGAGCCCAGATCTATTGCCTTTTTGAAGTTGCTTTGCATGAGAACCCTAGATCTAGCCTTTATCATGCTTTTTGAGCCTTATTATCTTCTTGGATGCTTATGGACACGTAAAGATAGAATCTTTACGTGTTAATCGAACTAAGGAAGCCCAGATCTATAAGTTTTAGACGCTGGATTCAAGCAGAATCGAGTTTAGAGTAGCTGCATGGATGCGACTCGGCGAGTCAAGCCGCGAGTCCCGATTTTTCCCCCTTTTGAGTGATGTCGAGTGGGAACCTGTGAGTAGTAGAGTGGACTCAGTGAGTTGGAGGGCAGAATCAGTGATGGAGGGACTCGATGAGTTGTTCATACAACTCGGTGAGTACAAGACAATCTTCATAGCTCAAGAACAACTCGTCGAGTTGTTCATATGACTCGGCGAGTCGGATGCAGATTGCTTGAGTTCTTGAATCGAGAGGGTACTCGTCGAGTCGATGCCATACTCGACGAGTAGCCACGAGTAGGGTTGAAAAGTGAGAATAGGGACTCGGCGAGTTGACGGCCCAACTCGGCGAGTCAGGTCAACTGTAGGTTGACTTTGACCGGGAGAGTTGACTTTGACCAGGGGTAAAAGAGTCTTTTTACCCAATGCAGTGATTAGTATCTGATTGAGTGTGTTTATGGATTTGTAGTCGGGGAGATACCGGAGTAGCAGCAGTTAGCTTCCAGAGCCATACACACAACAGCCAGTTCACGAGGTGAGTTTCCTTCCAGTAGGAACGGGTCTAAGGCAACAATGCCGGCCCGGTCAGTTAGCAGTAGTTTCCAGACTTCGGTCCGATACAGTAGTTAGTATGTTTGATGCCTTCGTGGCTCAACCAGGATTTATGTATTATGTGCTATGTGTTCCGGGCAACGGTCCGACGCAGTATGCAGTATATGTGTCTATATTAGTTGATATGTGTTATGCTATGCTATGATCAGTCAGTTCCGGACTTCGGTCCGATGCAGTTAGTTCGGTCCGATACAGTTAGTTTCGGACTTCGGTCCGATGCAGTCAGTTCCGGACTTCAGTCCGATGCAGCTAGTTCCGGACTTCGGTCCGATGCAGTGGGCAAGGCCCAATATGTGCTTTATTTGTTATTGTGTGGTATGTGGTAGTTCGGGGGAGTTCACTAAGCTTCGTGCTTACATTTTCAGTTTTGGTTTCAGGTACTTCCGCAAGCAAAGGGAAGAGCTCGGGATGATGGCATCGCACACACCACAACTTCAGTTTTTGTCCTGGGAGTTGATTAAGTTTCTTGATATGTTTGGATACAGTTGTGATACAGTTTTTCTCACAGTATTTTATCATGGTTTTTGAAACACGCAACGTATGGTTTTATTATGTGATACTTAGTTTCATGGTTTTGTTATAATAAAAATTGAAATTTTTGGGTCGTTTCAGACCGCTTCTTGAAATTGTGGGGGTCGTGGACCTTATCGTGGTGGTAACAGTGATGGGTCTCGAGGTGGTCGTGGCAATCAGGGCGATAGAAGCAGTCTCCACTACCAATTGTGTCACACCAATATGCACTTTGCTAATGTGTGTCCAGATCTAAATAAGTTTTCTGCTAGGATTGATGTGAAGGATAATGACTTAGCCCCTGCTTTCTTATCTCAATGCTATGTCATGTCTCCAATCCTTGATTGGTTCGTTGACTCAGGTGCAACGAATCACATGACTTCCACCACTCAATCGGTCTCCGAGGCTTCCTCTACCATAGGTAACGAATCTGTTACATTTGGTAATGGTAAGTCCCTCCCTGTCACTCACAAAGAGCACTTAATCCTCAATAACCATATACGTTTTGAATGACATCTTGGTTGTACCAAATCTCACTCACAACCTTTTATCTATTAGTAAACTAACTAAAGATAACTTGGTAGATGTATTACTCTCTTATCCTTCCTTATCCATTCAGGATCGTCACACCAAATAGGTCCTAGCTAAAGGAAGCTGTGAGAATGGTCTCAATGTCCTCAACCCGAGTCATCAAGTGTTTGTGTCTCATTCAAGCCCTAACACATCTTTTGAAGTATGGCATTCCCGTTTGGGACATGCTAATTTTGATATTATTACCTCTTTACAAAAACTTGGTTATCTTGTCGTGAATGCACTTTTACCTAAACCGGGCTTATGTTCCCCGTGTCAATTTGCTAAAAGTCAACGTTTACCATTTGACATAAATAAAACTCGTGCCTTCAATTTATTAGATCTTGTTCATTGTGATCTATGGGGACCCTCTCCTGTTGCTTCAAATGACAACTATATATATTATGTCATATTCTTTGATGACCATTCTCGCTTTTCTTGGTTGTACCCACTAAAGGCAAAATCTGAATTTTCACGTGTATTAGTGTGTTTCATACAAATGGTACAAACCCAATTTTTTAGGAAATTCAAAATTTTTCAAAGTTATGGGGGCACTGAATTTTTTAATAACCGATTCAAGTCAATTTTTGAAGAAATGGCACCCTACATCGGTCCTCGTGCCCATATACTCCGCAACAAATTGGACAAGTCGAAAGAAAACACCGTCACATAGTTGAAACGGGTTTGGCAATGATGTTTAATGCCCACCTACCCTCCACTTATGGGATTGATGCCTTTTCATTGGACGTATACATAATTAACATACTACCCTCTAAATTTCTTAATGGGAAATCTCCATTTGAGATAGTGCGTTCCACATCGCCAAATTACTCAACATTTGGGGCATTTGGGTGTCGGGTGTTTCCTTACCTATGAGACTATTGGAAAATAAACTTGCACCACGTAGTATACTGTGTGTTTTCATTGGATATAACTCTATGTACAAAGGCTACCGGTGCCTTGATCCTATCAAATTGCAGATATATGTTTCCCGACATGCAATTTTTGATGAAAATGTCTTCCCATTTATGGATAATACAAAGCCTAGCTCTCTCACCAATCTTGAAATTAGCACATTCCTTGACCACTCACATACATTCATGTCCAAACCTAGCACCCCTATCATTCCGATGCAAACTGCAAATACTAAAAACTCCTCCCCATGCAAACTGTGCTTAGAAAACACCATTCAAAACCCCCATCCAATCCTGCATCAAAGCCCAACATCGATCCACACATCTAGCCCAACAACCGGTTCCTCCTCTAGCTCCTCATCCCTTTTCTCTCAACATTATGTGAATCCTCCCAACCCTGTTCCTGCTCCATCACCTCTGCCACCTCCAATATCAACCCATCCTATGACCACACGAGCCAAGGAAAACATTTTTGTGACATCCCCAAATTCATGATCATTCTAAAAATTTTATTTTTGTTTATTTGAAAATCAAAGTATTCATTTTAAAGAATAATATTGTGGAATTTGTTCCCATTAAACATGATACATATATTATCAAAGAATTTCCGAAGAAATGTATTTTATTTATATTAAAACTTTGGGATGTCATCATCAATACAGAAAAATAAGCATAAATAGACCTTACATTCATTTACATTAATGATTTACATCTCATTTAATCTCTTAGTGTAATGTAGCTTCGTATCGACACCTGTGATACAAATAAACTGAGTGGGTCAGGTTTGGAAACCTGGTGAGTACATAGGGTTTCAGCCCACAATAATATAGTTAATTTGTTTCTTCACATATTTCATGTCAAACAATGAACCTGATTACCCATTCCCATTTTCTTCATTTAATCTTCCCTAAAGATTTATCCTAGGGGTCATCTCTTACATCGTATTTACCTTTTATCTCCTTACATCCTGTTTCCTTATATGTTTGTTCCTATGGACTATTCCTAAGGATCATCGCCTACATCACATAGGCAGTACTGATTCGAGGATTACTCCCTTAATACGTGTCTAGTAAGGGTTATGGTATCATCGCATGAATACGTAAGCAACAACTTCAGGTTAGTTACCTGTTTTTTCTGATCTATGTGTGGCGGAACTTCATGAGTTGCTAGGTCACTAAAAGTGTCAGGAGAATTTTATTATAAAATGATTGTAGGTAGTTAGAGTTCAGGGATTCATTAGAGGATGGGAAGTAGAATGATTAATTGATGGATTGGAATTTTATCATCTATGGAAAGGATTATACCCTTTCAGTTTTTCCGACTTCACAGGAGTGAGCAGGCTGGTGACCCCAGGGTCAGGTGGTATTTCAAGTTGGGTTTCATTGGTCGTAGGGGTTGGCGGCAGTATTTCAGCACAGGTAAGCGCAAGTGATTCGATGTGGCATGAGTATCTTGCGAGGCAAGTTAGGTACCATATTCTTGGGTAGACCGGGTGTCGGATTGTCATTTGTATAACAAACAGGGACTAGTTAATGTCACCTGGGATTGAAGGGGAGAATTGAGAATTCTCAGATGGGAAATCAACCATTGAAGGTTTTGTCTATTACTATTTGGATAACGATTTCTAGAGAGGTGGGGCGATCAAGTAGGAGGTCAAGGGTTTCCCCAAGTATAGATATGGAGGCGATCTTTTTGAGTATATATGTAGGTGTTCAAGGTAGAATTAGGGGTTTGGTTCAACTTACGTGTATGGTTCAATCGAGTTTACAGTCTACGAATTGAATCGAGAGTTTGAACCCCAAGTGGGGGAGAGCTGGTTATTTATGGAAAGGGCACCAGGATGGGTTCAAGGTTTCTCTTAACTGACCTAGGGCGGCCCAGATAGACTGAAGGCCAACGGGGCGTACCAGTCAGGCCGAAGGCCCGGAGAACGGTCCAGACATACTGAAGGCCCAGAGAGGCGGTCCAAACATGCTGAAGGTTCTCAAAGTGGTCCAGATAGGCTAAAGTCCCAGTGAGGCGGTCTAGTCATGCTAAAGACTCTGTATGTATTTTGTTAGGTCTACATTTTGGTATTAAGCATGCTGCTTTATGATGATAACCAGTGGAACTGGATGTTTTTTTGTACTCATTGGTTATCACCTATGGAATGCCCCTAGGGACCGTCAGTGGTCATGAGGGAGAGCCTGAAAACTCTTGTGCTTTAACTTGTTCTATAAGGGAATCGTGCACGGTAGGGTTTCAGAGTCAGACTTAGATCAAGAGTTCGAGTGTTTTCCCTCTGACGATTGTATGTGACGTTGTTTATGAAAGAATTGCTTGGGTAGAAAACCATGCGGGGCTCAGTGGTATTGGGGAATGTCATCGAGGTGTGTGTTATCGGAAGCGTTCCAGTCATAGGCTATGAGTGTAATGATTGTAAAGATTCATTACTTTTGCTTATGGTGTTCTCGGGATTGACGCGTTGATGGGGGCCTGGCAAGTCATAAGTCTGTTGGTTAGATAAAGGAATCAGTAAGGACTGAGGGGAGTATCAGTTAGGTATTAGAATGAATCTGGGGAATGTTTTCCCCGTATTCCTGCATGTTCTCAAGTTGTTGTGAAGGATCGGATGTAATGTGGAAGTTCTTGGTTGATCATCTTCTTTCATCGCTCCGGATATTGGTGATGGCATGGTAAAGAGTCAAAGGTTATACTAACGTTTTGGTGTATCATATGGATTCGAATTGTGAAATGTTCGCTATTGACCAGTTTGAGGGTCTTTTCTGCATGATTTGTGGTAGTTTCGGTCAGAAACTGGGGATGGATTCATGGACGGCCATTTCGAGATGGCTTATAGTGGAAACTTTTGTCGAGGATCGCAAGTGTATCCATGTGAGGAATGTACTCTGGAGGTCAGTAAGGTAAATCGGGGAAAACTTTTTGGTTTGAGGGGTGAATTGTGAGCTGTAGGCGAAATGTATGATATCATCTACGGGAAATCGAGGGTTGCTGGGTTAGAGCGTCCCTGTCTTTCAGGTTCTGAGAACTGGGTTATATCTTTCTCCTAATTATCTATGGCAACACATCGTGTTGGGAGGGTTGAGGCGTTCCTACTCTATGCAGTAGGCCAAGATACCTAGTGAGGGCCGACGGTAAGTCGTAGACATGGAGACTCAGGAGGAGCAGTAGGGTTGAGGCAGTAGGCTAATATACCTGGTGCGGGCTGACTATAAGTTGTAGGCACGGAAACCCAAGATCAGCAATAAGGTTGAGGCAGTAAGCCAAGATACCCGGTGAGGGTCGACTGTAAGTCGTAGGCACGAAGGCCAGGAGGAGCGGTGGGGTTGAGGCGGTAGACCGAGAAACCCTAAAGATTTCAATTCGGTGGTTGATTGGATTCGACATATTGATATTCCATCCCGAGGCTGATTAGGCTAGTCATAGGTGTTTGTGGTTATGCGTTAGCAATTAACTGTTACTGTATGTAGATTCGGGAGCTGAAGGAAGCATTATCCTGTCATCACAAATTCACAATAATGGTTCTTCTCCTAGTTTGCTTCCCGTAGTCCATGCTATCTCTGAAAATTCGGTCATTGAATGAGTTCCCTTGAAAGAATATATAATCTCTTCTCCAGCAAAGGATTATCGGCAGCCGCGTATGACACATGAATGTGTTTTGGGAAGGACTCCAGGTTTTCAGGGTGTGATCCGCTTCAGGAAGAAATGAATTTGGGTTCCCGATATATCGAGTCATTTCGGATTTTGCCAAGGTTAGCAAGGCAGCGTATCGATTGGTTCTCCCGGAGGAGCTCAACCAGATTCATAACACTTCCTATGTCTTGCAGTTGCGAAAGTGCATGTCGGGCGAGGATGCCGTGACATCATTGGGTGATCTTCAAGAGGATGAGCACCTGAGCTACATTGAGAGGCCAGTGGCCGTCTTGGAATGAGGGGTAAAAGTTCTGCATAGCAAGGAGGCACCTTTGGTAAAGGTACAAGTGGCAACATCGGAGGGGATCCGAGTAGATTTGGGAGCCGGAGGCTGGAATGCTAAAGCATTGTTCGGATTTGTCCACTGCAGCAGGCTTCGAGGACGAAGCCTAGTTCAAGTAGGGGAGAGTTGTAACATCCCGATTTATAGGAAAAAGACTTTAGATATTTGCATGTAATTAAAGAAGCCTACTCGACGAGTTGGAGGCCCCAACTTGTCGTGTCGAGATTAGTCAACCCACGTGAATTATGTGGTCTACTCGACGAGTCGGAGGACCCCAACTCAATGAGTTAGAGCTGAACGGGAAAACCCTAATTTGTAGGGTTTGCACCCTATTTAAAGGACATAACCCGCATCTTTTGGCCTCCTTTATCACCTCATTACCTAGAGAAGGAAACCCTAGCTGTTCTTTACCATTCCTTTTGTGCTTGTGAAGCTAAGAGAGTGTTTTTGGTGCATTTGTTGAAGAATTTTGAAGGTGGAAAAGCTTGGAACGCGAAGGAGCTTGTAGATCCAGCATCTACATCGTTTTGGCTACCATTTGAAGGTAACAAGCTGCTACCTTGATCATTCTAGTGTTAGATCTCCTTATTCTTGGGTTTAAGGCCATTTTTAGCATATTAGTGGATCATTTCGGGTATTGGGCATGATCTAAAGTTGTAACTTTAGATCTAGACTCCTCTAAGTCCTTATAGTCATAAAGTTATTGAATTTATCAAGTTTTGGCCCTTCTCTTTGGCTTAAACCTCTCCCTTAGCTTGGTTTTGGCATTTAGGACCTTGCATGCACGTAAAGTTTGCAACTTTACGTGGAAACCATACTGTAAGAGGCTAGATCTGCAATTTGGAGCCTTGGTCTTGCTTAAAAGCATCTGAATGATAAATGGACTGAAGGGACTCAATGATTTTCATGGTCAACTCAACGATTCAGATGAAGATTGCTTGCATTGGTTCTGCATGGACTCGGCGAGTCAGTGAGATGACTCGATGAGTTAGTTAGGGTTTTTCTCGACATTTGGACACCGCATGGACTCGACGAGTTGTCTGGAAACTCGACAAGTCAACTAGGGTTTTCATGATTTCTCGAGTTTTGGAAGGACTCGACGAGTCAGTGGGGTACACTCGACGAGTTCAGTCAACATGGTCTGTTGACCTTGACTATTAAATTTGACTTTGACTTTGACCAAGGGTTGACCAGTTTGACTTCTAGGGGTAATTTAGTAATTTAGGAATTTATGGAAGTGAATCATTGGTGGATGTAGGTGTTTGAGTGGGAGCTGTATTTGGAGGAGTTTGACATTATCATCCCGAGCTACTTGTGAGGTGAGTTGTCCTCACTATACCAACAGGGTCGAAGGCACCAATGTCGACCCTTTTTGGATTTGTATCTGAGTTTATTGCATGATATGCTTATTGATTTACATCCTGGTAGTTAGGATGGTGATATGCTTAGTGACCTGGTAGGTCAGTATCCTGGTATGTAGGACAATGCTATGTTGGTGAACGGTTAGGTCGATATTGTAACGACCCAAAAATCAAGGTAAAAATTTCATTTTTAATATAATCAAACATTGATACCGTTTATTTCAAACATTTCAATTCATCATTAAGTATAACATTTATCAGAGTTCATCCCAAAATCATTCATTGCGGAATCTTAGGTGTGTGCGCTGCAATCCTTCAGAGCCCTTCTTTTCCAACCGATGAAACCTGAAACCAAAACTGTAAACCGTAAGCACGAAGCTTAGTGAGTTCCCCAGAGCATACCCCATACACGATCCACATATCATATTAGCTATAAAAGCTACCTCTACCATATAACACATAAAAAATTAGCTATAAAAGCTACCTCTACCATATACCACATATCATACTAGTTATAAAAGCTATCTCTATCACATACCACATATCCTACTAGATATAAAAGCTATCTCTACCATTAGCCAAAAAGGCTATCTCTACCATTAGCCATAAAGGCTATCTCTACCATTAGCCCCAAAGGCTATCTCTACCATTAGCCCCAAAGGCTATCTCTACCATTAGCTGTAAAAGCTATCTCTACCACGTATCATTGCATAAATATGCCACACACCTCTACACAAAAAGTATACCAACTATCATAAAATGGGCCGACCTTGGTGCCTTAGACCCATTGGTATGGTGAGAAAACTCACCTCGCACTGCAGAAGCTTCCCCCATGAATACTTTAGCTGCTGCCCCGCCAGCTTCCCAAGCTATAACTTCATCAAGCTGAGAATGAGTCCCAAAAGCCAGATCCACAAGCTCCTCCTTGATTCCCATCTTTGCAACAAGTTCCATCTTCTTGAAATGCACCAAAAACCACCCAAAATGCACCCACAATGTAACGTCCCAAAATTTAAGACTAAAAATTTCTTTTAATAAAATATTACTTAAAGTAACATCATCGATTCAAAACATAATCAAAGTAATAGTTTTCAAACACATGATCATTATCAGAGTAAAACATTCCCAGGCTGACAAATCTATGGTGTGTGCCATGCGATCACCTCGAGCTCCATCATTAGCTACCGGAAGTACCTGAAACCAAAACTGAAAACCGTAAGCACGAAGCTTAGTGAGTTCGCCACTCTACCACATACCATGCATAATTACATACTGCACATGCTGGGCCACGCCCCCTACCTCGGGCCTCGCCCGCTACAACGGCCCCGCCGCTCCAGGCCCCGCCTGGCTTCGAACCCCGCTCGGATACATATCTGTTTCACTTAGGCCTCGCCTGTCTCAGGGCCTCGCCCACTAACACATAATAGCACATAATCATATCACAACACATAAGCTAAACACCTGCTATCGGATTCTGTCCAAAGGCCTCGCTTATCCTGGGCCTCACCCTTATTCTGCTACTGATGAATCATGGAACCCCATCCATACTCCTACCGATAGTGAGATGCGGGCCCAGCCCACACTCACCCTTTCCTAACTTGGGCCTCGCCCCTGATCTGCTGCTAATGAGATGTGGAACACCATCCACACCCTGCCATTGGTGAGATACGGGACCTCGCCCACACTCACCTCCCAAACCAGGCACATACAAGTATCACACAGACAACAAGTATAAACTATCACATAAACCATTCCTTGGGCACCCACCCGCTAACATTGGGACTCGTCCCGAATATCATACTAGCATGCTATGCCTAGGGCTAACCCCCGGGTCTTCTGCACATAACTACATGGGCCGACATTGTGGCCGTAGACCCATTCACACAAAGGGAAACTCACCTGCACTGGCTGAACTTGTTGATGATCCTGCTAGCTGCTGCCCGACTACTCACTGAACTCCTGCTCTACTAGCTTCCCGAGCTATCAATATCAATGCAACACTGAGTCTAACTGACCCCCGACAGCCAACCAAGTCAATTCCGGTCTAAGTCAAAGTCCTAGTCAAAGTCAACCTTTCCAGGTCAACCCTACTCGCCGAGTCCTCTTACTGACTCGCCGAGTTCATATACTTAGGGTCCTTCCATTCGCGACACGACTCGCCGAGTCAGTCCATGACTCGCCGAGTCCAACGATTTCCGAGTCCTGACCTGACCAACTCGCCGAGTCTCCACCCGACTCACTGATTCGAGTCTCAACTCGAAGGGTTTGGGGTTTCGCGACCTGACTCGCCGAGTCCAAGAACAGACTCGCCGAATACCAGACAATCTGCATCCAACTCGCCGAGTTGTTCTTCCAACTCGCCGAGTTCATGCCCAACATCATCCGAGTCGATGAGCTGTTCATCCCACTCGTCGAGTTCCTCCTCATCTTCATGCTACTCGCCGAGTCCACTCGAAGGACTCGCCGAGTCCAATCAGATTTACATACATGCAGAGGACTTTTGAGTCATGCATGGACTCCAAACTGTAGATCTACCCTTCCCAAGCCTATCCCCCACGTAAAGTTGCAAACTTTACGTGTAGAGATGGAGATCTAGGCAAACTACACCATAAACTAGGGTTTAAGGCCAAAGGGGCTTCAAAATTGACTCAAGGGCTGATACTTTATGCTTCTCCAGACCATAACACACTTGGATATGAAGTAGCAACTCCAGATCCGGCTTCTAACCCATAAGGGTGACTAACCATGGCTTAAAAAGCCCCAAATCTCACAACTAAAGAAGATCTAAAGGAGAGAAACGACTTAATACCTTCAATGTCTCAGAAAGGTTCCCCAATCTTCAGATCCAAGGCCACTCCTTGAACTTCAATGATTTCCCCTTCTTCTTCAAAACACTCAATATGGCTTGGGAGCTTGAGTGGGCAACAATGTGGCTTGGGTTTCGATGCTCTGGGTGTAAGAGGCAGTAAAGGGACCCTAGGAAGGAGATTAAGGCATTTATAAAGGCTCCAAGTCCCGAATTTAGGGTTTTCCTCACACAGACCAGACTCGCTGAGTCACCTTGGCCGACTCGCCGAGTCGGTCACTTACTCCTCGACCCGGATCCCGCTCGGACTCACCTGGATGCCACCTTGCATGCATGGGCTGAAATGCAAAATTTTCCATTCAGGGACCAATTCTGCCAACAACTTCGAAGTAGTATAACTTCTTCGTTCTAAGTCCGTTTCTGACGAACTTTATATCCACGAAAAGGTGGCATGAAGCCTTACGCTCCTGGCTACACCCCAAGCCTTAAAACATTTTGAATAAAACCCGAGACCCATAACAAACCAAATCATCAGATTACGCTTATACCCTTGGCCTCCGAAGACACAATCGAACACTTTCAAAACCGAGTGTTGTAGGTATCCTGTTTATAGGATGTTGCTATGATTAGTGATTTGTTATATCGGTTTAACTATTACATATGCTAGCATTTTATATTTATGTGCACATGATTGTTTGATTTAGGGGTTGGGTTGAGGTGGACTTGCTTTGTTCTGAAGGCCAACATACCTAGGGCGGACCGGATAGAATGTAGGCCCGGGAGGGCATACTAGTTAGGCCAAAGGCCCGACGAGCGGTACGGATAGGCTGAAGGACCTGAGAGGCGGTCCAGATGTGCCGATGGCTCGGAGAGCGGTCCGGATAGACTGATGGCCCTGCGAGGGGGTCCAGTCAGGCTGATGACTCATTATGCATGCTGTTTGTTTATATGATATTGATATGGTTTGTATGACGTTGACATTTTGGAAGAACTCACTAAGCTTCGGGCTTATAGTTGTTGATTATGTTTCAGGTACCTCTGATGATCGCGGGAAATCGAAGTCATGATCGTGCACCTCCTTATGTTTTTATGATTTGATTTCTGAGATACTCTGACATTAAGCCATTTTGAAAACATATTTGTAATAATTATTGGTTTTTGAATGATTTAAAAAGTTTTAAATTGACTTGATTTTTATGGGTGTTACACATCACCCATCTCTCATCACCCATCGCTACCTAATATATATTTATAAGTATATAAATACGTATACAGTTTAAATCACGTAAACATGTATAAATCGTTCATCTAGCATAGATACCGGGAACACAGATAATATGTACGCATAACATGTAATTTATATTAAATACTTCATATCTATGTGTAATATGAAAGTAACTATGCACTCACTTGTTAAAGTGATGACTCGAAATTTGGACAGCGATTCGTTTCTAACAATCGTCTTTTTCTTCGATGAAACCTAACATTATTATTGCTAAGTTTTAGTCTAATATTTACTAGGACTAAGTAGCTCAAAGTCTATGAGCCTTATTGTTTTATAAGTGTTAAACAATACTTTTCAACCACTATGTACAGACAGGGACCATACATGAAACACCGGAGGGCAGGACCATTATGGTATTTAAGCACTTTTGAAACCCAATAACCCTATGCGACCCTTCAAACCAGATTCCCCATACCATGAGTAGTTAAAAGATATTATAATAACACTTTTTATAATTTATACTTACCACATATATAGGTTTTATAGGTTCATAATAACGATAATGAACTTAAATATAAGTTTACTTAAAGAAGAGTAATCACAACTCACTTACAAGGGGGTTTTAGCTAGGAGCTGGGCTCTGCACGGGCAGAACTTCGTCGCTGAATCCTTCTAAAAAGATTTTTGTAGCACTTTAGCGCTCACCTTACTATACTAAAACTACAGAAAGAGAAGTCGTATCACGAGAGACCGAAATGCTCGGGGGGATAAGAAGAGAAGGACTCTTGAATCAAGAGAATGGTGCAAGAAATATGAGAGCCTGGAGCCTCTTATTTATAGCACTTGAATTTTCAAAAACCACCATCTATAGTTACTTAAATGACTAAACACCCCTTTATAATACTATTTTAAATAGATTTAACGATATTTGTACTAAACTAATGTCGAAAGTACTTAACATAACGACCGCATCGTTGATACCTTTATAATGATATATATATATATATATATATATATATATATATATATATATATATATATATTATATGTGTGTGTGTGTGTGTGTGTGTGTGTGTGTGTGTGTTGACGCACTTATTTTTACGATTTACGGACGATTCGACTGATTTATCATATTTTAATAATCACAAAACACATATTATTCATATAATTCTTCTTTATTACGTTAAATATGTTACAGTTGTTAACCCTAACTATTACTTTGACTAAGATTATTTATCTTAGATATTCTTCTATAAAAAAATAATGTTTAATGTTTGTTATATCTTAATTGATGAACCTGAATCTACTGATATTAAAATTTTACTGGCACACTCATACAATATTGCGGTACCATGATCGGTAACTAAAGTGGGAAGAACATATCAACTCATCATAGCATAATCTAGTCCAAGGTTTCACCGTTGTCGAAAACTTATAAACAACTACTTAATGTCATTATATTCCTATTTTTATTGAAACTCATAACTTTTGATGCACCCATGCGACACATAATATAGTATTTTCATATATGTCTATGTTTATATATATAATGGTTACAAAAATCAGAATTAATCGCTTGACGTTTTCCAACCGACTAGGATTAATGTATTTGATGAAAATTAGGGATTAATCGGTCTTGGCGGATTTAGTCGGTCAACAAAAGTAAAACAAAGTAAATAAAAGTAAAAAAAATAATAAAAAATTAAACATTTTTTTTTACTCCAAAATTTTCAAAATTTCAAATATTATACCAAAATGTTTATATTTTTGTATTTTTGTATTTTCAAATTACAAATTCTCTTATTTTCTAATTTTGAAGTACTTATTTGTACTTAAAATATATTAATATTTGATTAATTTTAATATGTTATTAATAATCTATGGTCGCCGATTAATCAACGATTAAATTCCGTCAAAACCGATTAATCCCTTAACACCAGTCGATCGGCGTGCTATCGTCGAGCGATTTTTACAACCTTGATATATATATATATATATATATATATATATATATATATATATATATATATATATATATATATATATATATATATATATATATGAACAAAACACTAAAATATGCCAACATCAATAATTTTTTTATTGCAAGTAAGAATCAGTTGGTTTTAAAGGAACTTAGAGCCAAAAACTCACTACAACACTCTATCACTCATTACAACAATCCTTACTACAACACTATCACCTATATTGGAGAGAACACAAAGAGTGTATATATTAGTAATCAGTGAATAATGAGCTCATAGGCACAAAAACTACATTATATACTACATATCCCAACCGAGTACGGGCAAGACCCACATGTCGTCTGAAGCTTAGAAGAAGTGAGTAGTCCAAAGATCTTCAAGACTTGACAAATTCTACCATGCTGCAACAATCCTTTTCAAAAAAAATATTGGACACATTTGTAAACAACGTTTTATACTTAAATAAATTAAATATAAACAAAAGGATATAGAAAATGCGGAGTTTGACTAGGAGAATTGTCTCATATTTCAACCCCCCTACACACACAAACTGATCATTATTGCATAAAAGGATATATCAACCCCATCTGATTACATAAATAATCATGCTGACCATAAGTCAACCCTTTAGTTAAAATATCTGAAACATTCTCTTCGAAAGCAATTCTAACAACACGAACTACCTCCTTTGAGACCTTTTCCCTTATATAGTGAGTATCAACATCAAAGTGCTTTGTTTTTTCATGAAAAATGGATTCAACACCAACTTAATGGCATAATCATTATCACAATATATAATTTGGAGCAGGTGTAAGATCTTTTATTCCAACATCAAATAAAACCTTTAAGACCCAAATAAGCTCACAAGTAATTGAGCCAAGACCCTTGTATTCTGATTCAGTGGAAGAACGAGAAACAATATTTTGTTTCTTGCTTTTCCACGAAATTAATTTTTTACCAAGAAACACGACATAACTTGTTACAAACATACGTGACACCATGAACTTTGCCCAGTCAGCAACAACAAAGCCTTTTAAAGAAAAACAATAAGATTTTGTAATACTAATGCCTTTAATAGGATTATTTTTCAAAAACGCAATAACCTAAGAACAACCCTCAAATGAGATTTTTTGGGGCTATATGCATAAATTGACTAAGAACCTAAACAATATAGGATATGTCAAGTCTGGTTATAGCTAAATAGATCAATTTTCCAAAGAGTTTTTGAAAATCATTAATATTTGTTATCAAGGAATCAAATTTGTCAACACCATATGCTGTTATAACAATATTAGAATCAAGATTTGTTTTATTAGTATTGCACTCAAGCATTCCAAATTCATGTAACAATTTCAAACAACACTTTCTTTGAGACAAACAAATTCCATTATCAACATTTATAACCTCAATTCCAAGGTAAAGTTTTAACTTCCATAAATCCTTATTGATTTTAAAAAATCTTTAACTTTGTTAATTTCACCCAAATTATTTCGAATCAAAATGATATCATCAACATAAATCAATAACACAACAACAATATCATTTATGTTTATAACAAATAAAGAAAAATCATTTATACTTTGAACAACTCCAAAATAAAAAAGAAATGAGCATCACTTTTCATTCCACTTTCTTGGAGCATATTTTAGACCATATAGAGATTTTAACAACTTACAAACTCTTTTGTCCCCTTTGGAATGATATCCAATAGGCAGACTTATATAAACATATTCAACGTAATCACCATACAGATAAACATTGTTAATATCAAACCGACATAAAGACTAATTTGAACTAATACTAAGAGTAATAACAATTCTAATTGTCACCATTTTGGCAACTGGAGAAAAAGTCTCCTCATAGTGAATTCCCTTTTGCTCATTGTAATCTTAAGCCACCGATCTGGATTTATATCTCTTAACCTCTCCAATTGACTTGTATTTAATTTTATACACCCACCTACATTCTATAGGTTTTCTATTAGGAGGTAAATCGGTCATTATCAAAGTATGATTCCTATATAATGCCTCCATTTTCTCATTCGTGGATTTGACTCAATTTGGATCATTTGCAACCTCAAAATAAGTTTGTGGTTCAATATTTTAATTAGATTTGAAACAAAACATTTATTTTTAGAATCAAGAAAAGCATAGCTAACATTTCTTTCTATACCATATTTGTACTTTCCCTTAATTATATAATCATTCAAATTTTGAGGTAGTTTAAATTCACGACTAGACCGCCTATTTCCTATAGAATGGCGTTCAAGTACAACAAGTAAGAAGCCCTTGTGGCCATGGAGGTTCGCCTGCAGTGACTCCAGGGCATGAAGCAAAGCTTTATGTTTGCAGCGGGGGATTAGTCGGTGCGCGAAAGCTGGCCCGGAAACCCTCGTTAGGGAAGTTCCCTTTCCAAAAAAAAAGTACAACAAGTAAGGACATAGAATTAGACAAGTGCATATTTCAAATTTTATTAAGTCTAGCAGTTGATCCATTTGGATGATCAACTTTAAGATTTAACTTAGAAATATCCACAATATTAATTAACTGTGATTCAGCAATAGTCATATGTTGACTTGCTCATGAATCAGTAACCCAATTATTATTACTAGGAGACACATTATTATAAGAAATTCCTACCATATTGGCATTAGAAGACATCTCATCAGCAAATTGTTTCTCATTCAGAAGGGAGATGATTTTAGAATATTGATCAGAAGTAAGAAAAAAGTTTATCAACCTTATCCACAGAGCATGTAGAAGTGTTAGAAGACTCATTCTCAATGGTATGACCTTTGAGACCACAATGCTTGCATTGAAAAATCTGATTTCTACCTTTAGATTTCCTAGTGTCACTAACTTTACCAATAAAAACCAGAAGATTAAGTTCTATTAGATGATACAGTTACAAAAAATTTCTCTAGAAACAATTGAAAAAGCAGTTTTCACATTAGGCAAAGGTTCAAGAAGCAAAATATGATTCTTAACCTGACTAAAGGAGTTATCTAAATCACTGAGAAACTACATTAAATTCATTAACTTTGAATGATTATTAAACTAGCAGCTTCACGAGTACAATCAGTCAAATTAGTAAGACCATCAAAATCCTTCCAAAAAGCATCAAGTTTATTAAAATAATCAGCAACACTTAAGCCACTTTAAGTAAGAGAATTAATACGCTGATGTAAGTTAAACACAACCGAACCATCATAAGTATCAAAAAGTTCAATCCAAACATCAAGAGCAAATTTAGAACAAGCATGCCCACCACATATAGACATAGATAGAGATCCTAAGATCCAAGAACGCTATAGCATTTACTTTATCCCACTAAAGTGATTTAACATGATTATCCTTCATTTTAACAAAAGTACCATCAACAAATCCAATTTTATTTCGAGCCTTCATAGCTTTTGTCATAGAGCTCCTCCATATCCTAAAAATTTTAGTTCCAAGAAGTTTAAAACTAATAATAGTGGTAACAATATTGTTATGCAAATAAAGAGGATCATCAAAATCAATAGTTTCATTCTTATTAGATGATTCACCAGTTTCAAGAGTACTACCAGTCATATTAACAAGACAGGAAACTTAACAACATAAGATATACACAAAAAACACTCACAGAGAAGCACAAATAAATCAACCCAGGATAAACCCAAACACAAAATAAGCATGCAAAACCTACAGTGATTCCACAAAAATCTCTGCAAGCATCAATGTAGACTCATTAGATCAACACAATCAAACACTGAAGCAGAAAGGCATTCAGTTACCCTGGATCACCTCCATTTGTAGAACTCGTTTACACAAGTTTAGCGTTGATTGCAGAAACTTAGCATTGGCTGTTAGGATAACAATAGTTAACCTAGATGTTTATTACTAAACATGGTGACAAAGGATTACTGGAGATGACAATGTCAACAAAAAGGATTGCATAACGATCGATAGCCTTCGATATTAAGAACAGACCCAAGGAGACACAAAACCCTCAATCGAGCAGGAGAATTACAAAAAAACATAGAAACCCTAGATCAACCAAAAACCAACATATCTACATCTAGATGCGAAATAATAAAAAATCAAGAACAAGCAGTACCTCGATCTGATACCATGAATAAAACACTAAAATACGACAACATCAACAATTATTTTATTGCAAGTGAGAATCAGTTGGTTTTGAAGGAACTTACAGCTGAAAACTCACTACAACACTCAATAACTCATTATAAAAATCCTCACTAAAACACTCAACCTATAATACTCTCAATTTAATTAAGAAATGAATAGAAATTACAAACATAAGAACAACGACCGAAACCTTAGGAGGAAACCCTAAAAATAGAGAGAAAATGAAGAGTGTATGTGTGAGTAATTAGTGAAAATGAGCTCATATGCACACAAACTACATTATATGCTACGAATCTCAACTGGGTACAGGTAAGACCTGTGTGCCATCTGAATTTTGGAAGAAGTGAGTCGCAATCCAAATATCTTTAAGAGTTGAATAATTCTACCCTCCTGCAACAATTCTTTACAAACAAATATTGGATATAGTTGTAAACAACATTTTATACTTAAATAAATTAAATATAAATAACAAAAAGATATATAAAAAAAGGATATAGACAATGAGGAGTTTGACAAGGATATATATATATATATATATATATATATATATATATATATATATATATATATATATATATATATATATATATATATATATATGTGTGTGTGTGTGTGTGTGTGTGTGTATGTGTGTGTGTGTATGTGTTGTAAATTGTAATCAATTCGAAGAATAAAATATGAGCAAAAACATAATCTTGGATTTCATAGAGATGTAAAATTAATAAAACATAATGAATATTTCTACAAATTTTAACTTTTACATATAAAATGTTATCCATGAGTTGACCATTCTTCTTATTGTTCGCTAGGTAAATCAAATTGCAAAATTGACCTTTCTCCGGATAACTGAATTGGCCTTGAATTTTCTTGAAATTCCTAAAAGAGAAACAAAAAATTAACAAGTCATTTTATATTCTTATAATTATAATATCAAATATTTTTATCCGTCCCTAATGATCATTAACTATTTAGGTTATGTTTGGTAGACTAGCTTAAAAGTTAGCGGATAGCCGAACAAAACTATTGAACAAAGCTATTCGATAGCTTAAAAACTAGTTGTTAGCTGAAAACTAGTTGCTAATTTATACGATAACTGATAAAAATTGACATTTGGTAAAAACTTAGTTGATAAACTAGCTGGAAGATATAAAATGATATAAAAAGATATTTAGAAGAATCTGTTTATTATAATTAATTAAAGATATATTCGAGAATTTTTTAAAAAACTTCTTATAAACTAGTTTAAATAGCTTTAAAAAGCTAACGTTTTAATAAATTAATTTGTCAGCTACCTTTTGGTTTATCAAATATAATAATATAAAATAATTCGAAAAATAAGCTAGTTGTAGCGCGTCTAGGACAACCTTATTCCATTTCTAGTTAATCAAATTTTGATTGATATAATTTTTTCAGATTTAAGAGAAAATGTTAATTCCATTTTCGAAATTTAAAGTCAAAATGAAGACTCTTTATAACTTTAGTATATGACATATATTTTTTTTAACATTAGCCTACCCAAAGGTTGAAATATGTATAATTCAAACATGGGTTAACTAAATTAACCAATTATCATGTTAAAATCATAAAATTTCACTAGTTGTTATAAGCATGAACTTTTATAATATTTTATCAATGGTCCTCACTCCCAACTACAAGAATATGAATTTCTTTTCTTATTGCAACACTGACATCAGTTTCGTGTGTAAAAAATATGAATTTTTAAGGATATTTCTAGTGTAGGAGACCAAGGAAAAAGCAATTCTGTGAATGAAATGCATTTTGAATATTAGGTAATTAGGCGAATGCTCGCACGTTGCGCAGAAACACCTATATAGTTGAAATCTTTACAAATATATGTTTTTTTTTAAATATAACAATAACGTTGTTGTTAAATTTGATATAATAATTCGTATACTAAATTGATATAATATATTGATTATTTTGAATTATATGATAATATATACATCTATTATAATTATATAATCTCAACCGTTTAAATGACTTCTACCTGCGAGTTATTCATAAATAAAATTAAATATAATATATGGCTTAATGCTATTTATAGTTTTTGTTATTGTTAATTAATTTTTTAAAATTTATTTTCTTAACGTTTTAATGTCTATCATTATAATTATTTAAAATAATAGACATTGTTTTTTGATTTTAAGGGTAACAATATAATCATTTATATAGAGTTATTTTTAACATGTTATTGTAAGTTATTTTAAGCTATTTATTTGAAAACTTTTAATGATTATACAAATATCTTTAGGAAATATTTTAGTTAAACTGATATTATAATTTAGTTTTTGCGTTTAGCATTACAATTTACCATTTTTAACTATTCACAAAATATATTCTTTGGATTTTTTAAATGGAACTCAAATTTATATTTAAGTTGACATTGTAATGTTATATTTAAATTAACAGTTTAAGTATTTTGTCTAAACTGTTCCAAAGTTGTAATTTTAATTGATAATAGTTTACATACAACAACATATTAAATCTAATAAATTAAGTATAATATATTAAAAAGTTAAAAACATAACTTTATAATAAAGTAGAAGTAAATATATTATTTTAATATTGAAATTTAGTTTATTTATGATTACACTTTAGGTTTGATATTTATTTAACCTTATTAACCAAATTGTAATCATTATTAGAAAGACACTACAATTTATCACTTTTAACTGTTTACAAAATATTATTTGAGTGGTTTAAGTTAAACTAAAATTTTATATTTAAGTTGGACCCATATTGTTATTTTTAAGTTTATAATTTAAATATTTTATAGAAATTGTTCAAAAATTGTAGCTTTAAAATGATAATGATTTACATCCAACAATATATTAAAACTAATAAATTAAGTATAATATGTAAAAAGTTAAAAAAACATAACTTTATAAGAAAGTAAATATATTCTTTTAATATTGAAATTTAGTTTATATATGATTATACTTTAGGTTTGATATTTATTTAATTTTATTAACCCACTTATCATCATTATTAGAAAAAAATTGAAAAGTCATGGGAGTTTCAAATGAATCTGGTAAAAAAATAAATAAATGAGAATTTCAAATTAATATGATGAAAGAAAAAATACATCGTCTATAATATAGTGTGATTATTAGTGATATATATTGTTCAAGACTATGACCTATGGAACCTGCTTCTGCTTTTGGTTTTTAGTGATTAGCCCCAAAAGAACATCTTAATCAAGCTTAAAAACAGTTAAATCTAAACTTTTATTTATAATGACCCAATTAATATATCACATGCATTACCTATTTGCACATATACAAATTGGCGATATGTGCATGCATGTTTTAGATATATTTAAGTCAAATGCAAAATGGAAAGCAAGACTTACACGTTCGAGATCTTCTTTAATCATTTGGATTTGGTCTTGTGAAATTGTTTTCGCCTTTTCTGCGATTGTCCAAGTGACACCCTCCGTACATGGAGGAGTTGTAAGCGAACCGATATATCTGAAATACTTTGTGCCCCCACACTTTATATTACTTGCACTTATTGTCCCTACATCAATCCCTTTGGTATCAGTAAGCCCCTTCATCTTGTCTGCCAGCTGCATCGATTAATTAAACCATACGTTTATCATATATTTGTCTTTATACTTAGATAGTTAGATTTCAGCTAGAAAAGCATATATATATATATATATATATATATATATATATATATATATATATATATATATATATATATATATATATATATATATATATATATATATATATATATATATATATATATATATATATATATATATATATATATATATATAGAGAGAGAGAGAGAGAGAGAGAGAGAGAGAGAGAGTTAAATACGCTTTGAATTAGGGGATCAGGTTGTCCAATGGTGTAAAGGCTGGCCATAACTGCCAGTTCTTCCTTTTCGCTGCTATGAACCAAATGTAGTTCGGCATCAAACCTATATAAAGAAAGCATGCATACGCATATTAAAGCGGTTAAATTTTGGAGAGTTCTGTGCAAAAAAAAAAAAAAAACGTGAGCATAACATGCTACAAAACACGTACTACCTTTTCCCATCAATAGTATGCTCAGAGGGAAAATGCCAATGAGAATGAACTAGGTTGTAATTTACGCCATTTATTGATATTCCTCCGGCATCTCCTTGCCATTCTATCTGAAAAATTAGAAAACTTGAAACAATAACAATATATAATGATGATGGTAACATGTAAATATGTAAACAAGAGCTAGGACTAAGTTTAGATACATTAAGAAAGAAGCCTATATTGACAAGTTTAGCTGGTGCGTCCTTATAAGCCATTTTCAAGTCGGGTGGTTGCATTTGTGCTTGTTTGGTGTCGATATTAAGAGGAGACTGAAATTTTCCGATCTCACAAGTTTTCCAGTCCGGCCTAAGACTTCCCCATTTCGCTGGTTCATTTGGAGCCCCGGCTGCATACCCGAATTGCTTGTCTACGTCCGCTGTTAAATAAGTGCATGGCCTGTTGTCAGTTTCAGATTTGCATGCATGCAGTTAACAAGATGTGTATATATTGACGTATAAGAAGAAAATGTATATTATAATTATAAAGAAGAATAAGAAAATCGTATATATCCGGTCATTACACATTTTGATTTTTAAGACATAATTGTGTTTGGGTTTCTTGTTAGACTCAATATAGACGTATATATTAATTGTACCCTCTCTCAACCCTATATATGGATAATAACTAAACGTTAAATAAAAGTGCATATTATTAATCTATGGATAACAGACGCGATCAAACCTTGTTTCTTGGGTGTTTCAAAAGATTTTAATAAAACATTTTCTAAAAAAAATCTATATACTCCACAAAATTGTTACAACATATTTGCATTTCAAGACCCAAAGAAGTCATTTCAAAGTTTTCCAAGAACTGTGATCAACAAGGCCTGGGGCAAGGCGACGCCATTGGTAATTAAAAAGCAGGTGATTCTTGATGATGGAGCTCTGGAAGAGAAAGAACAACGTAATGTTATTCAGGTGGCCGGAGTGTTCTTTTCGTTTATTTACATCTAGCTGTCTTCTTAATCTCTAAACACACATATATACCAACTTAGGAATTTCCTTTCACGTCTGGCATTAAAGCCATCGAGGCATCGACACCCATGTGTTTTGACCAAATTAATGGTACGTAATTATTGAACATTTTACTCAAATAAAACAGAAATATACAATAGACCATACCCAATCTTCTCGATGCATTTACACTGCATATCGAGATGAAGGAAAGCAACGAAAGGAGGGCAAGTGATAAGAGATTAGGGTTTGTCATGGTGGGTTTGGATTTGAAGAGAGGTTTCATATGAATTGCGTTCGTGAATTATAAGCTTACAAGTATTTATATATGGATCTGAGAGAATAGCGGGATCCTCTAACTGAATGAATATCCTTGCGTTAAGGTTCAAATTTTGTAAACCTTATTTTTACTATGTTTGGCAAATGATAGACAACCAAGAAAACCTCCAATCGTTGTTTTCTCTTTTCTGCCATATTTTATTTCAATTTTTTACCAAACCCAAAACAATTATATATATTTATATATTAGCCATCTACCCGTGCAATGTCACGTGCGTCAATAACTTTGTTTCAGCAATTAGTTTCATTTCGGTGAATAGTTTTTAAACGAAAGTTAAAAACTTCAATAAATAGATTTCTTGCAACGATTTGTTTCATTACGGAAACATATAAAAATCCAGAAATAACACAATGAAGTAAAGATGTGTATTGTTGGGTTAAAAATAAAAAATTATTATTATCTTTCGTCAAAAATAAATGTACAATTTTTAGTTTCAAAATATTTTGTATGTTGTTTTCTTTTAACATATAAGTTGCATTATTATTTTGTGTTAAAAATAAAATTATATTATTGTTTTGGGTAAAAAGGTAGTTTCTTATTAAAAATCAAAATATGTCTAAATTTTCGAGTTTTTTTTTTTTTTAAATAATAGGGCAAATTACACATCTAGTCTTTTTACAAGATTTTTGTTATAGTATCCATATTTTTCTATTTTTTTTGTGGTATACATATTAAATTATAATACGAAGACTTTGTATTTAATAATTTATTGGATATTAATCAATATAGTATTATTAAAATAGTTGGTTTCCGGTCAATTTAAATTAGACATGTTTGATTTTTATTGTCAAGAATTATTAATCATTCAGTATGTTTTTATTTAAGACTTACTTTCTTGTTATGTCAAATATTTTCAAATATAAAAATAATAATAAAAAACATGTAAAATGCATCGTTTTATTTTCTTTATATTGAAATTAATTTTGATAATTCTTATTTTCAGATTTAATATAAATGACGTGTATATATGTATAATAATTTTTATTACCACTTTATTTAAAAAGTAGAAGTTTTAAATTTCAAAAAAAAAAAAAAGAATAACTTTGTCGGTCATTTTCACTTTATATTAATAATCTATATTAATAACTAACTTGTACTTTTGTGTATTTTGTATAATAAAGATAAATATTATAATCAATATTATTTGACATATTTTAATTTATTATCCACGTATTATCCTCAATAATAAAAACATAATTGTAACCTTCAATTTTAAAATTTGAATCGCCGTCTAGGATTTCAAAATTTTCACAATATATGGGACACATTTTTTATTTGGTACAATAGATAAAGATTTGTTAATTTTATTTTAGGCATAATATATTTTTAGTATGAATCTTTGTCTATCTTTCCACCTAAATAGGGTTAAGTTATAAATTTAATATTATTTTATTGGTTGTTACTTGTATTATTGGCTAAATCGTTTGGACGTCTTAAGAAAATAATATTATTATATTGAAGTTATTTTTAGAAACAGTGAAATTTCATTTATAATGTATTTTATATATATATATATATATATATATATATATATATATATATAGACACACACACACACATACTAGATCTGTAGCCGCGCAAAGCGGCGACGAGAAATAACTCTTCGGGCGAATAATTTTCTTACAAAAAAATAATTATTTGATTTTATTATTAGTTATTATTAAAAAGAATTATCAGTTTTAAATAAAATATTTATGTTTATACCTTATATTTATATTGCATGTTTATATATTTGAAGTAAATAATTAATAGCCGTGTTTAGTTTAAATCATGTAAATTAATTTATATATCTGAATTTAATATGCTTTATAGTATATATATATATATATATATATATATATATATATATATATATATATATATATATATATATATATATATATATATATATTGACAAAATTGTAAAAATGGTCTCTGTGGTATTCATTTTTTTGGGGTTTTAGTCTAAACCATGACTTTTTTGGATTGGTGGCCATTTTGAGTTAGTTTCGTTGTGTTTTTGGTTTCTCAGAAAACTAAAAAGACTAAAATACCCTTCTGATATATATTTTTTTTAATGGTTTTTGCTATTTAATTTGAAGTATTATTAATAAAAATTATGGGGCCTACATTCTGTCTCTCTCTCTCTCTCTCTCTCTCTCTCATTTCCAACACCCATTTCTTCCTTTTTCTTTTACGCGGTCCTTCAACACCTTGCATTCAACAAATCCATAGATTCCATTCATTTGAAATCTTGGATATGAGCTCAAATTTTATGTTTGGTTCTGTCCCAAATGACATTTCAACTTTACAAAAGCTTCATACTTTAACATTGGATGGAAATTTCATCAATGAACCTATCCCTAACGGGTTCGATTCGTTATCAAATCTTACCTTTTTGAGCTTAAATATCAACAAATTAACATGTCATTTTCCTTCGTCAATTACCAAGATCACAACAATTCTGAACTTCCATTGTTGCCTAAAGGAGTGATTACAGTTCTTTTAAGCAATAACTCGTTTTCGGGTAACCTTCCTAAACAATTTGGAAAACTTAACCAGCTTCATCATCTCGACTTGTCATCCAACTCACTAATTGGAACACCCCCATCTGCTTTATTCGTTCTGCCAAACATCACCTATCTCGATCTAGCATCCAATATGTTAAGTGTGTCTCTTCCGAATTCAATCAAATGTGGACAAAAAATTGGGTTTGTTGATATTTCCAGTAATTTAATCGCTCCCTTCTTTTGCTATTCACTCAGGAAACGAACTAAATTCTTCTGCACAAAGGGTGGATGAACCAATTTAATAGAAAACCTCCATGGATTGATTAGAGATAACAAGAACAAAATCAGATTTTGAAGAAGGAAACGATTCGGGGAACCTTCTTGAAATCTAAATAACCACTGAAAATGTGAGCGACATTCCAGATTTGTAAGAAAGGGGCGGTAAGGAGCTGATGGTGAGCTTTTGATATATATATATATATATATATATATATATGTGTGTGTGTGTGTGTGTGTGTGTATGTGTGTGTGTGATTTGAGCATGAGTAAGGATGATTGCACAAACCTTGATTTCTGATCGTGATGTCGGTGGTTGATTTGTGGTGGCTGGAAGGATATATGGTGGTGAGGAGTTGGGTTTTATGAAGAAGACGAGGATATTGAAGAAGATGATGGTGGATTGTATCTTTAGGTATTGAAACGAGAGAGAGAGAGAGAGAGAGAGAGAGAGAGAGAGAGAGAGGAGAGAGGGAGGGAGAGGGAGCTCCCTTCTTGTTTTTTAATTATTAAAATAAATAAAATAGTAGTATTAGATTTAAAAAGAAAGAAAAAATAGAAAATAAGTACCAAAAAAGTCATGGTTTGGACTAA
This sequence comes from Lactuca sativa, assembly GCF_002870075.4. Lineage (NCBI taxonomy): Eukaryota > Viridiplantae > Streptophyta > Magnoliopsida > Asterales > Asteraceae > Lactuca > Lactuca sativa. The sequence goes on along the minus strand of NC_056630.2, from coordinate 126,244,637 downwards.
AACCCCCAAAAAAATGCATACCATAGGGACCATTTTTGCAATTTTGTCATATATATATATATATATATATATATATATATATATATATATATATATATATATATATATATATATATATATATATAAATGCAAAAATGGTCCCTGTGGTTTGCCATTGTTTGTGGATATGGTCCAAACCTTTTAAAAATTAGATTTTGGTCCTTATTGAGAGGTTTTTATATGGAACATGTCCCTGGAGTTAACTTTTGCTTGTTTGTGGCTGTTAAACCCCTCACTTGCACAAGAGGGCATAAATTTCTTTTTACTTATGGGACCATTTTTACAATTCCTGAACTAATATATGGAGACTTTGATGGGTTTTGGTCATAAGACATCCTATGTGCTCATACAAACCCTAATGCTTGGATCTAGGTTTCTCTATTGTACATGCTTTGAATCCAAGACTATAAACCCTAATTCTAGCATATGGAAATCAATATTAACATATAATTAGGTTTAAGATATTACCTTGATTGTTATGTAGTAATAACAATCCCAATTCCTCATTGAATTGACTTTGGAAGGCTTAGAGTCACAAGTGTCACTCCTCTAATGGCTTACAAACACCAAGAGCAAATGGAGAAGGTATAAAGAGAGAGGAGAGAGGTAGGAATTCGTCCTTAGGACTTCTTGGGAAGGGTTGGACGAATTCATGAGCCTTAGGGGGTTTATATAGGTGTAAAGATTAGGGTTTTAGTCCTTATCCTTATCTAGTTGCTTGCCCACCAAGCAACCATAAGATAAGTCTTAGAAACCCTTATCCTAGTCGAATTCTAAGGCATTATCACCTTAAATTCGTTCACCCTATATTTAAGATAATCCTTACCTTATTTTGTAACTATCACATAATTACAATTCAGCCCCTCTAGTTTAATTAATTGCACTTGATCACAAAATTAATTCTTAATTAATTATTGACCAATATTAATTAAACAAATATGATTTCTCCTTTAATATATTCTTCTTATAACATATTAATAAATCATAATAACCTCTCTCTCTATTTATTTCTCCAATCAAGTTGCTTTGGTAAAGGCAACCCAAAAGGACCATGCACCATCGGGTCAAGTACATACCAAAATAGTTATGGACTTAGACACTAATCCAACAGTCTCCCACTTGGATAAGTCTAATAACTATTATGCGTATGACTTCAGATCCTGATCTGCAATCGTAGCTTTCCAAAGCCGCTGTCAACTCTGATCCTATCAGATACGCGTGTCCTTAGATAAGGGATCATATATTCCTCCATTCTAGATATCCTGGATGCGGGATTCGTCTGGACTCGGCGAGTCCAGGATATGGACTCGGCGAGTCCATGCTGTTTAATGAAACCCTAATTTCTCGGGTTTGGGACCAATTTAAAGGGCCTTATGGTCGTCATTTGCACCCAACAGTCCATAGAGAGAAACCCTAGAGTGCTTTAGCGATTTGAGAGAGAAAGGAAGCATTTCTTGACATTTGTGTGTTGTTTAGCAAAGAAGAGGGAGGTTCTAGCCAAGAGGAGGCAAAGGAGACTGTTATTCGGTGGATTTGAAGCTTAGCTCTTCAATCTAAAGGTATGATTTCGGCTCATCTCCTGTTTTGTGAAGTATAATTGATTTTAGGGTTTCTTGTGACCTTGTTGAGTTGATTGGATCGCCAAATAGTCCCTTGCTAGTGATGAGACTTCGGATCTGGATCCATAGAGGTCCAGAGAGCCTCATTCATCAAGCTTTATAGAGAACAATGGAGGTTATGACCTTGAGTAGTGAGATTTGTTGATAATTCTTCATATATGGTCATATAGAGGTTGTTTATGCACCAAGTCTGGGGCTTTACGTGGTGAATCAGTCTAGGAGGGCCAGATCTATGAATTGTTGGAGTAGATCTGACCTTAGAAGCAAGTTTGAGTGATTGCATGGCACGGACTCGCCGAGTCCGATGAGTAGACTCGGCGAGTAGCTTGAAGATTGCCTTTGGACCGGTCAGTGAGTGGTCCAGTCGAGTCAGGGGTTGACTCAGTGAGTCAGGGCGAGTTAGAGAGGGTTGTCAAAAGTGGACTGAGTCGAGCTGGGACTCGCCGAGTCGTTCTTGAGACTCGGCGAGTTGAGTCGGGGTGGCCCCGCGATTTCTGCCAGGTGAAACTCGTCGAGTCAGGGGGGAGTACTCGACGTGTAGAAAGGGAATCCTAGAGATTTGGTGAGAACGTCTAGACTCGCCGAGTTGCCGTGTGCACTCGCCGAGTCCGGTTGAAGTTGACCGTTGACCGTTGACCTGTGTTGACTTCTTAGGGATAGTCAACCTTAGAGATAAAAAGTGTTAATTAGAGTCATGTGATGTTGTAGGAGGATTAGAGCTCGGAGGATTGAGCACGAGGGGTTTCCAGGGTTTGTGAGATACCGAGACGCGCGAGGTGAGTCTTCTCACTATACTTTACCTTGAGTAGGTAATCAGAGCTATGTGTTAGTGTATGTATGTTATGTGTATGCCATGTGTTGTACTGCATTATTTCTATGTGATTTATGTTGTGCATGATTACAGGGTTGGAACCGAAAGGTTCCTAGAGTTAGAACCTGAGGGTTCACAGAGTTGGGTGCACGGACCCATAGAGTTATAGCCTCGAGTGGCTAATATGTGTTTTATGTGGTATTTTGGGGAACTCACTAAGCTTCGTGCTTACAATGTTAGTGTTGTTGTTTCAGGTACCAGCGATAACCGTGGGAAGGCGCCGGCTTGATCTGTACACACGCAGGGGACTTTGATATATTTATGTGATCTTGGGATTTGTATGATACAGATTGGAATTTGAAACTTAATGTTTTATGAAATTAAATGAGAAATGTGTTTTTTTATTGCGAAAAATTATTTTGAAATTCACGGTGTTACAAGTTGGTATCAGAGCCTTGGTTTGAGGGATTCGAGTACACCTTCGGGCGTATTTGAACTCAAACTGAGGATTTGAAATGTATTTTCAAAAAGAGTAAAAGATTTTTGAAAAACGCAGAGCAAGAGATGTGTGTACGATCAGTCAGCACCCGAACGGTGATTTCCCAAAATACCCTTGTATATTATGTGATATTGATATTGTTATGATGTATTCGCATGCTAGAGTAGGCTAGGTATTGCTATTAGGACTAGGGTGGCCTGATTTGTGATGCCTTAGCCTAGGAAGAAGTGAGCTGCTATGAGATGCTTGAGAGTGAGTAAGTAGCAGTGAGGGACTTATGAGAGATCTATTAGAGAGTGGTCTATGCATGATAGAGTACTTGAGACCTGGGATCCAAAGAGAAGGACTTGGAGTGTATTCTGGTGCGGTGCGGACAGTAGTATTGGGCCCGTACTACTGGAAGCCCCGGAGCGGTGTGCAGCCCAAGTCAGAATCTTTGGAATGCCAAGAATCAAGGAGGAAAAAGTTGACGAGTGTGAGTATACTCGTGTGGATTCTAATTTATCGTATGTCGTATTTCAGAGGTAGATCATGGTGAGGACACGTTTGATGCCCCAGAGCAGTGGTACCAGTGAGGAGGAGATCCGCCGGATCATTCAGGAGGAGGTGGCTGCGGCCATCAGGGCAGAGATACCGGAGATGTTTGGGTCTATAAAGACCACATTGATTGAGACGTTTGATGAGCGTTATGCCGCTCTTTCTGAGGCTGCTGGTGCAGCGGCTACCGCAGCGATTGCTGCTGCGAGGCTGCAGGGTGGGGATGCGTTGCTGTTCCGTGAGTTTAGCAACACAAAACCACCAGAGTTTGATGGTACTCAGGATCCGGTGGCAGCTATGAGGTGGATATCTGATATTGAGGGGTGTTTCTTCACTTGCTCGTCTCCTGAGCATTTGAAGGTCCGGTTCGCGCTGAACCAGCTTCGCTTGGGAGCGAAGGACTGGTGGAAGTTTGTGACGGCGCATTATACGCCTGCTGAGCTTTCTGCGGTGACCTGGGAGAGGTTCACCACCATGTTTCGGGATGAGTACGTTCCACAGGTGGAGAGGGAGCGTTTAGCACAGGAGTTTCTGACCCTCAAGCAGGGTACTAAGTCTGTTACAGCGATCACGAGGATGTTCCACGAGAGGGCGATGTTCTGCCCTGAGCACGTGTCCACTGAGCAGGCACGTATGAGCCGCTACTTGAGCATCTTGAGGCGGGATATTCGGGAGTTCGCTGCGAACTCCTCGTACCGGACATTTGCCGAGCTTCAGGCAAATGCCCGGAAGAAGGAGATTGAGCTTGAGACTCAGGCCAGGGAGGAGGCGGAGTCTCAAGGGAGGGATCGGCGACCGGCACAGTCGCAGCCGGCTGCCAAGCGGGCCAAGCCTGCTGATCCCAGACCAGGGAGCCAGAAGGGCCGCACTTGCGGAAAGTGCGGCAAGGGTCATGACGGAGTTTGTCGAGCGGGGTCTTGCTACAAATGTGGCAAGGAGGGGCACATGGCCAAGGACTGCCCCAAGGGGTTTGCAGTGTGTTTTCACTGCAACCAGACCGGACACCGGAAGGCCGAGTGTCCGCAGTTGCGCGGAGCATCTCAGGGGTCTGCTCCTGCCGCCATCAGAGCTACAGAGAGTCGGCCTGTGAAGGCCGAGACGCCGAGAGCTCGAGGGAGAGCCTTCCAGCTGACTGCGGAGGAGGTCCGCGCTGCGCCCGATGTAGTGGCTGGTACCTTTCTTGTGAATTCCGTACCTGCTTTAGTGTTATTTGACTCGGGTGTGAGTCGGTCTTTTGTATCTTTGGCCTTTAGTCAGCATATCAGTGTTAGTCGCGAGGCACTAAGTCGGCCTCTAAGAGTTTCTATAGCTGATGATAGAGTGATTAGTGCCACGGAGGTTTTCCGGGGATGTGTGTTAGAGATCTTCGGGGTTGAGTTTCCGATTGATCTGATTCCTATTGCGATGGGTGATGTTTGTGTCATTGTGGGCATGGACTGGTTGAGCCAATTCGGTGCGGTTATCGACTGTGAGCGTCAACTGGTGATTGTACGAGACCCTAGTGGAGGAGTTCTTTCGGTGTACGGCGAGGGTACCCGTTCGGGATCAGCCTTTTGTTCGGCCGCTAGGGCAAGGCAGTGTCTACAGCAGGTCTGTAAGGGTTTTGTGGCGTATGTGTTGGATACGCGGGCGACTTCCGAGAGACCGAGTTCAGTTGAGGAGGTACCGGTGGTACGTGAGTTTCCAGATGTCTTTCCCGAGGAGCTGCCGGGAGTACCTCCTGTGAGGCAAGTGGAGTTTGGTATTGATTTGGTTCTGGGGGCTGCGCCTGTAGCTAAGGTACCTTATCGTCTTGCACCTCCAGAGATGCAAGAGTTATCCTCGCAGCTTCAGGAGTTGCTGGGGAAGGGATTCATTCGGCCGAGCAGCTCGCCGTGGGGAGCACCTATTCTGTTCGTTAAAAAGAAGGATGGTTCACACCGGATGTGTATTGATTACCGGGAGTTGAACAAGCTGACGGTCAAGAACCGTTACCCGTTGCCGAGGATCGACGATTTATTTGATCAGTTACAGGGAGCATCTTGGTTTTCCAAGATCGACTTGAGGTCGGGATATCATCAGGTGAGAGTACGGGATGAGGACGTCCAGAAGACAGCATTCAGGACGCGATATGGGCATTATGAGTTTGTGGTGATGCCTTTTGGGCTCACCAATGCCCCGGCGGTGTTCATGGATCTCATGAACAGGGTATGCAGGCCGATGTTGGATCGTTCGGTGATTGTATTTATCGATGATATTCTGGTGTATTCGAGATCTAGAGAGCAGCATGAGGAGCATTTGAGGGAGGTCCTTGGGGTACTGAGATCGGAGAAGCTTTATGCAAAGTTCTCCAAGTGTGATTTCTGGTTACGGGGGTCCAGTTCCTAGGACATCTCGTTAACCAGGAAGGGATTCTGGTCGATCCGGCCAAGGTTGAGGCGGTGATGGGTTGGGAGGTGCCAAAGTCACCCTCTGAGATCAGGAGTTTCCTTGGATTAGCAGGGTATTATCGGAGATTTATCAAGGATTTCTCCAAGATCGCAGTGCCGCTTACCAGATTGACCCGAAAGGGTGTCGCATTCTCATGGGGTCCCGAGCAGCAGACCTCCTTTGAGACACTTCGTCAGAGGTTGTGCGAAGCCCCGGTATTAGCTCTCCCGGAAGGGATGGAGGATTTTGTAGTATATTGTGATGCATCGATTTTGGGGTTGGGTGTGGTATTGATGCAGAGGGGTCATGTGATAGCATATGCATCGAGGCAGCTGAAGCCTCATGAGACGAGATATCCCACGCATGATCTAGAGTTGGGGGCAGTAGTGTTCGCCCTCAAGATTTGGCGTCACTACTTATATGGGGTTCGGTGTACGGTATACACGGACCATAAAGAGCTTGAAATACCTGATGGATCAGCCCGATATAAATATGCGTCAGAGGAGGTGGTTAGATGTGGTCAAGGATTATGATTGAGAGATCCTGTACCACCCGGGCAAGGCCAATGTGGTGGACGATGCGTTGAGCCGCAGGGCGGAGAGCACTCCATTGCGAAATGTATGTTTAAGATTGACCATGATAGCTCCGGTATTGGATGCCATTTGTGGGGCACAGGCCGAAGCTGTGCAGCCGGAGATGCAGAAGAGGGAACGGGTCGTTGGTTTGGTTTCAGAGTTCGTTATGGATGGTCGAGGGCTTATGACTTTTTAGGGTCGGATTTGGGTACCGTTTGTGGGTGGTACGCGCACTTCCTTGATGGAGGAGGCTCATCGGTCGAAATTTTCGATCCATCCGGGGGCTACGAAGATGTATTTGGATTTGAGGAAAGAGTACTGGTGGCCCTGTATGAAGAGGGACGTCGCATGGTTCGTTGAGAGGTGCTTGACCTACCGTAGGGTTAAGGCCGAGCACCAGAGACCGCATGGCAAGTTGCAGCCATTGGAGGTTCCCGAATGGAAATGGGAACAGATCACTATGGATTTCATCACCAAATTGCCGAGAACTGCCAGAGGAGTTGATGCAATTTGGGTGATTGTGGATAGGTTGACGAAGAGCGCTCACTTCCTTGCCATCAGTGAGAGTTCTTCAGCAGAGAAGTTGGCAGAGTTATATGTGAGAGAAGTGGTATCTCGGCATGGGGTGCCGATCTCGATTGTTTCAGACCGTGATGTGCGCTTTACTTCCAGATTCTGGAAGAAATTTCATGAGGAGTTGGGTACTAGATTGCATTTTAGTACCGCATATCATCCCCAGACAGACGGTCAGAGTGAGCGGACGATTCAGACGCTTGAGGACATGCTTCGAGCATGTGTGTTGGATTTCGGGGGTAGCTGGGATGCGTATTTACCCTTGGCAGAGTTTTCCTACAACAACAGCCATCATTCGAGCATTGGTATGCCACCTTTTGAGCTGTTGTATGGTAGGAGGTGTCGGACCCCCATTTGTTGGGGAGAGGTTGGGCAGAGAGTGATGGGTAGTACCGAGATCGTGCTTCAGACGACAGAGCAGATTCAGCAGGTCAGACAGAGGTTATTGACCGCCCAGAGCCGACAAAAGAGTTATGCAGACAGACGCCGGTCCGAGCTTGAGTTTCAGGTCGGCGACTTCGTTCTCCTGAAGGTCTCTCCTTGGAAAGGAGTGATTCGATTCAGGAAGCGGGGCAAGTTGGGGCCCCGGTATATTGGGCCATTTCGGGTGACTGCGAGGGTAGGCCGGGTAGCCTATCGATTGGAATTGCCAGCGGAGTTGGGGCAAATCCACGACACCTTTCATGTGTCGCAATTGAGGAAATGTATTGCCGATGAGTTGACAGTGGTTCCATTAGAGGATATTCAGGTGGATGCGAGTCTGAATTATGCCGAGAGACCAGTAGCCATCAGAGATCGGAAGATCAAGGTTCTGAGGAACAAGGAGGTACCTCTGGTGTTGGTTCAGTGGCAACACCGGAAGGGATCAGAGATGACCTGGGAACCGGAGCGCGAGATGCGGGAGCAGCATCCGGAGCTATTTTCAGAGCGAGACTTCGAGGGCGAAGTCTAGTTCTAGTGGGGGAGAGTTGTAACAGCCCGGATTCCCAGGTATTTTATTGTTTTGTTTTTTTGTGTTTTGAGAGGTGACTCGGCGAGTTGGAGCTCAAACTCGCCGAGTAGGGTCGCAATTCTGGACGCGGGATTCGTCTGGACTCGGCGAGTCCACGCTGTTTAATGAAACCCTAATTTCTCGGGTTTGGGACCTATTTAAAGGGCCTTATGGCCGTCATTTGCACCCAACAGTCCATAGAGAGAAACCCTAGAGTGCTTTAGCGATTTGAGAGAGAAAGGAAGCATTTCTTGACACTTGTGTGTTGTTTAGCAAAGAAGAGGGAGGTTCTAGCCAAGAGGAGGCAAAGGAGACTGCTATTCGGTGGATTTGAAGCTTAGCTCTTCAATCTAAAGGTATGATTTCGGCTCATCTCCTGTTTTGTGAAGTATAAATTATTTTAGGGTTTCTTGTGCCCTTGTTGAGTTGATTGGATGGCCAAATAGTCCCTTGCTAGTGATGAGACTTCAGATCTGGATCCATAGAGGTCCAGAGAGCCTCATTCATCAAGCTTTATAGAGAACAATGGAGGTTATGACCTTGAGTAGTGAGATTTGTTGATAATTCTTCATATATGGTCATATAGAGGTTGTTTATGCACCAAGTCTGGGGCTTTACGTGGTGAATCAGTCTAGGAGGGCCAGATCTATGAATTGTTGGAGTAGATCTGACCTTAGAAGCAAGTTTGAGTGATTGCATGGCACGGACTCGCCGAGTCCGATGAGCAGACTCGGCGAGTAGCTTGAAAATTGCCTTGGACCGGTCAGTGAGTGGTCCAGTCGAGTCAGGGGTTGACTCAGTGAGTCAGGGCGAGTTAGAGAGGGTTGTCAAAAGTGGACTGAGTCGAGCTGGGACTCGCCGAGTCGTTCTTGAGACTCGGCGAGTTGAGTCGGGGTGGCCCCGCGATTTCTGCCAGGTGAAACTCGTCGAGTCAGGGGGGGAGTACTCGACGTGTAGAAAGGGAATCCTAGAGATTTGGTGAGAACGTCTAGACTCGCCGAGTTGCCGTGTGCACTCGCCGAGTCCGGTCGAAGTTGACCGTTGACCGTTGACCTGTGTTGACTTCTTAGGGATAGTCAACCTTAGAGATAAAAAGTGTTAATTAGAGTCATGTGATGTTGTAGGAGGATTAGAGCTCGGAGGATCGAGCACGAGGGGTTTCCAGGGTTCGTGAGATACCGAGACGCGCGAGGTGAGTCTTCTCACTATACTTTACCTTGAGTAGGTAATCAGAGCTATGTGTTAGTGTATGTATGTTATGTGTATGCCATGTGTTGTACTGCATTATTTCTATGTGATTTATGCTGTGCATGATTACAGGGTTGGAACCGAAAGGTTCCTAGAGTTAGAACCTGAGGGTTCACAGAGTTGGGTGCACGGACCCATAGAGTTATAGCCTCGAGTGGCTAATATGTGTTTTATGTGGTATTTTGGGGAATTCACTAAGCTTCGTGCTTACAGTGTTAGTGTTGTTGTTTCAGGTACCAGCGATGACCGTGGGAAGGCGCCGGCTTGATCTGTACACACGCAGGGGACTTTGATATATTTATGTGATCTTGGGATTTGTATGATACAGATTGGAATTTGAAACTTAATGTTTTATGAAATTAAATGAGAAATGTTTTTTTTTATTGCGAAAAATTATTTTGAAATTCACGGTGTTACATAGCATGCACACAATGTTTACCTATGGTTCTTACTTTGTGAAATAGATCACATTGAACACATTTCCAATCCTTCTCATTTCACAACTCCAAATCTGTTTTTCATAAGTTAAAGAATATCAAATTCTTGCTACTTATAGAATATGCTAGATTCTAACATTCTATGCAACTATCCTTTCGTAATGTCACTGCACCAAAGTCACAAAGACTATTGTCAATGATATTACAAAGTCTTCTAACAGAGATTGTTACACGACAATTCTTTAGATATGATTTCTCTCACTCAAAGTACATTCCTTTGAACATCCTTTTGCATAGAAGTTTCTAATCTAGACATAGATTTTCAATATTCAATTCCCAATATAGATACATTTCCATATTTCCCATATGACAACTTATTCTTAATAGAAGCTTATCTATTCATAATAATGTCGATATGGTCCATCCAATACGGAAACATTTCCATAATTTCCATATGACAACTTATTTTAGTCTAAACCAATTCTAGTCCCTTTTTCCCTCTAAATGCGCTAGACATTTGGAAAATTTTAGAATGGTCAAACATTAAAGCATTTGCAATCGATCCTATACCCGAAGCGTATGGGATACGACGCATAATGTTTTATTTGCTATGTTCTCAAGATTCGAATTGTGAAGAGGAATGCCGTAATCATAATCGGAATTTTAAGAACACACTATGTACCCTTGACTAAATTTTATTAACATCCCACAACCTAAACCTTTAGATTTGAAATGAAGCATAATATTCTCTCCCTTAATTATAGCAAAACAACCTTTCAACTCTTACAACTTTGCAAAGTATGACTCTTGTTTTCTATAATTAATATTGCTAACCTTGCAATACTTTCCTTAATAATCACACAATCATGACTTTTATGCTCCCACTATCATGATGATTACTATAGAAATAACACTTATGCTCCCACTAGCTTCGACATGTATTTATGAACATCTTAACTTTCAGAAAAGCAATACCTATTGAATTTCTTAAGTCCATATTTCTAATACTTAATGCTTTGATAATCTTTTATCAAGGCCTCTTAAACTTATACACCTTTGCCTTAGATAGTTCATATGTGTGTGTAAACAATTGCCAAACCTCACAATTCAAATTATGGAAATGGATGCCATAACCATAATCGATTTTGAGAATGCAATTTTACAATCACTATCTTCTTAAAATCTTTCTTAGTGAAAGCATTTCCTCACAATCATTTTCATGAAGGAGGAAATCTTATGACACTTAGATTTAAGCGGTGTATGTGTTCCTATCCATGTGAATTTGTTAAAACCAAAGTTTACGACAAATTCAAACTCATATGGACCGAATTTCTTAATCTTGATTTCTTGCCTTTATGGTAGCACAGCTGCCCACCATGTCTTCCAAGTAGTTAAGCAGCTCACCCTTTCCTATCAATGTACCTTTCATCGATTAAGGTGCTTTGCCATTTATGCGTTCAAAATGAGAACTCATAGAACTCACATGCATAATTAACTCAATTGAAATAGCACAGAAACAAAATAATGTCAACACGATAGGTTGTAAACCTCAACTCGTGTGCTAGTGATGATCGATAAGGTTTATTTGATTTGTTCTTGAAACCTTTCAAGACCATTAAGACTCCCACTGACTCCTTGACATATAAGGTTCTCTTGTCAATAACCATTTCTTGACAAACAAATATTCAAGAGTTAGTGTAGCTTTTATCAAAACTCTTCATAAATTGGTCCTAGTTGGTCTTTGTCTTATCTAAGACATCACAACTTACCACATTTAATGAATGTTTTAAACCTTCTTAATACTTTTCACTCATTGTCACAATCTTAACTTTAAGACTTGTTATTGGAACGAAGTATGATTGACTTCTTGATTTAACCATTTCTTCAATTCTTGATTCCTCTTCTTAGACATACAATTGTACTAAGACTCACTTAGAGGATCAATTGAGATATCGTTCTTAATCATTAAGACCTATCATAAAGCATAAAAGGTACTCTCCCTTCTTCTTAGAATGGAGAAACTTTTATCTCTCTGCCTACTTGATTCTTGTTATTTGTTCTACTATTGATTTAAACTTTTTCAATCAATTCAGAATTACACTTAATCTTATAAGTATAATCATATTTACTAAACCTTTAGTAAATCATGACGAATATCTCGTTACTCTTATGGTGGACTTTGATCAACACACAACTTTGTGTACTCGATCTCCTAGTCCTTCACTTGACACTTTGTCAATGAATTAGTCTAATTTCCAAATACGAAATTTCTCATTCATCGTGCATCCACGTTGCATGATTCCAAGTTTCTGTCCAATTGAAACTTGGGCGATGAGAAACTCTCCCTATTTGGTAAATTCTCGACTTTCCATAACATAATAAGAACCAAATCCATTATTGCTAATAATAGAAATATTTTAACATCAATTTTTCATACACGCCATTGTAAGGATAAATAAATAAAATATAAAATCCAAATTTATTTTATTGCGGAAAAATTTGTCCTTACAATGCAACTCATTGAAAAACTTATGCTAATACATCTTTCTTAGCAATCTAATTCTAACTCTAAGTAGTAGCTCAAGAATCTAATCTTCGAGAAACGCGATCGAAATCCATTCCTTCATGGTTAGATTCTGCTCACTTCTTCCCTTAAGCTTCCTTTCTTTTCTTCGATCCTACAAAACATCAATTGTAATCTTATCACATTATGTATTCAGAATCTAGAATGAAGCTTAAAAGAGTTATTCAATGGATTTTACCTAAATTAGAGCCATACGTTTCTACTCTCCCATCTCTTAGATCTCTTAGGTAAATGAGGCAGCTTTGTCTCCAATGCCCTTTCTTTTGGCAATAAAAGCAAATTGACTCTTTTGGAACATGACATGGAACTACTTCAGACATTGTCTTGTGATCAAACTTTTCGATCATATCATGTCTTTCGTTTCCATTGTCTATATCCATAGAGGTCTCGAAGGCAGATTCACCAATCAACTTTGCTTTCCTATTGCGCCAAATCATTGCTGATTCAGCAGCAATAAGCATATAGGTGAGATCTATAAGGTTCACGTCGTAGTTCATCATATAGTACTCTCTTACGAACTCACTATATGAGTTGGGAAGTGACTGAAGAATCCAATCAACAGCCATTTCCTCACAGACAACGGATCCCAACATTCTTAACCTATCAATGTGTGACTTCATCCCTAGGACGTGTGCACACACGGACTTTCCTTCTTTATGTTTACTTGCCAAAAGGGCTTGAGTGATCTTGACTTTTCAAGCCTTTGAACTTGTGGGTTAGGGAGAATAATTGGAGGAGGTAGAGGATGTGAAGCATGATTTCTTGTTCCTCGATCGAATCGTGGAATATCATCTTCATGTGGAATGCTTGTTCCACGGGATTTGAGAAGACCATAGTTGTCGAACTTTGACATCTACAAAACGGGAGAAAACAAATTCAAGTTAGTTGACTGATTGAGTCCTTAGTAAATCACCCAAATGAAATATTAAGGCTAGGACCCAACACAATATTCTACAACTCGGGAGAGGGATGTCGTAACCCTAATTGCAGAATATTTGAAGGCAAGTGAATGAAGATTCACTAATTTCCACCATGAAAAACGTAAAAAGAAATTTAAGTTTTAAATCTATGAAAACTCCTAGATCCTTTGAGATTCAATGAACTTTCAATAGCATGTTTAAATCTCGATATTGTAACATCCCAAAAATACAGTCTGAAAATTTCGTTTTAAAATAGTAATAAAACCATGTTCATCAATCGTCATATAAGAATCATAAAGAATGTATCTCAAAATATCTTAACAATTGTCAAATATATCAGAGTATAAACATCCCAGGCTGAACAAATGGTGTGTGCACTGCAATCTTTCCGAGCTCCTCTTTTGAAAACTGAGTACCTGAAACCAAAACTGAAAACCGTAAGCACGAAGCTTAGTGAGCTCCCCCAAACTACCACATACCATGCAATAACATATAAAGCACATACTGGGGCCTTGCCCCCCTCCATCGGACCGAAGTCCGAAGCTGACTGACTGGGACCTTGTCCCCTACATCGGACCGAAGTCCGAAGCTGACTGTCTGGGACCTTGTCCCCTCCATCGGACTGAAGTCCGAAGCTAACTGACTGGGGCCTTGCCCCCTCCATCGGACCGAAGTCCGAAGTTGACTGTCTGGGACCTTGTCCCCTCCATCGGACCGAAGTCCGAAGCTAACTGACTGGGACCTTGTCCCCTCCATCGGACCGAAGTCCAAAGCTAACTGACTGGGGCCTTGCCCCTCCATCGGACCGAAGTCCGAAGCTGACTGAACACAGCATATCATAACATATCAACTGGCATAAACTCACATATACTGCATACTACATCGGGCCGTAGCCCGGAACACATAACACATAAATCCTGTCTGAGCCACGAAGGCATCAAACATACTAACTACTGCATCAGATCAACATCCGAAAACTACTCATAGCTAAACGGGTCGGCATTGTGGCCTTAGACCCGTTCCTACTGGAAGGAAACTCACCTCACATTGCTGAAGTCCCGTAGACACAATCCCACACTACTGAAGTCCCGCAGACTCCACCCCAGCTGCTGGTTGACAGATTCCCGAACTGTCAACACCAAATAACACCCAATTAATAATTGGGTTCTAACACATAACTAAAAATACATGCTTTGGATAATTACTACATTACCCCTAGCTTGGCTTACCCAAGCCCAAGGCCCAAACCATAGACCCAAAGTCAACCAGGGATCAAAGCCCAACATATGGCCCAATTTTCCAAATTGGGTCCAAACCTCTACATGGACTTCCCTTAAGGCCCAATTGATTAGTCCAGTCCCACATGTATCATTTTAGGGCCCAATATCATACAACCATCTAGGCCCCAACTATGGCCCATCTATGGCCCAATTTTCCAAATTGGGCCCAAGCCTTCATATGGGCCTTACCCTAAAGCCCAACTAATTACTCTAGCCCATTTGATTATTCTCGGATGGCCCACACAAAGCCCAAGTGAAATTAGGGTTTCACCTCAACCGATAACTAGGGTTAAGTGTTTCTAACTTAACCCATTAAGGACTTAACACACTAGGGACTTAATCCATTAAGTCCATTATTGCTTAGATTAATTTCTGCAAATGATTATTATTTAATATTCACTTATTAAATAATTGTTGTGCGTGTGCTGATAACCTCTCCAATATTAGTATTTTCTTAATTAGCTCATTAAGGACTTAGTCCATTAAGTTCTTTACTCTACTAGATAAATGAGATGGAGTGATTGGGCTTAATACATAATCCCATCTCAATGGCCCAAAAGTGGGTCCAATAAGTCTAAGGCCCAATACTCACAATTAGGGTTTTCTAAACCCTAATTAGGGTTTTCTAAACCCTAATTAGGGTTTTCACTCAAACATGGCCCAATAGGCCCAAAACCAATCTCTAAGCCCATTAGGGTTTGCTAGCGGGGCACCACCCACTACCACCTCGGGTAGTGGTGGTCGATGGCGGCTCACGGCAGCGGCCACCACCTTACGGTGGTGGTTACTACTACTTTTATTATTAACCAAAATAATTACAATTACAATGTTTGATCAAAACATAACCATACACACTAACACACACACACACACACTGCCACACCATGGTGGCCGGCGGTGGTGGTGGCGGTGGCTATTCCCGGCTTTCCGATCAACCAATCTTAAACATACATCATTGAAATAACACACACACCCACCCTTATGCTTGGACAAGTAACACAACCACCACCTGGTGGTGCTTGGCGATGGCAGAACTCCGGAGAGGCGGCAATGGTGGTGGTTCGCGATTACAGCCGGCGGTTCCTCTTGACTCCCAATCAAGTAGATGTATGTGCACACTCGAAAACATGATCTGAAGACCGAGACATCTCCAACTCAGCCACTACGGGTGGCAGGCGGCAACTGTAACGGCGGCCAACAGCGACGGTGGCCCAAAACGGCAGCCACAGGGCTGCTAGCGACACCAATCGACATACACAACGTCAATTCACTGAGAACAACGAAGGAGAATAGAGGTAGAGGTGGCAGATAAGCTTTCTAGCATTTCCGGTCGCTCACGAATCTCGCAGCAACATTTTTAGCTCGGTCGTCGATCTTGGCGGCCATCTCGACTGTACACATCGGTTTCGGTAGTGGAGTTGGAACAACGGCAATCCCTAGCGAAGCAACGACGGATGAAGGAGCCTCAAAGGGGAGTGGCGGCTGGGGGAAAGGATTGCGGTGGCTGGAAGGGAGGTGGGGTGAGAGCGGCTGCCGGAGGAGTTCCGATGATGGCGGCTGCATCAATGGTCCGTAGGGTTAGGGTTTGGCCTTTATACCCGGCTCCACATACATCTTTCCCATATATACAGTTCTAGTCCCTCCCCATAGAATCTTTTCAAATCTAATCCAATAATTACTCTTTTGACCTCATGTAACGACCCGTCTCCGATATGATGATTCCTTAGTATTTATTTTGAAGGTTTGCAAGAGGGACTCGGCGAGTTCATAGCCTGACTCGCCGAGTAGGGACGGGATTTCGAGCACGTGTTAGCTGGCGACTCGGCGAGTCCATATTCTGGACTCGGCGAGTCTGTCTGTCTGGGAGAAACCCTAAATCCCCGGGTTGCCCACTATTTAAGCCACCTTATAGCCCCCAATCTCGCCTCCTTCACCCTCAGAAGCTGTGAGAAAACCCTAATTCGATGTTGAGTGTTTTAAGTGATCTTGTGTGCATTTGTGAAGGCTTGAAGAAGGAGAAGAAGAAAGGTGCAAGGAGAAGAATTGTAGAGCAGAGATTCAAGGGAAAACAAGAGTTCTTTGAGGTATTCTTCGGATTTCCTTCCCTTTTATGCTTTAAAACCCCCTCTAGATCTAGTTGATGCTTTTCTCAAGCCTTATGTTGATATGGAAGCCCTATTATGTCGAGATATCATTAGATATGTTCATTTAGGAGTTGTAGAGCCCAGATCTATTGCCTTTATGGAGCTATTTTGCATCATAACCCTAGATCTACCCTTTTAAGTGCCTTTTTAGCCTTTATTCCCTTTTTCATGTGTTTGTACACGTAAAGTTGGAAACTTTACGTGGTAAATCAGCTTATTGGACTCAGATCTATCATTTGCATGTATTGGATTCGAGCAGAATCGAGTGTAGAATAGTTGCATGGCTGTGACTCGGCGAGTCGGAAGAACGACTCGGCGAGTCGAGTCGCGAGTCCCCGATTTCTTCCTTTTGAGCGGTGTCGAGTGGGACCAGTGAGTAGTGGAGTGGACTCAGCGAGTTTGAGGGTAGACTCAGTAATGGAGGGACTCGGCGAGTTGTTCATACAACTCAGCGAGTCCAAGGCAATCTTCTTAAGCTCAAGAACAACTAGTCGAGTTGTTCATATCACTCGGCGAGTCGGATGAAGATTGTCTGAGTTCTTGGATCGAGAGGGTACTCGTCGAGTCGATGTCATACTCGACGAGTAGCCACGAGTAGGATTGAGAAGTGAGATTAGAGACTCGGCGAGTTGGCGGCCCAACTCGGCGAGTCAGGTCAACTGTGGGTTGACTTTGACCTAGAGTTGACTTTGACCAAGAGTTGACTTTGACCTAGAGTTGACTTTGACCAAGGGTAAAAGAGTCATTTTACCCAGTGCAGTGTTTAGTATTTGATTGAGTGTGTTTATGGACTTGTAGCCAGGGAGATACCGGAGCAGCAGCAGTTAGCCCTCAGAGCCATTCACTCAGCAGCCAGTTCACGAGGTGAGTCTCCTTCCAGTAGGAACGGGTCTAAGGCCACAATGCCGGCCCGTTTAGCTAGCAGTAGTATCCGGATTTTGATCCGATGCAGTAGTTAGCATGTTTGATGCCTTCGTGGCTCAGACAGGATTTATGTGTGTTCATGCTAGTGATATGTTTATGCTATGTTCAGTTAGCTTCGGACTTCGGTCCGATGTAGGGGACAAGGTCCCAGTCAGCTTCGGACTTCGGTCCGATGTCAGCTTCGGACTTCGGTTCGATGTAGGGAACAAGGTCCCAGTCAGCTTCGGACTTCGGTCCGATGTCAGCTTCGGACTTCGGTTCGATGTAGGGGACAAGGTCCCAGTCAGCTTCGGACTTCAGTCCGATGTCAGCTTCGGACTTCGGTCCGATGGAGGGGGCAAGGACCCAATCAGTTAGTTTCGGATTTCGGTCCGATGTAGGGGACAAGGTCCCAGTTAGTCAACTTCGGACTTCGGTTCGATGGAGGGGGCAAGGCCCCAGTATGTGCTTGATATGTTATTGTATGGTATGTGGTAGTTTGGGGGAGCTCACTAAGCTTCGTGCTTACAGTTTCAGTTTTGGTTTCAGGTACTTCCGCAAGCAGAGGGAAGAGCTCGGGATGATGGCATCGCACACACCACAACTTCAGCTTTTATCCTTGGAGTTGATTTAGTTTTTGATTTTGATATGACATGGATATGATACAGTTTTCCGCACAGTGTTTTTATTATGTTTGGGATACATCACGTATGGTTTTATGATATGACACTCAGATTATGGTTTTTGGTTATATTGAAAAGTGAAATTTTTGGGTCGTATTTTTGGGTCGTTTCAAGTTGGTATCAGAGCCTTGGTTTGAGGGATTCGGATACACTTCCGGGTGTATCTGAACTCAAACTAAGGGGAAGATAGAAAGATTTTTTTTAAAAGGAAAATGTTTTCTAAAGAGTTTTGGAAGCACTTAGAAAGAAAGAAATTTTTTTTTTAAACGAGATAAAGGTGTGGTGCATGCGATCAGCCGACCTCAAGTAAGTACTCCCAAATTACCCATACAAGTTATGTGTTCAGTTTCAGTTTCAGTAGAACAGCATGCTAGTATAGGACTAAGGATCTAGGAGGATGCCTTATGTGCCTGCTTTATGTGTTACAGCTTTATGAGTATTGCATGCTAGTATTGAGTAGATAGCAGTAGGATAGCCTGTTTAGGTTATGCCTGATAGTATGAGCTTAGCATTGTATGCTAGTACAGTTTCTCGTTATGAGTATAGTTTTGCCTGAGTATGTTTCCTTTATCCGAATGCTGCTTGCTTCGTGCTTTGTGGGGTTCTGAGTAATAGGAGTTAGCCATTAGGTGAACACGTCACACCACATGTGATCAAGGTTGAATAATCCCAGAGTACCGAAATTGGCCCTATTGCGCAGCTCTTGTTTGAGTCTAACCGTTATAGGGACGAGTCTTTTACTTGAAGGATTATCTGAGCCTCGTCACATGTGATGGTGTTCAGGTGGTGGCTAATTAGCATTATAAGGAGGCCTTCAGCAGCTGAAGACTAGTTGTGTTGAGTCTGAGGTTTCCCTAGGGCAAGCCTAGGATGAGAGTAGCAGAGATCAGTAGTAGTAGAAGTGACTTGGTGGAGTCAAGGCAATTCTTGAAGAAAGTACGGATAGATGTGGAAGGTAGTATGGGCCCGTACTACTGAAAGCAGAGGATCCATACTCGAACCAAGAAAGGCCGAGACAAGACCAAGAAGCTAGTTGTAGTATCAATGATCCCTTGAGATATTTCAGTTTTCTGATGTAGTTGTGATGTGTTTCAGAATGGTGGTTTTGCGTTCTAGACTAGCAGCCGGCAGTGGAGGTGCCGGGGAGGGATCAGGTTCAGGCTCGGGGGACGAGCGCATGGATGAGCAGACCCGAGAGTTTCTTTCTTCGGAGATTACGCGCATCATTATAGAGCAGACTCCTGTGATCTTCGGTTCGATCAAGGAGGGAATTCTAGAGCTGATGGATGAGAGATTGGGCACCTTCCGTGCCGAGGTGGCGGCCATGATGGGGTCGCGCACCCTTACTTTCAGGGAGTTCAGGGCATGTGGAGCTCCGGACTATCATGGGGCGCGAGACCCCATAACGAGTACCAGATGGTTGGCGGATGTGGCCAACGCTTTCCGCACCAGCAGGTGTCCCGAGGGGGACAATGTCAGATTGGCGTCCTGTCTTCTGAAGGACAGGGCACGGGATTGGTGGGAGGAGGTCGGACATGCCATTGGGGATGATGCAGCATTAGACGCCATGACCTGGGTTGATTTCTCTACCAGGTTCAGGGTGGAGTTTGCACCGGTTATTGAGGTGCAGCAGTTAGCTAGGGAGTTTCAGGACCTCACCCAGACTACAGAGACAGTGGCGGAGATCACCGCCAAGTTCAGGGAGAGGGCTCTTCTCGTTCCTCAGTACGTAGCTGATGAGGAAATGAAGAAGGCTCGTTATCATGAGATGTTGCGGAGCGATATCCGCCAGTTTGTGAGCCGGTCCAGCTGTAAAACGCTGGAAGATATGATTGCTAGGGCTCGAGAGAGGGAGATTGATCTCGAGATGGAGAAGAAGAGGAAATTGGAGGCGGTTTCGGGTTCAGGCGGTTCGGGCAAAAAGCCCAGGGTTTCAGATCACAGGTCCAGGGGACAGCCGAGCCACGGTCGATGTGGTAGGTGTGGGAAGATGCACGAGGGAGCGTGCAAGGCAGGGAGTTCCGGCTGCTACAAGTGCGGTCGGATTGGACATTTGAGCAGGGATTGTACGGCTCCTGCTACTGCCGTTGCAGCATCAGATCTGATTTGCTTTCAGTGCAATCAGAGGGGACATAAAAAGTCCCAGTGTCCGAGCTTAGCCGCAACAGGGAAGGTGGTTGCACCTACCCCTGCTACTTTGAGGATTACAGATGGCCGGCAGGGCCGAGCTGATGCGCCAGTGGCGAAGAGTAGGGCGTTTCAGATGACAGCAGAGGAGGCGCGAGCGACTCCTGATGTGGTGACGGGTATGTATCTTCCCTTCATCTCTTTTTTTTATTATTATCGTTTGAATATTGCTTATGATTGCATGTTTTATTTAGGGTCGTTCTCTGTGAACGGCATTTCTGCTATGGTATTGTTCGATTTGGAGGCTACCCGATCATTCGTATCGCTTGCGCTTAGCAAGAGATTTAGTAGAGCTCCTGGGGAGCTGGATTGTCCATTAGAGGTTGAGATAGCAGATGATAGGACCGTGAGGGTCGGCAGAGTGCATAGAGGGTGTTCTCTTCAGTTGTTTGATGAGCAGTTTTCAGTGGACCTGGTACCTATTCCCCTGCGAGGGAATAAGGTTATTGTGGGCATGGATTGGCTAAGCCCCAATGGGGCGGTGATTGATTGTGAGCTTCAGCTAGTGAGGGTTCGCACTCCCAGTGGGGGAGAGTTAGTGATTCAGGGCGAGAGGCCACAGCGAGGACCGACCTTTTGTTCCGCTGCAAGGGCGAGGCGCTATGTTCAGCAGGGTTGCGCCGGTTTTGTAGCTTACGTCTTGGATGCCCGGGAGAAGGGCAAGACGACAGTTGATGATGTTCCTATAGTGCGAGACTACCCGGATGTGTTTCCCGATGATTTTTCGGGGATACCTCCTGAGAGACAGGTTGAGTTCAGGATCGACCTAATTCTTGGTGCGGCTCCGATAGCCAAGGCACCATATCGACTAGCTCCCCCTGAGATGCAGGAGTTGTCTACACAGCTGCAGGAGCTGTTAGACAAGGGTTTCATTCGGCCGAGCAGTTCGCCTTGGGGAGCGCCGATCCTGTTTGTGAGGAAGAAGGATGGGTCGCATCGTATGTGTATAGATTATCGGGAGTTGAATAAGGTAACGGTGAAGAACCGTTACCCACTTCCGAGGATAGATGATTTGTTTGATCAGCTTCAGGGAGCGTCTTGGTTCTCCAAGATCAATCTACGCTCCGGTTATCATCAGATGCGGGTTAGAGATGAGGATGTACAGAAGACTGCTTTTAGGACCAGGTATGGTCATTATGAGTTTGTGGTGATGCCATTTCGGCTCACCAATGCTCCAGCCGCGTTCATGGATCTCATGAATCGCGTGTGCAGGCCGATGCTGGATCGGTCAGTGATAGTATTCATAGATGATATCTTGGTATATTCCAAGACGCAGGAGCAGCATGAGGAGCACCTGCGGGAGGTGCTGGAGGCTTTGAGGAGGGAGAGACTTTTCGCAAAGTTCTCCAAATGTGAGTTTTGGTTGCGCGAGGTGCAGTTCCTTGGTCACCTCGTCAACCAGAAGGGTATTTTGGTAGACCCGGCCAAGATAGAGGCCGTGATGCAGTGGGAGGTCCCGAAGTCTCCATCTGAGATTCGGAGCTTCCTAGGGTTGGCAGGGTATTATCGGAGATTTATTCAGGATTTCTCCAAGATAGCAGTGCCGCTCACCCGACTGACCAAGAAGTCGATGGTATTTCATTGGGGGCCTGAGCAGCAGGCAGCGTTCGAGACCCTCAGACAGAGATTGTGCGAGGCTCCGATCTTTACCTTGCCAGAGGGAGTAGAGGACTTCGTAGTCTACTGTGATGCCTCGATCACAAGTATGGGAGCAGTATTGATGCAGCGAGGCCATGTGATAGCTTATGCCTCGAGACAGTTGAAGCCTCACGAGGCTAATTATCCTACCCATGATTTGGAGCTGGGGGCAGTTGTGTTTGCCCTCAAGATTTGGAGGCATTACCTTTATGGGGTCCGTTGTACTATTTACACGGATCACAAGAGTTTGAGGTACCTTATGGATCAGCCGAGTCTGAACATGAGGCAGAGGAGGTGGTTGCATGTGCTAAAGGATTATGATTGTGAGATCCTTTACCATCCAGGGAAGGCCAACGTGGTGGCCGATGCCCTAAGCCGCAAAGTGTCGGAGGCCCCTATCAGAGATCTGTGTTTGAGGATGACAGTGATCACCCCGTTGTTGGAGCGGATCAAGGAGGCTCAGGTGGAGGGCCTCAAGGAGGTGAGGCAGAAATGTGAGAGGATAGTGGGCCGAGTAGCCTCGTTTGATTATGACAGTCGGGGATTGCTGACGCTTCACGGGAGGGTGTGGGTACCGTACTGGGGTGGAGTACGGCAAGTGCTGATGGACGAGGCTCATAAGTCTCGATTTTCTATCCACCTAGGGGCGACGAAGGTGTATCGAGATCTTCGACCTGATTATTGGTGGCCCTGCATGAAGCGGGATGTCGCCTGGTATGTTGAGAGATGCCTGACCTGCAGGAAGGTCAAGGCGGAGCACCAGAGACCTCACGGCAAGATGCAGCCGTTAGACATTCCCGTGTGGAAATGGGAGGACATCACCATGGATTTTGTCACCAAGCTTCCTAGGACCGCACGAGGAGTGGATTCGATATGGGTAGTAGTGGATCGGTTGACGAAGAGTGCCCATTTTATCCCGATCCAGGAGAGTATATCGGCGGAGAAGTTAGCCGATATCTATGTGCGGGAGATCGTGGCACGTCATGGAGTGCTGATATCGGTGGTGTCAGACCGAGATGTCCGTTTTACATCCAGATTCTGGAAGCGGTTCCACGACGAGATGGGTACTCGTCTCCATTTCAGCACCACTTTCCACCCTCAGACGGACGGGCAGAGCGAGAGGACGATTCAGACTCTCGAGGACATGCTTAGGGCATGTGTTCTAGATTTCGGTGGCAGTTGGGATACGTATCTTCCGTTGGCGGAATTTTCGTATAACAACAGTTATCATGCGAGCATTGATCGACCTCCCTTTGAGATGCTGTATGGGAGGAAGTGTAGGACCCCGATTTGTTGGGGCGAGGTCGGCCAGCGAGTCATCGGGAGCACAGAGGTGGTGCTCAAGACGACCGAGTTGATCTAACAGGTCCATAGTAGACTGCAGACTGCGCAGAGTCGGCAGAAGAGCTATGCCGACAGGAGGCGTTCAGACTTGGAGTTCCAGGTGGGAGATATGGTCCTTCTGAAGGTCTCACTTTGGAAGGGTGTCATCAGATTCCGGAAGAGGGGCAAGTTGGGCCCAGATTTATTGGTCCTTTCAGGGTTTTGGCCCGGGTGGGTCGGGTTGCTTATCGGTTAGATCTTCCGGAGGAGCTTAGTCAGATCCACAACACTTTCCATGTGTCTCAGTTGAGGAAGTGTTTGGTGGATGAGTCAGCAGTCATTCCCCTAGAGGATATTCAGGTTGATAGCAGCCTGAATTATATTGAGAGGCCGGTCGCGATTCTGGACCGGAAGACCAAGACCTTGAGGAACAAGGAAATTCAGTTAGTGAAGGTGCAGTGGCAGCACTGGAAGGGGTCTGAATGGACGTGGGAGGCTGAGGAGGAGATGAGAGAGCACTACCCAGAGATATTTGCAGATTCAGCCGTAGCAGACTTCGAGGACGAAGTCTGAGATAAGTGGCGGAGAATTGTAACGACCCGTCTCCGGTATGATGATTCCTTAGTATTTATTTTGAAGTTTTGCAAGAGGGACTCGGCGAGTTCATAGCCTGACTCGCCGAGTAGGGACGGGATTTCGAGCATGTGTTAGCTGGCGACTCGGCGAGTCCATATTCTGGACTCGGCGAGTCTGTCTGTCTGGGAGAAACCCTAAATCCCCGGGTTGCCCACTATTTAAGCCACCTTATAGCCCCCAATCTCGCCTCCTTCACCCTCAGAAGCTGTGAGAAAACCCTAATTCGATGTTGAGTGTTTTAAGTGATCTTGTGTGCATTTGTGAAGGCTTGAAGAAGGAGAAGAAGAAAGGTGCAAGGAGAAGAATTGTAGAGCAGAGATTCAAGGGAAAACAAGAGTTCTTTGAGGTATTCTTCGGATTTCCTTCCCTTTTATGCTTTAAAACCCCCTCTAGATCTAGTTGATGCTTTTCTCAAGCCTTATGTTGATATGGAAGCCCTATTATGTCGAGATATCATTAGATATGTTCATTTAGGAGTTGTAGAGCCCAGATCTATTGCCTTTATGGAGCTATTTTGCATCATAACCCTAGATCTACCCTTTTAAGTGCCTTTTTAGCCTTTATTCCCTTTTTCATGTGTTTGTACACGTAAAGTTGGAAACTTTACGTGGTAAATCAGCTTATTGGACTCAGATCTATCATTTGCATGTATTGGATTCGAGCAGAATCGAGTGTAGAATAGTTGCATGGCTGTGACTCGGCGAGTCGGAAGAACGACTCGGCGAGTCGAGTCGCGAGTCCCCGATTTCTTCCTTTTGAGCGGTGTCGAGTGGGACCAGTGAGTAGTGGAGTGGACTCAGCGAGTTTGAGGGTAGACTCAGTAATGGAGGGACTCGGCGAGTTGTTCATACAACTCAGCGAGTCCAAGGCAATCTTCTTAAGCTCAAGAACAACTAGTCGAGTTGTTCATATCACTCGGCGAGTCGGATGAAGATTGTCTGAGTTCTTGGATCGAGAGGGTACTCGTCGAGTCGATGTCATACTCGACGAGTAGCCACGAGTAGGATTGAGAAGTGAGATTAGAGACTCGGCGAGTTGGCGGCCCAACTCGGCGAGTCAGGTCAACTGTGGGTTGACTTTGACCTAGAGTTGACTTTGACCTAGAGTTGACTTTGACCAAGGGTAAAAGAGTCATTTTACCCAGTGCAGTGTTTAGTATTTGATTGAGTGTGTTTATGGACTTGTAGCCGGGGAGATACCGGAGCAGCAACAGTTAGCCCTCAGAGTCATTCACTCAGCAGCCAGTTCACGAGGTGAGTCTCCTTCCAGTAGGAACGGGTCTAAGGCCACAATGCCGGCCCGTTTAGCTAGCAGTAGTATCCGGATTTTGATCCGATGCAGTAGTTGGCATGTTTGATGCCTTCGTGGATCAGACAGGATTTATGTGTGTTCATGCTAGTGATATGTTTATGCTATGTTCAGTCAGCTTCGGACTTCAGTCCGATGTAGGGGACAAGGTCCCAGTCAGCTTCGGACTTCGGTCCGATGTCAACTTCGGACTTCGGTTCGATGTAGGGGACAAGGTCCCAGTCAGCTTCAGACTTCGGTCCGATGTCAGCTTCAGACTTCGGTTCGATGTAGGGGATAAGGTCCCAGTCAGCTTTGGACTTCGGTCCGATGTCAGCTTCGGACTTCGGTCCGATGGAGGGGGCAAGGCCCCAGTTAGTTAGCTTCGGATTTCAGTCCAATGTAGGGACAAGGTCCCAGTTAGTCAGCTTCGGACTTCGGTTCGATGGAGGGGGCAAGGCCCCAGTATGTGCTTGATATGTTATTGTATGGTATGTGGTAGTTTGGGGGAGCTCACTAAGCTTCGTGCTTACAGTTTCAGTTTTGGTTTCAGGTACTTCCGCAAGCAAAGGGAAGAGCTTGGGATGATGGCATCGCACACACCACAGCTTCAGCTTTTATCCTGGGAGTTGATTTAGTTTTTGATTTTGATATGACATGGATATGATACAGTTTTCCGCACAGTGTTTTTATTATGTTTGGGATACATCACGTATGGTTTTATGATATGATACTGAGATTATGGTTTTTGGTTATATTGAAAAGTGAAATTTTTGGGTCGTATTTTTGGGTCGTTTCACCTCAGCTTCTAAAATTCTTTTCATAATAAGACCCAAAATTGCTAAACAACCCCTCCTCCATAATTAATTCTCAATTTGAATCCAACACTTACACTTTTAGCCCTCGACTCTATAAAATCTTTTCAGTTTAAATCTTTAATTTGCCAATAAATCCTTAAGCCTTCACTTCTTTTCAATTTAAGCCCCGAATTTTCACTTTAAACCCCTGACTTTTAAAATTCTTCACAATTTAGTCCGAGACTTTCGTTTGTTATTTTGTTTAAATAACCGGGGCGTTACAACTCTCCCCCACTTAAATTAGATTTCGTCCTCGAAATCATTCCTTACTATTCCCTGCCCGCTCACTTCTCAAGTAACATGGCCATAATCCTGAGTACAGCCTAACCTTCTCAGGGTAGCTGTGACCAATCATCGCAAAGCCCAGACATCTGTAGGCGAACTACTTCCTCGCAACAAGATCACATCAAAATTCTGATGTCTTGAGATGGTCCGAATCCCTGACACACCACTCTACTGATTCATGATTGCTAAATCCAATCCACTTGTTACTCAGCTGCCTACTCAACTTCTGATAACTCAAAGCTCACACTAGAAAACAGAATCACAAATCCACTTATCCCTGCGATTCACTTATACCTAGCCAACGTCCGGATAATCCTGTTGTGAGTGACTTAGCATATCCCAAGCTATATGTGACTCTATCTATACATGAAATCTCAAAATACTATTACTGCTTGAGACACCGAACTGTCTGAAGCACTGAAATTTCTGAAACATTGAATGCCTGAAATACTGAACTGCCAGAAACACTTGAACTGCCCGAAACACTGAACTATCTGAACACTGAACTGCCTGAAACTTTAACTGTCTGAAACCATATGCTGCCACATGGCTGCTTCCCAACATCTATCGAGACCTACCTGGTCTCAGTTTTTCGCCAATCATCTAAAATATCGGGCTCCAGCCCAACTCCAGAGCCAAAGGACTCCCTACTTAGCCGCCTCGCACGACTTCTAAACGAAATCCTTCTATGGATCTAGCTGCTACTAGTTATCCTGACACTGTGGCCCTAACGGCCTTCTACTCTAACTGATTCGTTCCATGCGTCGAATCCTGACGTCACCAAACCCAAAGCTAAACGCGATTGCTACATGATCATTGGTAGCCTTATGTCATAAATGACCTCAAGCAGTCCACTGCTTCTCTGCTCTCTTCTCTGTAGTGGCGCTTCTATAGTCTTATCACTGGCTTAACCAGGTCTAATCCGTCTGGGAAATTCCGAAATCCAATCCATGTATTTCCATATCCTTAATGCTATACCTGAAATGGTGAGCACTACTGATTTTTCTGCGTCCTAACAACGCACTCACGCTATCTACCAACCTAGTGAAGGTTGCGGCTACACCCACAGACTCACATCACTCTAGTACTATCTGCTAATCTTGTGAATGCTATGGCTACACCCGCAGACTTACAACACTCTGATGCTATCTGACTACTAGTGAATGCTACGGCTACACCCGCAGGCTTACAACACTCTGATACTGGATCGAACACACGCTTTTCCGACTTCCATCTCACACTATCCTCAAACCATACAACCACTTGGGCTATCTTCCTTCCCAATAAGGATACGAAACTTATCCTAGTCTCAAAACTACATCGCTTCTAAATCCTTGGGTGATTCTCCCCCACTTTGATTTAGCTAATGCCCTACAGCACACAAAACTGGAAGAATTCCTAATCCTTCTCACCACCCATGACCAATCTGCTAGAAACCACACTTACCATTGCTAGTGTTTCAACACTAGCTAATCCAAAAGATCACACAACTCTAAAAATTCGAATAAATCTCCGGTAATAACCCGCTAAACCCAGGAAACTCCGAATCTCAATTGGAGACCATCGGAATCTCCCACGTTATCACGGCCTCTATCTTGGCCGGATTGACTAGAATATCCTTCCGATTGACGAGGTACCCCAAGAAATTGCACCCCGTGCAACCAGAACTCACGATTAAAGAACCTTGCGAAAATTCTCTTCCTCCTCAAAGTCTCTAGCACCTCCCACAGGTGCTTCTCGTGCTGCTCCTCGATCTTGGAATAAACCAAGATGATGTTGTACTTTCCCAATCCCATAATCTGGGGGATTGCTCTATCACTATTCACTAATGCTTCTCGGTATGCAATTGGCATATGACATCTCTTGAAAATGTAATTCAGAAACGAACCGAGGATAACACAGGGTTACACTTACTCAACCCTTGGAACAAAAGGCTCCCTTGTGCAGTCTCCCACAAGTGCTGCACCGATTCTGACCCCGCTGGCCTCTCAGAAGCTGATCTAAAATCTACGGTCTCCTCCCGGGACCCTTTACTATAAGCAACTGATCTGGTTCCCTCTTAACAATGTGCTCTAAGTCAATATCCCGCTCTCGAGCTCTAGAAGTCATATCATTCAGGGTCTTGCACTCCGAGATACTCACAACCTCCCTGCTATCATTCTACAATATGTTCTGATAACTTACCTTCTTTGTTTCCTCATCTGTTGCATACTGTGGTACCATATAAGCTCTTTCTTGAGACTTGGTAGTGACCTCTACCACAATCTTAGTCGTCTAGTGGAGATCTAACAACTCTTGCGCCAACTGCTGTTCCTCAATCGCCTGGGCACACTCTGCCCATAATCTGGTCTGGAAGTCATCTCATGACATAACATCAACCACGTCATCACTCAACTCACTACCAACCTCTTCCTATCAATCTCTTGCTCTATCCCTCAGGAGATAGGAAGTAAGTCAGATCTTGTCTCCTTTCGAGACAACATATGGTACGAAATGTGTTGGCAACATCTGCCAACCATCTGCCGCTAACAATGGGGTCCCTAACCCCTTGACAATCTGAAGCCTCACAAACTGTGAATTCCCGAAACATCAACGTACGGGTCTCTATCATGACTGCTATCTCAGTGCAGAATGCACTCGGCCTCTCATCACAAATCTCCATAATGCCCTCCTTGATCACACTGAGGATCACAGGAGTCTGGTCAGTGATACTGCGCAAAATTCTCAAATGAAATGAACTCTCTCATCTGATCATCAATCTGCCCGACTCCAGAGTCCGAGCCTGATCCCCTGTCGACACCAGAACTACCATCTGGTCTACCACGTAGCGTCACTATACTCGGCAACATGCCATCTCAGCCTTCCTTGATTCGAGTACGGATCCTCTGCTTTCAGTAGTACGGGCCCATACTACCTTCCACATCTATCCGTACTTTCCTCAAGAACTGCCTCGACTCCACCAAGTCACTCCACTGCTATTGATCTCTGCTACTACCTTCATAGGCTTTCCCTAGGTAACTTCTGACTCCACCCAAACTAGTCCTCAGCTGCTGAAGGCCTCCTTGTAATGCCAATTAGTCACCACCTGAATACCATCACATGCAATGAGGCTCGGATAATCCTTCGAGTAAAAGTCTCGTCCCAACAACGGTTAGACTCAAACAAGAGCTGTGCAGTAGGGCCAAATCCAACACTCTGAGATTATTCAATCCTGATCACATGTAATGTGACGTATTCACCTAATGGCTAACTCCCATCACTCAGAGTTCTACAAAGCACGAAGCAAGCAGCATTCGGATAAGGGAAACATACTCAGGCAAAACTATTCTCATAACAAGAAACTGCACTAGCATACAATGCTAAACTCATACTATCATGCATAACCTACACAGGCTATCCTACTACTGTCTACTCATTATTAGCATGAAATTCTTATCAAGCTGAAACACATAAAGCAGGCACATAAGTCATCATCCCAAATCCTTAGTCCTATTCTAGCATGCTGTTCTACTGAAGCTGAAACTGAAACTAGAACTGAAACTGATACTGATATTCATAACATAACTTGTATGGGTAATTTGGGAGTACTTACTTGAGCTCAGCTGATTGCATGCACCACACCCTTTTCTCTTTTCAAAACTCTTTTCGCTTTTTCTAAAACTCTTTTCTTTATACTTTTTCTAAAATTGTTTTCTTTTCTCAAAATCTTTTTGTAACCATGGTTTTTCTTTTGAAAACTCTATACCACTTCCTTAGTTTGAGTCCAGACACACTCTCAAGTATGTCTGAATCCCTCAAACCAAGGCTCTGATACCAACTTGTAACATCCCAAAAATATAGTCTGAAAATTTCGTTTTAAAATAGTAATAAAACCATGTTCATCAATCGTCATATAAGAATCATAAAGAATGTATCTCAAAATATCTTAACAATTGTCAAATATATCAGAGTATAAACATCTCAGGCTGAACAAATGGTGTGTGCACTGCAATCTTTCCGAGCTCCTCTTTTGAAAACTGAGTACCTGAAACCAAAACTGAAAACCGTAAGCACGAAGCTTAGTGAGCTCCCCCAAACTACCACATACCATGCAATAACATATAAAGCACATACTGGGGCCTTGCCCCCCTCCATCGGACCGAAGTCCGAAGCTGACTGACTGGGACCTTGTCCCCTACATCGGACCGAAGTCCGAAGCTGACTGTCTGGGACCTTGTCCCCTCCATCGGACTGAAGTCCGAAGCTAACTGACTGGGGCCTTGCCCCCTCCATCGGACCGAAGTCCGAAGCTGACTGTCTGGGACCTTGTCCCCTCCATCGGACCGAAGTCCGAAGCTAACTGACTGGGACCTTGTCCCCTCCATCGGACCGAAGTCCGAAGCTAACTGACTGGGGCCTTGCCCCTCCATCAGACCGAAGTCCGAAGCTAACTGAACACAGCATATCATAACATATCAACTGGCATAAACTCACATATACTGCATACTACATCGGGCCGTAGCCCGGAACACATAACACATAAATCCTGTCTGAGCCACGAAGGCATCAAACATACTAACTACTGCATCAGATCAACATCCGAAAAACTACTGCTCGCTAAACGGGTCGACATTGTGGCCTTAGACCCGTTCCTACTGGAAGGAAACTCACCTCACACTGCTGAAGTCCCGTAGACACAATCCCACACTGCTGAAGTCCCGCAGACTCCACCCCAGCTGCTGGTTGACAGATTCCCGAACTGTCAACGACAAATAACACCCAATTAATAATTGGGTTCTAACACATAACTAAAAATACATGCTTTGGATAATTACTACATTACCCCTAGCTTGGCTTACCCAAGCCCAAGGCCCAAACCATAGGCCCAAAGTCAACCAGGGATCAAAGCCCAACATATGGCCCAATTTTCCAAATTGGGCCCAAACCTCTACATGGACTTCCCTTAAGGCCCAATTGATCAGTCCAGTCCCACATGTATCATTTTAGGGCCCAATATCATACAACCATCTAGGCCCCAACTATGGCCCATCTATGGCCCAATTTTCCAAATTGGGCCCAATCCTTCATATGGGCCTTACCTTAAAGCCCAACTAATTACTCTAGCCCATTTGATTATTCTCGGATGGCCCACACAAAGCCCAAGTGAAATTAGGGTTTCACCTCAACCGATAACTAGGGTTAAGTGTTTCTTACTTAACCCATTAAGGACTTAACACACTAGGGACTTAATCCATTAAGTCCATTATTGCTTAGATTAATTTCTGCCAATGATTATTATTTAATATTCACTTATTAAATAATTGTTGTGCGTGTGCTGATAACCTCTCCAATATTAGCATTTTCTCAATTAGCTCATTAAGGACTTAGTCCATTAAGTTCTTTACTCTACTAGATAAATGAGATGGAGTGATTGGGCTTAATATATAATCCCATCTCAATGGCCCAAAAGTGGGTCCAATAAGTCTAAGGCCCAATACTCACAATTAGGGTTTTCTAAACCCTAATTAGGGTTTTCACTCAAACATGGCCCAATAGGCCCAAAACCAATCTCTAAGCCCATTAGGGTTTGCTAGCGGGGCACCACCCACTACCACCTCGGGTAGTGGTGGTCGATGGCGGCTCACGGCGGCGGCCACCACCTTACGGTGGTGGTTACTACTATTTTTATTATTAACCAAAATAATTACAATTACAATGTTTGATCAAAACATAACCATACACACTAACACACTAACTAACACACACACACTGCCACACCATGGTGGCCGGCGGTGGCGGTGGCGGTGGCTATTCCCGGCTTTCCGATCAACCAATCTTAAACATACATCATTGAAATAACACACACACCCACCCTTATGCTTGGACAAGTAACACAACCACCACCTGGTGGTGCTTGGCGATGGCAGAACTCCGGAGAGGCGGCAATGGTGGTGGTTCGCGATTACAGCCGGCGGTTCCTTTTGACTCCCAATCAAGTAGATGTATGTGCACACTCGAAAACATGATCTGAATACCGAGACATCTCCAACTCAGCCACTACGGGTGGCAGGCGGCAACTGTGACGGCGGCCAAGAGTGACGGTGGCCCAAAACGGCAGCCACAGGGCTGCTAGCGACACCAATCGACGTACACAACGTCGATTCACTGAGAACAACGAAGGAGAAGAGAGGTAGAGGTGGCAAATAAGCTTTCTAGCATTTCCGGTCGCTCACGAATCTCGCAGCAACATTTTTAGCTCGGTCGTCGATCTTGGCGGCCATCTCGACTGTACACATCGGTTTCGGTAGTGGAGCTGGAACAACGGCAATCCCTAGCGAAGCAACGACGGATGAAGGAGCCTCAAAGGGGAGTAGCGGCTGGGGGAAAGGATTGCGGTGGCTGGAAGGGAGGTGGGGTGAGAGCAGCTGCCGGAGGAGTTCCGATGATGGCGGCTACATCAATGGTCCGTAGGGTTAGGGTTTGGCCTTTATACCCGGCTCCACATACATCTTTCCCATATTTACAGTTCTAGTCCCTCCCCATAGAATTTTTTCAAATCTAATCCAATAATTACTCTTTTGACCTCATGTAACGACCCGTCTCCGATATGATGATTCCTTAGTATTTATTTTGAAGTTTTGCAAGAGGGACTCGGCGAGTTCATAGCCTGACTCGCCGAGTAGGGACGGGATTTCGAGCACGTGTTAGCTGGCTACTCGGCGAGTCTGTCTGTCTGGGAGAAACCCTAAATCCCCGGGTTGCCCACTATTTAAGCCACCTTATAGCCCCCAATCTCGCCTCCTTCACCCTCAGAAGCTGTGAGAAAACCCTAATTCAATCTTGAGTGTTTTAAGTGATCTTGTGTGCATTTGTGAAGGCTTGAAGAAGGAGAAGAAGAAAGGTGCAAGGAGAAGAATTGTAGAGTAGAGATTCAAGGGAAAACAAGAGTTCTTTGAGGTATTCTTCGGATTTCCTTCCCTTTTATACTTCAATATACTTATAATGGAAGGTTTTGTCCTATCCTATCCGTTCGGCAAACGACCCTCCACTAGTCAAGAGTGCGGTGGGTAAGAGTGGATACCCATTCAATCGCCATTTTATAGGCAATTTCCTTAAACACCCCTTATAGACCAGCTTCGTGAATGAAGCCTACTAACGGTAAGACTGACTTTTACTCATACATATATATAATGTTATACCTTTAATGTTATATATATAGTATAGGGTGTATTTTATACTTTTAAAATACTAGGTGGTCTAATTTAACAATTATACCTTTAATTCAATTAAATTGTAAACCTAAACTTTTATGGATTTATTAAACTTCTTTTAATTATACTCCTTAATTAATTAATAAAACCATAAGGGAGTGATTTGAACTATTCAAAACATTACTAGGGTTTTAGAATTTAACATTCCTAATTAAACTTTTAATCAACTTTTAAATTCCAAAACTTGAGGGTAAGTTTTGAAACCTTTTTTCAAAACATTAGGGTTTCAACTATTTAAATTTCAAAACTACAAAACTATTGGGTTCAAATTTAAACTATAAAACCTAAAGGGCAAAATATGAAACTTTTCATAACAACAAGGATCAAATAACAAATAATTCAAATTAACATTTAATCACATAATTATCCATATTTGATTTATTTAATGATTTCTTGCAAAACAATTTATCAATTTACTCAAAATATTTAATCAATTATCACATAAGGAAACAATTATCTTATTGATTGATAAATATCTTCAATTAGATCAAAAATTATAGTCAAATATATCATATAATCGGATTAATATTGATCTAACATGATAAGGTAACTATCCCAATGCAAAAACAGCAAGAAATCCCAAGATAAGCTCTATCTGACGAGTTGACTCGTCGAGTCACCTTGGACTCGGCGAGTTCAGCTATGGACTCGGCGAGTCCAGCCTCCAAAACACCAAAAATCGAATTTTTTTTCAGATATACAATGCGTCAATACAATTGAAACCAAGCTAGTCTCTGATACCACTGATGGGTTTTGGTCATAAGACATCCTATGTGCTCATACAAACCCTAATGCTTGGATCTAGGTTTCTTTATTGTACATGCTTTGAATCCAAGACTATAAACCCTAATTCTAGCATATGGAAATCAATATTAACATATAATTAGGTTTAAGATATTACCTTGATTGTTATGTAGTAATAACAATCCCAATTCCTCATTGAATTGATTTTGGAAGGCTTAGAGTCACAAGTGTCACTCCTCTAATGGCTTACAAACACCAAGAGCAAATGGAGAAGATATAAAGAGAGAGGAGAGAGGTAGGAATTCGTCCTTAGGACTTCTTGGGAAGGGTTGGATGAATTCATGAGCCTTAGGGGGTTTATATAGGTGTAAAGATTAGGGTTTTAGTCCTTATCCTTATCTAGTTGCTTGCCCACCAAGCAACCATAAGATAAGTCTTAGAAACCCTTATCCTAGTTGAATTCTAAGGCATTATCACCTTAAATTCGTTCACCCTATATTTAAGATAATCCTTATTATTTTGTAACTATCACATAATTACAATTCAGCCCCTCTAGTTTAATTAATTGCACTTGATCACAAAATTAATTCTTAATTAATTATTGACCAATATTAATTAAACAAATATGATTTCTCCTTTAATATATTATTCGTATAACATATTAATAAATCATAATAACCTCTCTCTCTCTATTTATTTCTCCAATCAAATTGCTTTGGTGAAGGCAACCCAAAAGGACCATGCACCATTGGGTCAAGTACATACCAAAATAGTTATGGACTTAGACACTAATCCCACAGACTTCCCAAACGTTCAAGTTCTTCCCCAAACGTTGTTCTCTAACTTTCAAGTTGCTCTTCCTTCTCTCTTCTCTCTTTGTTATCGATCGTCTTGTTAGTTAATCACACAATGGTTCTATGTTTTTGTGGTAAGTTTGATGTTGTTAAATTCTCATGGACACCGAAGAACCCAAGCAGACGTTTCTATGCTTGCCCTCAAAAGGTAAAGAAATCTGTTTACACCCATTTGGATTTTTAATCTAATAACATTTGTTTTTCCCCTTTTTGAAGGCTTCTGCTTGGCGCTTCATCGGATGGGTTGATTCCCCCATGTGTGAAAGGTCTAAACTCGTTATTCCTGGACTATTTAGAAATATGAACTGAATGCAAGCTTGGTGCACAACTTTAAAGATTCTGTTGTTGGCTAGTTGGGTGTTTTTTGTGATTTTGTTCATATGGTATGTTTAGGTTTGAGTATTAGGGCAATGGGTTGGGTTTTTTTGTTGAATATCGATAAAAGTGTGGTTTTTGGGTGGATTAATGGTTTTTGGTACTTTGACCTAGGTTCTTTGTAGTTGTTTGTAAGGTCAAAGTAAGTTGTTTATGTAGTAACTGACTTCCTGATATAAATGTGAATTTTATGGAATTGCTTTACAAGAAAGGTTAATTTGAATAATTGACTTCAATTACATAATACACAACAATAACCAAAAACCATAATAACCAAGGCTGCAACTACATAATAGACTACAAACACATCAACCAAACTGTCAACCATATGGTGCAATTACATTATCCCAAAATATGCAACCATATATATGTTCTAATACTTATCATACTAATGAAAACAAAAATAACCATAAGTCATAAGTTTTATAACATCGAAACACTTCCAAAAGTAGCAAATAACATCTATCAAAACAAACACAACCTTGATCTTCAACTTCCACCTAGCTTGGCAACCCACCTTCATCCACCTCCTTGACATTTTCTTGTCCTTGAGTTGTGACCTTTGTTTTTGCATTTTGCACATGTTACACGAACATATTTCCTTATTAATTTTTGAACTCCATCAGGACCAACTTTATAGCCTTCTTCCTGACTTACACCATGATTACCACTCTGACTTTGACTCCCTCTTTGACTCTGACTCAATTTTCCATCCTCACTTTTCTTCCTCTTCTTTGTAGGCCTACCTGGTTGCTTATGATGTATTGGAGGGATAAGTGTGGTGGGACACAAACCTTTAGGCCACATTATTCTCCCTTTTATGGGATCTACCTTATAGGAATATGCATTCTTCCATGTATCCAACCAATATACCTTATTGAACCACCTATAAATGTCACCAACATCCTCTGAGTTCTTGGTCATTTCATAAAGGGTTGCAATGACATGTTTACATGGGATGCCTATTAGCTCCCACTTTCGGCAAGTACATGTGTTGTTCCTAACATCTACAACATGTTGATCTTGCCATGCCCTAGTGACTTGGTATTTCTCACCCCCATTCCACCTAGCAATGTAATGTGATGCATGAGACTTGTTTACATCCAATATGGTTGTTGTAGTAGGTGTAAAAGGCCCTTTTGCCTTGTCCATCACCTTCATAACATTACAGATTCTCTTTATCAAGTATTGTCTAATATACTCCAAACAACCTATGATAGGCTTATCTCTTCCCTCTATTATCTTGCTCTTAAATACCTCATGAAGGTTGTTTAACAATATATCATAGATTGCTCTGCCAGTTAAAAAGAACAACATACTTTTAAAGTACAAGTCCACATTTAACATATAGTAATTTACTGTAAGTTATGTACCTGTGAAATGGCTTCTTGCCTAGTGTTTTGGA
Organism: Lactuca sativa; assembly: GCF_002870075.4. Taxonomy (NCBI): domain Eukaryota; kingdom Viridiplantae; phylum Streptophyta; class Magnoliopsida; order Asterales; family Asteraceae; genus Lactuca; species Lactuca sativa. Next base: position 126,207,544 of record NC_056630.2, on the reverse strand, counting down.
GGAATCTTTCTAAGCCATTCATATGCCTCTTTGTCATAGTTGCTAAATTCTCTCATGCAATGTTCAAATTCAGGTATAGTGGTTCAGCCGATACGGTGCTTTGGCTATCGGAGCAGCACCTGGAACCAAATCAATCCTGAACTCCACCTGTCTCTCTAGAGGTACCCCTGGCAAATCCTCTTGGAACACATCCGGATAATCCCGCATGATCGACACATCATCTACGGTTGCCTTACCCTTATCCCAGGTATCCATGACATAGGCGACAAAAACCGAACAACCCTGATGAAGATAGCATTTGGCCCTCTCTGCAGAACAAATAATCGGCCCATGCTATGGTCTCTCACACTAAATCACCAACTCTCCCCCACTTGGGGTCCAAACCCAAACTAACTGCTGCTCGTAGTCAATCACTTCCCCATTAGGGCTCAACCAGTCCATGCCCACGATAACCTTGTTCCTACACAGCGGAATGGGAACCAGATCAACCGGATACTGCTCGCTGAATAACTGGAGAGTACAACCTCGATGAACCCTCGCAACCCAAACAGACCTATCATCATCAATCTCAACATCTAGAGGACAATCCAGCTCCCTGGAGCTCCAGCAAATCTATTGCTAAGCGCAAAAGATACAAACGATCAGGTAGCCGTCGAATCAAATAATACCAAAGCATAGATATTATTCACGAGGAACGATCCTAAAATAAAAAACATAAACATAAGAACACAATTTAATATAAATAAAGAGATAAGGAGAATATACATACTCGTCACAACATCGAGAGTTGCACGTGCCTCCCCTACCGTCAGCTGGAAAGCCTTGATCTTCGCCAGGAGCGGGTCCTGACACTTGTCCTGCCACAGCCAAACTCGGATAATGGGCCTTCTTGTGGCCCTTCTGATTGCATTGAAATAAAATCAAATCAGATACTGAGGTGATAATGTGATGGGTTTTATGCATAAGAAACAGTCCTATGTGCTCATACAAACCCTAATGCTTGGATCTAGGTTTCTCTATTTTACATGCTTTGAATCCAAGACTAATAAACTTAGATCTAACATATTATAAACTGAATTAGGGTTTATAGAATTACCTTTGATTGTTATATAGCAATAACAATCAATTCCTGGCTTGGATTGGCCTTAGAAAGCTTAGTGCCTCAAGTGCTGCACCTCTAATGGAGTCACAAACACCATATGCAACTTGGATGAAGAGGAGAAGAAGAGAGGCTGCCCAAAAACGGCTGGAAACCCTAATGGAAGACTTGTCCACGTTTTTGGGGCATAGGGGCCCTTTATATACATGTAGGCTATTAGGGTTTACAACTAGGAAACCCTAATATGACTGCTTAGGCCCTAAGCAGCCCATGGACTCCTTAAAATATCCCTTGGACGATTTCTAATGGGCTTCCCATAGAATTCGTCCAACCTATATATTATTAGGTGATCCATAGCCCAATTATAATTATCTTATAATTACAACTTTAGTCCCCTAAGTTTAATTAATCCCTTTTAGCCACAAAATTAATTATCAATTAATTCTTGACTAATATTAATTAAACAATATGATTTCTCCTTTAATATATTATTCTCATAATATATTAATAAATCATATTTTAAACCTTTCTCTCCTTAAATCATCCTACATATTGCTATGGTGAAGGCAACCCAAAAGGACCATGCTCATAATCGGGTCAAGTACATACCAAAATAGTTATGGACTTAGACACTAATCCAACAGTCTCCCACTTGGATAAGTCTAATAACTATTTTCCGTACGACTTCAAAACCTGATCAGCAATCGTAGCTTTTAAAAGCCGCTGTCAACTCTGATCTTATCAGATAGCGTGTCCTCTAGATAAGGGATTATATATTCCTCCATTCTCAAGATATCGTATAGACATAAGACATGAATTTCAATCATTCTCTCTATACTATTTCCCGACTTCCGATTTATGACGACTGACAACAGACTACAATTGAACACATCAACTTAGTCTTGGCTTGGCCAAGCTCTTAGGTGTCATCACTAAATCATCGAGAGGCCCATAGATATCGCTTTTATCCCACTTTGGGTAAAAGGAATGGATAAACTTCGACTCAAATGCTCGCTTCCATTTATTGATCGAATCACACACAATGATAAGTTTTATAACACCAAGTTACTGGTGCGTTTACTTATTATCAATGTGTAACCGACCAACAAATAACAACTCACACGTCTCGGTTTCAAGAATATACAATATTATCGTCTCACTAATCACTCGTGATAAATCCATGAAGTGATCCAAGTGAGCGTGGGTTTAATCCAATACTCTAATCTTATCAAAGCACTCATGAATTCTGCAGCAAACTTGTGCCATGTCTCAACGCTTCAGACAATCTACAGACAGATTCATGACAGTCTTTATTCATACCTACTCCCAACGTATGACCGACTGTGGATGTTTGAATAACCTAGTTATTCTGGAAGTCAAAACATGCAAACTGAAACATGACAATAATACTTAATCCTATATGGCCCCAAACTTGTGAGAGTAAATAAAACATTTCTATTTATCCACCATATTGATCACTCATTATTTATCATTTAATGTTTCGAATAATCAACTCATTACTTGAATTACAACAACAATTGTCCCATGCTCTAAGCATGCACACTTTGTTTCCTATGGTCCATGCTTTGTGAAATAGAACAATTGAAAACTTTTCCAATGATTCTCATTTCACAATTCCTCAATCCCCATTATTAGTGTAAGAACACAAGGTTCTTCCACTACTAGAATATGCTAGAATCTAACATTTTACGCAACGATCCTTTCGTAAAGTCATAGCACAAAAGTCACCAAGACTTGGCTAATGAAATTACAAAGTACTTTCTTAGAAATTGTTACAAGACAATTCCATAGACGTGAAGTCTCACATTCAAAGTACATTCCTTTGAACATCCTTCTAGCATAAAGTTTTCTAATCTAGACACAGAATCTCAATATCCAACTCCCAATATGGAAACATTTCCACATTTGCCATATGACAGCTCATTCTTAATAGAGTCTTATCTATTCGTAATAATGTCGATATGGTCCATCCAATACCATACTTCCAACTACTCGCAAGCGACCAATCCTCAGCGAACTTTGGATCGTCCTTTGATAGTTGTTTAATAATTTTAGTTAAAATCCATTCTAGTCCTTTTTCCCTCTTAATGTGCTAGACATTTGAAAAATTTTAGAATGGTAAATATTATAGCATTTGCAATCGATCCTATACCTGAAGCGTATGGGACACGATGCATAATGTCTTACATAAAGATATGATACTTTACCAATCTTTTGCCATAATATTTTATGTGTCATGTTCTCACAATTCGAACTATGAAGAGGGATGCCGTAATCATAATCGAATTTTAAGAACACACAATGTATCCTTTGACTGAAAATGTTAAAATTTCTCAATCTAAGTTTTAGATTTTAAAATGAAGTATAATATTCTCTCCCTTAATTATATTAAAACAACTTTTCAACCCATGCAACTTTGCAAATTGAATCTTTGTTTTTCTATATTTAATATTGCTAACTTGCAATACTCGCCATAATAATCATACAAGCATAACACTTATGCTCCCACTATCATGATGATTATTATCATATAAGCATAACACTTATGCTCCCACTAGCTTTGACATGTATTCAGAAAACAAATGAACTTTCAGAAAACAATGCCTATTGAATTTCTGAAATTCATATTTCTAATACCAGATGCTTCGATAAGCCTTTATCTAGGCTTTTTAACCTTATACACCTTTGTCTTAGATAGCTCATATGTGTGTTTAAACAATTCAGAACTTGTGTTACTAAGTTCCAAATGTTGAAACTAATTGCCAAATCTCATAATTCGAACTATGGAAAGGGATGCCGTAACCATAATCGAATTTTAGAATACAATTTTCACAATTGCTATCTTCTTAAGATTTCTCTTAGTGAAAGCATTTCCTCACAGTCATTTTCATGAAGGAGGGAATCTTATGACACTTAGATTTTATGGTGTATGAGTTCCTATCCATGTGAATTTTCCAAAACCAAGGTTTGCGACAAATCCAAACTCATATGGACTGAACTTTCTTAATCTTGATTTCTTGCCCTATGGTAACACGAGTGCCCACCATGTCTTCCAAGTAGTTTAGTAACTTGTCCTTACATATCAATGTACTTTCCATCGACTAAGGCTCTATTATGCATTCAAATGAGAACTCATAGAACTCACATACGCAATTAACTCAATTGGAATGGCACAAAAACAAAATAATGTCAGCACGATAGGTTGTAAACCTCAAGTCGTGTGCTAGTGATGATCGATAAGGTATATTCTTGATTTGTTCTTGAAACCTTTCAAGACCATTAAGACTCCCACTGACTCCTTGACATATAAGATTCTCTTGTCAAGAAACATTTCTTGACAAAGCAAATATTCAAGAGTTAGTGTAGTTCTTATCAAGACAAAACACTTCACATAATTGGTCCTAGTTGGTCTTTGTCTTATCCAAGACAGCATAACTTACCAATTTCAAATGTGCAAGAATAAGAAAACATTTCCAAATTCCACATTTGATGAGTGTTATAAACCTACTTAAGACTTGTCACTCAATGTCACAATCTTGGAATATGACTCTAAGACTTGATATTGGAATGAAGTATGATTGGCTCTTTGATTTAACCATTTCTACAATTCTCGATTCCTCTTCTTAGACATGCAAATGCACTAAGACTCACTTAGAGGATCAATTGAGATATGGTTCTTAATCATTAAGACTTCATCATAAAACACAATAAAAGGTACTCTCCCTTCTTCTTAGAATGGAGAAACTTTTATCTTTCTGCCTTCCTGATTCTTCTTATTCGTTCTGCTATTGATTGAAACTATTTCAGTTAACTCAGAATTATACTCAATCTTATAAGTATAACCATATTTACTAAACTTTAGTAAATCATGACGAATATCTTTGTCACTCTTGTGGTAGACTTGATCAATGTACGACCTAGTGTACTCGATCTCCTAGTCCTTCAATTGACACTTTGTCAAAGAATTAGTCTAAGTTTCCCAAATGTGAAAGTTTTTCATTCATCATACAATACACATTGCATGATTCCAAGTTTCTGTCCAATTGAAACTTGGGCGATGAGAAACTCTCCCTATTTGGTAAACTTTTGATATGTCCACAAATAACATAATTAAGAATCAAATTCATTATTGCTAATAATAGAAACATTCGAACATCAATTTTTCATACATGCCATTGCAAGGATAAATAAATAAGATAAAATCAAAATTCATTTTATTGCGGAAAAATTTTGTCCTTATAATGCAATTCAATTGAAAAACTATGTTATTACATATTTCTTAACAATCTATTCTAACTCCAAGTAGTAGCTCAAGAATCCATTCTTCAAGTAATGCGATCGAAATCCATTTCATCACGATTAGATTCAGCTCACTTCTTCCCTTAAGCTTCCTCGCTTTTCTTTGATCCTACAAAACATCAAAATGTAATCTTATTACATCATGTATTAAGAATCTAGAATAGGAACTTAAAAGAGTTAGATAATGGATTTTACCTGAAGCAGAGCCATACTTCCTGACTCTCCCATCTCTTAGATCTCTCAGGTAGTTAGGGCAACTTCGTCTCCAATGCGCCTTCTCTTGGCAATAAAAGCAAATGGACTCCTTTTGCACAGCACATCGGACAATCACAGACTTAGTTCTTTCTGGACTTCCAATGTTGCCAGTGTCCATTGAAGTTTGGGAGTTTGATTCACCAGACAAATTTGCTTGATTAGCACGCCAAATCATTGCTGATTTAGCAGCTATAAGCAAATAGGTGAGATCAATAAGGGTCACGTCGTGGTCCATCATATAGTACTCTCTAACGAAATCACTATATGATTCAGGAAGTGACTGAAGAACCCAGTCAACAGCCAACTCACTTGAAATCTCGACACCCAACATGCTTAACCTATCAATGTGTGACTTCATCTCTAAGACGTGTGCACACACAGGTTTCCCATCTTCGTGTTTACTCGCCAAAAGGGCTTGAGTGAGCTTGAACTTTTCAAGCCTTTGAACTTGTGGTTCAGGGAGAACAATTGGAGGAGGTAGAGGAAGTGAAGCATGACTCTCATTTCCTTGATCATATCTCGGAACGTCATCTTCATTCGGAAAACTTGTTCCATGGGATTTGGGAAGACCATTGTAAGATTCAGACATCTACAAAACGGGAGAAAATTCAAGTTATGTTGATTAGAATTCTTGATGTAACACCCAAATGAAACATCAAGCTAGGATCCAACACAATACTCTACAACCTAGAAGAGGGATGCCGTAATCTAGTTGCAGAATATTTGAAGGTAGGTAAATGACGATTTACCAATTTCCACCATGAAAAACGAAAAGGAAGATTAAGTTTTAAATGAATTGAAACTCCTAGATCTGTTGAGATTCATTGAACTTTTCAATGGCAGGTTTAATCTCGATTATGCCCTACTATTTGTGACTGGGATGCCGAGGATCACAAATAAGGTGTGAATAACCATACGAATCACGTGGTGCGCCCAATGCTACTATCACCTAATCAATGTGCCGGTTAGCCACACACGCTCCATTGATCTATGATAAGCATCGAGCCACCCTTCGCCACCAATATCATCCCCAAATTAGTGTGCCGGTTAACCACACACGCTCCACTAACGTTTGACAAGGGTACGAAGTGTAATTCCATGGGTTAGCATACAATTTCACATTTTGCCTAAAGTAACTATGATTTGGGAATTTGAAAAAGCATTTAGTTACTTTGTACTTCATTATACTTATAATGGAAGGTTTCTGTCCTATCCGACCCGTTCGGCTAACGACCCTCCACTAGTTAAGAGTGCGGTGGGTAAGAGTGGATACCCATTCAATCGCCATTTTATAGGCAATTTCCTTAAACACCCCTTATAGACCAGCTTCGTGAATGAGGCCTACTAACGGTAAGACTGACTGGTTACTCATACATATATAATATTAGACTTTTAATGTTATATATAGTATAGGGTGTATTTTACACTTTTAAAATACTAGGTGGTTTAACTTAGTAAATTATACTTTTAATTTAATTAAATGTAAACCAGAAACTTTATGGGTTTATTAAATCACCTTTAATTATGCACTTTAATTAATTTAATAAAACCATAAGGATGTAATTTGAACTTTTTCAAATTTAGGATTTTAGAATTTAGACTTTTTCAAAATTAAACCTTTTAATCAAACAATTTAAATTCCAAAACTTGAGGGCAAGTTTTGAAACTTTTCAAAACATAAGCAAGAACATTCTAGATCAAAATACTAATAATAATAATTAACCAATTAATTAGTAATTATCTAAATATGACCTAATTTAATTTCTTGCAAGATATCTATCAAATAATTCAAATAAATCAAGTTTATCACATAAGGTAATGATTATCTAATTAATTTGACAATTATCTTTTATTTTGGTAAGGATATCTTTTAAATTAAACAATTAATTTAACCTAATCCCTTAAATCCCCTAGAATTCAAAATTATGGGATGGGATATTCAAAATCTTTAATTACCAAATTTAAACATTTAAAGGATAATTACAAGATATGGCAATATCCAAATCCCTAAAATTTAGGATCTAATCATGGGGAAAGAGGCAATTTCGAAATTCTAGGGTTAGACAACCCTAAAATCGAAATCTTGGGGCCAAAGAAAAAGGTTTAGGAAATCTTACCAAAAATTTCGAAATCTAGGGCTTAAAAACCCTAATTTCAAAAATCAAGCCTCCAGGGTTTATTAGCCATAAACCCTAATATGTCAAGTTCATACATTTGAATAAAGCTAATTGAAAAAAAAAACAAATGGCTCTAATACCACTGATGGGTTTTATGCATAAGAAACAGTCCTATGTGCTCATACAAACCCTAATGCTTGGATCTAGGTTTCTCTATTTTACATGCTTTGAATCCAAGACTAATAAACTTAGATCTAACATATTATAAACTGAATTAGGGTTTATAGAATTACCTTTGATTGTTATATAGCAATAACAATCAGTTCCTGGCTTGGATTGGCCTTAGAAAGCTTAGTGCCTCAAGTGTTGCACCTCTAATGGAGTCACAAACACCATATGCAACTTGGATGAAGAGGAGAAGAAGAGAGGCTGCCCAAAAACGGCTGGAAACCCTAATGGAAGACTTGTCCACGTTTTTGGGGCATAGGGGCCCTTTATATACATGTAGGCTATTAGGGTTTACAACTAGGAAACCCTAATATGACTGCTTAGGCCCTAAGCAGCCCATGGACTCCTTAAACATATCCCTTGGACGATTTCTAATGGGCTTCCCATAGAATTCGTCCAACCTATATATTATTAGGTGATCCATAGCCCAATTATAATTATCTTATAATTACAACTTCAGTCCCCTAAGTTTAATTAATCCCTTTTAGCCACAAAATTAATTATCAATTAATTCTTGACTAATATTAATTAAACAATATGATTTCTCCTTTAATATATTATTCTCATAATATATTAATAAATCATATTTAAACCTTTCTCTCCTTAAATCATCCTACATATTGCTATGGTGAAGGCAACCCAAAAGGACCATGCTCATAATCGGGTCAAGTACATACCAAAATAGTTATGGACTTAGACACTAATCCAACATAATGGTGGTAGCAGTACAATTCCTGCTGATATGACCGATCCGACTGCACTTGAAGCAGCCAGAACCACTCCTCAGCATCTCATGGTACCAGGGCTTCATCATCTCCTCGTCCGCCACATACTACGGAACCAAAAGTGCCCTCTCCATGAACATAGCGGTGATCTCAGCCACAGTCTCAGTAGTCTGTCGGAGATCCTAGAACTCTCGCGCCAACTACTGAACCTCAATCCCCGATGCGAACTCAGCTCAAAACCTAGTCGAGAAATCACCCCAGGTCATTAAATCCACAACATCATCACCTACAACACGTCCTACCTCCTCCCATCATTCACGTGCCCTATCATTCAAGAGACAGGAAGCTAGTCTGACCTTGTCCCCCTCAGGACAACGGTTGGTACAAAAGGCGTTAGCAACATCTGCTAACCACCTGCTCCACATGCCCGAAACTCCCTGAAAGTCAAATAACGCGTCCCGACCAAAGCCACAATCTCTGCGCCAAAGGCGCTCAACTGCTCATCAAGAATCTCCAGAATACCCTCCTTGACCGTGTCAAATATCATGCAATCTCATATCAGATTAACTCCCTCGTCTGGTCATCAAGCTGCCCGACTCCAAAACCCAAGCCTGAGCCCTCCCCTACACCATAATTGCCAAATGGTATGCCTCGCAATACCAACATACTGAAAATAGAGCACATAAACCATCAGAATACGCATTAAAATATATACATTGGGGAATCACAACTCCACAAGCTCCCTGGCTTCATCGCAAACCTCCTTGAATCGAGTATGGATCCTTTGCTTCCAGTAGTACAGGCCCATAATATCTTCCACATCTATCCGTACTTTCCACAAGAAGTTCCTTAACTCAACCAAGTTACCTTATATCCCAAACAATTTCCTCCACAGATAAGGCTCCCAGCACTAGATCTCATCCTAGGTTTTCTTAGGGCAAACTCCACACCACTCTCTGCCATCAGCTACAGAAAGAACTCCCGCTAACTTCCTCTAACTAGCCCATGAATACAATTACATATTACAAAAAATAGATAATTCTTCGAATGAGAGGTCTCACACTACAACGGTTGGACTCAAATAAGAGCTGCGCAATATAGTTAAAACCTAACCCTCTAAAATTATTTAGTTCCCATAATATCTAACTTAGCATATTCGTTCACTAGTTAGCTGAAGCTAGTTAGAATTCCTAAGAGCACAAAGCAAGCAGCATTCGAGCATTAAGTAATCAGAACCAAACATAACCTAATCAGGCCATCCTACTAATGACTGATCAGTTTAGCATGCAAGTATACAAACTCATACAACTGGTATACAAAGGCATCTCTCCTAGATCCTTAGCCCTAATCTAGCATGTGATTCACAAATTTACAATTCAAAACATATCATAAACATGTATGGGTATTTTAGGATAACTTACTTAAGCTATACTGATTGCATGTACCACACCTTTCCATTTTTTGAGAAAACTCTTTCTAAGAATTTATTTTTCTTTTTGAAAACTCTTACCATATCCTCAATTTGAGTTCAGACACACCTGAGGGTGTATCTGAATCCCTCAAACCAATGCTCTAATACCAACTTGAAACATCCAAAAATTATGACCCAAAAATTTCATTTCTGATTTAAGTAAACACAGTATTCCAAAACATTGTTCATACAACCCATTAAAGTAAATATGTCAAACATCATAAAAACCAGAGTATGTCCCATAAACAAAATCCATATGGTGTGTGCGATGCAGTCATCCCGAGCTCTTCCCCTTGGAACCGGAACTACCTGGAACATAAACTAAAACTGTAAGCACAAAGCTTAGTGAATTCCCTAAGATACCACATACCAAACATATCATATAATGGGCCCCGCCCACACTTGCATAACGGGCCCCGCCCAATGAGATATGGGCTCTGCCCACACTCGCATAACGGGCCCCGCCCAATAAACATACATATACAAGAACATATAAGTATCACACAGACAACAAGTATATCAACATCACCAATCAAGGTTCGACCTTGGTGCCTTAGACCCGCTAAACCTAGTAAGGAAACTCACCTCGAAAAGTTGAAAGAAACGAATGATCCCTGACTACTGGTGCTATAGCTCCCTGAGTTATCAAGTGACAACCAATTAACATTTGGGATCTACATCATAATAAAAAATCCCTACTTGGGGTAAAAAGACCATTTTGCCCCTAACCTAGCTTGGTCTAAGAATGAAGCCCATAACCACAATCCAATGGCCTTAGAAGTCAAACAATCAATCAAGGCCCAAAATATGGGCCAATTTACAATTGGGCCCAATCCCTTCACATGGGCCTTAGCCCAAGGCCCAATAATGTTCCCGGACCAAAAACTCCTAAAATCAGATGGCCCAACTAAATCCTAACCTTCTAAGCCCAAAATGAGGCCCAAACTTAAGGCCTAACATCGAAATGCCATCGACTGAGTACGTTGGGCGTGCTCAGCTGGTACGCTAAGCATACTGGCTCGAAGGCTTATACGTTGTGCGTACAGGCTTGTACGCCCAACGTACTCTTCCAATTCAGCCAAGTTCTAGATTCAGCACCTAACCCATTAAGACTTTGTTCTAGAATGAAGATCTGACCTCCTTAAGCTGAAATATCACGTAAAGTTGCTAACTTTACGTACATGCATCACCATAAGAAGCTCTAAAGCTCAACAATGACTTAATAAAGGACTTAATGAAAGCATGAGATCCCTAAACTCCATAAATTTGGCACCTTTATGCCAAATGAGTCCATGATAATCTTAGATCTGAAAGAATAAGCATTTGGGATGTCCTAATCCCATCATCCATCCAAACCTTGGCTAAATACATAATAATTTAGCCCAAAAAGAGATCTAAGCATCTTGTTATCAAGATGAGAACTTGATACCTCAAAAGCTTGGCAAATAATATGGTGATTTTGGATCCAAGACCTCCTCTTCATACTAAGAAACTTCTAGCTTCCTCAACCCTTCAAAATGCAGAAAAATGAACACCAAAAGCTCCCCAAAGGCTCACACACTCAACAATGGAAGCTAAGACTCGATTTTAGGGTTTCAGGACACTAGAGGTTGATAGGGAGGCTAGCACTTGAGACTTAATGACATTATATAGGGCTTAAACCCTAAAAATTAGGGTTTTTGGGTCTGATCATGTACGTTGCATGTACATCCTTGTACGCAGCGCGTACATGCATGCCATACACAATCCACTTAGACCAACTATGCCCCGCGTACACCAGGATTACGCCCAACGTAAGGCCTTGACTAAGCCCACACATAGAAGGCCCAAATCACTAAGCCCAAAGCAAAATAGCTGATTTAAACAAGTAAATAAATAATTACAAAAAAAGTACCTTGAAATCATCTGGTGCTATAATTTGCATCCTTCTGATAACATTGTTACCACTATTATTGGTTTTAAACTTATTGGAACTAAAAAATTTAGGGTGTGGAGGAGTTTTATGACAAGATCTCTGAAAGCTCTAAATAGAATTTGATTTGTTGATGGTACAATTGTTAAACAAAAGGATGATTATGTTAAATCTCTTAAGTGGGATCGTGTAAATTCTATTTCCTGTTCTTGGATCTTAGGATCTTTAGCTGAATCTATATGTGTTGGTCATGCATGTTTTGAATATGCTCTTGATATTTGGACCGGGTTGCATGATACTTATAATAAGGTTGATGGTTAAGTTGTTTTTAATTTGCATCAACGTATTAGTTCTTTAACTCAAAGCGGCTTAAGTGTTTCTGATTACTTTAATAAACTTGATGCACTTTGGAAAGAATTTGATGGTCTTACTAATTTGACTGACTGTACATGTGAAGCTGCAACTCAATTTAATAATCATTCAAAGTTAATGAAATTGATGCAATTTCTCAGTGATTTAGATGACTCTTTTAGTCAAGATAAAAGTCATATTTTACTTCTTAAACCTTTAGCAAATGTGAAAATTGCTTTCTCTATTGTGTCTAGAGAAGAGTCTAATAAAAAACATGGTTCTTTAACTGTTTCTTCAAATAAATCTCAGCCCTCTGGCTTTGTTGGTAAAATTACTGAATACTAGGAAGTTTAAAGGAAGAAATCAGAACCTTCAATGCAAGCAAAATGGCCTTAAGGGACATACTATTGAGAAGTGTTACAAATTAATTGTTTTGTCCAAAAGATTTCAAGTCTAAAAATGATTTCAATAACACTAACAATTTTTCAACTAATGCTCCTGTTGTTGCTTCACATGTTAATGAGTCTTCTAGCACTTTTACATGTTCTGTGGACAAAGCTGATCAACACTATCTAACTTCTGATCAATATGCTAAGATTCTTTCTCTTCTAATTGATAAGAAATTTGCTAAGGATATGTTATCCAATACGTATTGCTTGTAATAATGTGTTTTCCAATGATAATAAGTAGGTTGTTGATTCAGGATCTAGTCAACATATGATTGTTGTTGAACCACAGTTGGTTGACACTATTGATATTTCCAAGTTAAATCTTAGAGTTGATCATCCTAATGGATCAACTGCAAGAGTTAATAAAATTAGAAATATGCACCTGTCTAATTCTATATCTTTACTTGATGTTTTTGTTGTTCCTAGTTTTCATGTTAATCTTTTATCTTTTAACAAGTTATGTAGGGATAATAAATGTCAGGTTGTTTTTTGATGAAAATAAGTTTGTTGTTCAGGATTCACTATCCAATGAGACTGTGGAGACTGGTAATGAATTTAGAGGACTGTATTATCTTAATAATAAAACTAATGGTAGGTATCTTTTTGTCTAAGTCTACTACTTGTTGTGTCTCAAAATTAATTTCGCATAAAAGGTTACGTCATTCTGCTGATCAAGCCCTAAACTGTTTATAGAATTCTTTGAAATTTGGAAATGAATCTATTCCTCCATGTGAGGTTTTTCATAAAGTTAAACAAACAAGAGAGTATTTTCCTTTGAGTAAACACAAAACTAATATTTTAGGTGAACTTGTTCATGTTGATGTGTGGGGTCCTTACATGATCGTTGGCATTAGGGGTTTTAGATTTTTTTTCTAACTGTTGTTGATGATATATCAAGAGCTACGTGGGTATATTTGTTAAAAACCAAAGAAGAAGTTTTCTCTTGTTTTCAAGCCATATACTTGTTTCTTGAAAATCAATTTAATACTACAATTGAAACTGTTAGGTATGATAATGGAACTGAATTTGTTAATGTTCGAATGAAAACTTTTTTTTTAAAGTACGTGTATTGTAAATCAAACTACTTATGTTTATACACCACAACAAAATGGAGTGATTGAAAAAAACATAGACATATTTTGAAAGTTTCTAGATCTTTTTTATTTCAGTATGGATTACCTAAGAAGTTTTGAGGTGATGTTGTTCTTATAACTGTTTTTCTAATAAATAGGCTTCCTTCTTATGTTCTTAAAGGAAAGTCTCATTTTAAATTAGTTTATAAACATCCTCCTATTTTTTATAATATTAGGGTGTTTGGTTATTTGTGTTTTGCTGCTAGATTTAATGTGACTGATAAATTTGTTGAACGATATGAGAAGTGTGTTAATTGGTTATTCTAATGTGAAAAAGGGTTATAAACTTTATAGACTTGATAACAAAATTTCTTTCTTTTCCAAGGATGTGAAGCTTTATGAAACGGTTTCTCCATATAAAAGGGCTTCTAAATATGATGATGGTTCTATGTTTCCTGATGCTTCTTTGTCTGGTAATTCTAAACCTTAGGTTCCATTTTCCTATGATGAGGTGATTGTGTCTGATATAGTGAATGATAATCATTTCATGAGAAATTATGTTAGTAACAATCAAGATGATGATGTTGTTGCAAATCGTTCTATGAAATGCAGTTGATTTTCGCCAGGATGGTACCCAATATATAGGTGCAACTGGATCTTGTTAGGATGAAACGACAGGTACTAATCAACCTGATTTGGTTACTTAAGAGCTTCTCAATCAAGCTGAGGAAAATATATATACTTCATCTAATCATCTCGAGTATAATTCTTTAGGAGATAAGAGGTTAAATCGTGAATCAAAATTACCTCAAAATTTTAATGATTATATTATTGAAGAAAAATATAAATATGGGATGGAAAGAAATGTTAGTTATGCTTTTTTAGTTAATGAAAATAAGTGATTTGTTTCAAATTTAAATAAAACTGTTGAACCAAAGACTTATTTTGAGGCTACAAATTATCCAAATTGGATCAAAAAATGGAGGCATTATATCGAAATCAAACTTGGATAACTACTGATTTACCCTTTTATAGGAAACCAATTGGTTGTAGGTGGGCCTATAAAACTAAATATAAGTCTAATGGAGAGGTTGAGAGATATAAAGCCAGATTAGTGGCTACATGTTACAACCAATGAGAGGACTTGACTATGAGGAGACTTTTTCTTTTGTGGTCAAAATGGTAATGGTTAGGATTGTTATCACTTTTGCCATTAATTCTAATTGGTCTTTATTTCAACTTGACATTAACAATGTTTTTTTATATGGAGAATTATATAAGCATGTGTATATGAGTTTTCCTCTAGGATATCATACTAAAGGTGATAAAAGAGTCTGTAAGTTGTTAAAATCTCTTTATGTCCTTAAACATGCTCCACGAAAATGGACTGAGAAGTTGTGTTCTTTTCTTTTTGATTTTAGATTTGTTCAAAGTGTTAATGAGTTTTCTTTATTTGTTAGAAATGTAAATGAAACAATTGTTGTTTTATTGTTTATGTGGATGATATAATATTGAGTGGAAATAATTTAGATGAGATAAACAAATTCAAGGAGTTTTTAAAATCAAAAATTCTAATTAAAGACTTAGGAAAGTCAAAGTTTTTTCTTGGAATTGAGGTTATAAATATTGATAATGGAATATGTTTGCCTCAATGAAAGTATTTCTTAGAATTGTTGCATGAATTTGGAATGTTAGGGGTGCAAACTTGTTAAGACACCACTTGATCCTAATGTTGTTATAAAGGTTGATGGTATTGACAAGTTTGACTCTTTGTTGACAAATATTACTGAGTTTCAAAAACTCATTGGGAAATTGATTTACTTGGACTATACTAGACCTGATATTTCTTATATTGTTCAGGTGTTTAGTCAATTTATGCACAGTCTCATGAAATCTCACTTAAAAGTTGCTCTTAGGTTATTGCGTTTTTTGAAAAATGATCCTGGTAAATGGGTTAGTGTCACTAAGGTTGATTGTTTGTCTTTAAAAGGTTTTATGGATGTAGACTGGGCAAATGCCTTGTTTCGTGAAGGTATGTAACGTATTATGTTGTGTTTCTCAGTAACAATTTAATTTCATGGAGAAGTAAGAAACAAGACACTGTTTCTCGCTGCTCCATTAAATCAGAGTATAGAGCACTTGGGTCAATTACTTGAGAAATCATTTGGGTTTTAAAAGTTTTGTTTGATATTGGGGTTAGAGATCTCACTCATGTTCAGTTTTGATACCTTATTTTATTTCCTTATTTTATTAGTTTATTTTAGATTTTTAGATTTTTTTATTATTATTGCATTTGTATATTCTTTATTTTCTTTATTATAGATCATATTTGTATGAGATATTTTGTAGGTTTTTCGGTGCTTGTTGCGGTTGCGAGTTGATTGGAGACGGGCTTAGTGGGCTCCCGAGGCATCATTGGGCTTAGCGGAATCAAAGAAGAAGAATTGGGCTTTGAAAGTTATTGGCTTGGATTATTTGGGCTTGTGAAGATGAATCATAACATTCTAGTTTTGGGCTTGGAGCATCCATTTGGCGGCTAAATGATGATTGGTGGATACTCATTTCATAGGGGAAAAAGTATCAAAGAAGTTGATTCAGGTTGTTAAAATTGCTTTTGATATTACTCTTTTAGACATCTTGACTAAATGGTTGACATCTGTGAACATGATTATTTGTGTAATGATCTTTCTTTTTTTTGGACTATCCATTGTTTGTATCCTTTTTTATATATTTAATTTATTGAGGGTATACTTTGTCTTTTATTAGTAGTGTGGTTGTAAAGGTTTTGTTGCAGGAGGGTTGTTATTGTCAAAGTTGGAAACCATTGGACTACAGCTCATTATCTATCAAAGTTCTCACAGGTTTTACCTACATTCGGATTTGGATCCGTCGTATATAATGTTTGTATGTGTGAGTGTGTTGAGAGCTCATAACTCACAAGATTAGTATGAGAACTCATGTGTCGTTAGATTAGGATGAGAGTAGTATAGATTTGAGTATTGTAGTGAGACTTGTAATTTCTAAGTGATTCAGTGTTGTAGTGAGTTCTGCATTGTAAGTCCGCTGAGTATTGATTTTATCTTTAATACAATTTCAATCGTGTCTCCATTCCTCTTACTAGTAAACTGTTTGGTGAGATTGGAAGTTCGGTTTTGATTGCCATCAGCAATTCTATATTGCATTGGTACAGAAGTGTAGAGAAAGTGTTTTCTACCTTTGCATTGATATGAATCTAGTTCAGTTCTCCATCAAGCCTATTCCTAAAATATACAATGAATAGGGTAAATTTTAAACCTTCCAACTTTTAATACGATTTCAATGATCAATTAATATTATACAGTTATTTATAATGCCTTGGTATTTTATAACTTGTGTCATTTGCAAGAAAACTGTACATTTTAAACCTTCCAAGTAGGACTCGAACACCAACTCCAAAATAAAAGTAAACTATACTTCAGTAGTTTCGTGTTACCATGGGAAGTCATCCTTCATTGCATCTTCAAGATTGTACTTAAATCTCTGTAAAATTAACAAACACCAAATGTTAATTAAATTAAAACATGAGTTAAATCTCATGAGTACATTTTTTAACAAACCTTGTTGGCATCCGATAGAACAGCATATGCCTCCCCAATTATCTTAAAAAGCTTATCTGCATCCTTGTGTATGGTTTCAAAAATCTGTTTCCAAACATCACCATCTGCTCCACTCTCACATCTGGTTAAAAACTTACCTGCCTGCATATATATATATAAGCACCATATGTATATGTCAGATGGAACTGTGTCTAGCTGATATAAAAATTAAAAAAAAAACCTTGTCAGGATGATGTCTGAGTGCAGATTTATGATATGCTTTTTTAATTTCAGCACTAGATTCTGAGCCTTTTAGTCCCCTATCACACAACAGTAAATAAGCAACCATTCTAATTTGTTAACTATGTGTATTAATTGACTGATACTAATAATGTGATTAATTATGAGAACTTACAAGATGAGGTAAAGATCCAAAGTCATTCCTTTCTTCAAATGTATATTCATAGAAGAAAGACGTCGACGAGCTACTTTTAAATCTTCAGACTTGTCTTCACTATTTTTTTCAAGAAGAGTGATGAGTCTCTGAAGATCAAGGGCTGCATGTTCATAGTCTCTTATCTTCTCATGCAGATTTGCCCTCCTAGAAATCGCCTGCAAACGTTGATAATGTGTTATTATTAAAACCATGAATTTTTTAATCAATATCCAAAAAATACATGTATATGTGAAAAGAGACCTTGAGGTAATTCTCATCAAGAGCTATGGCAAGATTGCAATCAGCAATGGCATCAACAACTTCACCCAAAGCTTGGTGTGCTGCAGCACGATTGCACAAGCAGATAGCAGCAAAAGATCTTGATTCGATACTCATTTGTAGAGCATTGCTATAATGCTTCACTGCTTCTTTGTGTCTCCCACCTTTATAAGCTTCATTTCCAGCACTCTAAACTTGGCAAATTGTTTATTTTTTTTTTTAAAAAAAAACAATATAAAAAATATATATATATACACTCTAACTTAACCACATAATATGTATGGTACCTTGCAGCGAAGAAGTTCAGAGACAGTGGCAACTGAAAAAGAGGATGAATCCTCAGTCCTACAAAGATACATACTTTTATTACTAACTTCATTCTTCACAATAAATATACACATGTAATGTGTGTGTGTGTGTGTTTATTACTTGGTTTCATGAGGGGCTAGTTGCTCATATTTCTCAAGGGTAACAAGGGCCATGTCAAAGTTACCCATACGAAAGTAGGACCTAGCCATCATGCGCCATCTCCAAAGCTTCAATTGTCGTTTTTGCCCCTCATTTGAAATGTTAATATTGTTAGCACAATTATTTTCGGACATAGGAAGTGTTTTCTCACACATTTGAATCACCTTTTCATAGTTCTGCAGCTGTTACATCCCACATATCACAACACCAATTTAGTGAGAATAATAATATATTTTATAGTAAAAATCAGCTAAATCACTCTACTAATATAAATCTATATAATACCAGAAAGTGAGCTTCTGCTGTCATTTCAAGAAGCTTCTCTGAATAGCAGCTTATTGACAAGGCCTCCATAATGATCTCCAGAGCATTAGTTGCTGACTCACAAGTTTTCTGTTGCAATAACTCAGCAGACTGCTTGATATAACTAACCACTTTCTGCAAATTCATATAAAGTAGCATAGCATACATCCATTTAAACCCTAAATCATAAGCTGATATAAATGTCTAGTTTTGTTGGCAAACATGAAAGAAGGAATTATGTCCCATATTAGTAGAGTGTACAGGTGTAGTGGCTCCATGCCTATAAAAAGAGTCCAAGGCTTTGGTTGTATGGGTTGCTGGAAATCTTTGAAGCCATTTTACAATATATATATATATATATATATATATATATATATATATATATATATATATATATATATATATAAAGAAATTTTAATCCATCAATATATGGTTATATTATACCTCAGCTTTATGTAGGCCTTCAGATGCCTCAATAGTAAGCCTTCGATCCAAGCAAACCGCTCTAGACTCCAAGCATTTTTTGTAATTCTTAATTGCATCATCAAGTTCTCCAAGTTCCAGATGACAGCTAAGAAACACAAGGCAAAATTCTTTGATAAGTAACAGTATGTTTAAATTGTGGTATTAAAAAGATAAATGATTTAAAAGAAAAAACAGGAACCTAAAATCTTACTTCCCAGCTGTTAGGCAGACCTTAAGATAGCTTGGATCTAATCGAGCTGCAATTCTGCAGTCATCTACAGCTTTCCTCATCTTTCCAAGTGACATTCTTTTAGAAGCACGATTGCTATAATACAACACAAGAGATTCAAGTTCTTGTGTCTTGGAAGATAATACTTCACCTCCATCTAAAACAGAAGCTATAGCTTTTGCTGCTTTCCTCCATTGTTCTGTTTCTACCTTCATCTGTTTCATTTCAGCATCTGCAGTCTCATTTGCTTCTTCAAGCTCTTCAAACTTGTTCTTCATTACTAAATACATCCGGGAAATCTCTGCTTCTTTTTTTCTAGCAGATGATAATTCGTTTCTGCATTTTTCTAAATCGTCTTTAAGCTTGTTCATGTTTACAATCATTTCCTCATTCTTGGTTTGAACAGAGCTTAATTCCGTATTAGCTTTGTTCAGCTTAAGGTACAGACCATCAAGTTCTTCATCACGCAATTTCAGCTCATGTTCTTTATCTTTAATCTTTGCTAGTAATTCATCAACAAAGGGCTTCACTGGTTCTGAATTTCTTATAGCTTCAGTTGATGTGTTCAGTGGTTTTAATCTAAACTTGGTCGTCCCAGAAGTGGATTCCATGACATCAGAGCTCGATGGATCATTACCTAAACCTTGGAATCCTCCCCTGACACATATCAACTTCTTTTAAAAAAAAAACGAGCTACAATTTGATAGAATATAGATTCAAAAGTGAGTACACGAACAATCTATAAGTCAGTAATGTGAAATCGGTAATAGGAGATGTATTATATCAATCGTTTTCACAGAGGTTCGAGTAAAGAGAGAGATCATCAGAAACCAAAGATTAGGAGAAGAAAAGTTAATTACCTACGTCCATTACTCCGAGGAAAAGAGCCAGTCGTCGGACAGTCGCGAATAATGTGACCAGGTTCGCCGCACCCAAAACAACACCTGGCCTCACTTCGTCCACCACCACGACCACGACTACGACCACCGCCACGAGAGGTTGCTGTATCCCATGTTCTTTTCTCAAACTCTTGATTACGAGTCTGCTCAGCAACGTGATCAAAAATTGTTTCATGATCGGGCACTCGGGAACTCAGATTCCCCGGATGTACTCTAGCCATTGCAATTTCGGTATGTTAAGATTTAGGGTTGGCGTGGGATTTGGAGTGAGCTTGAACTCCGATGAACACCAAATCGATTCGATTGTATTCCTAAAAGGCGTCAACTGTTCATCCACTGTCGTCGGTTATAAGTCTTGCAGAGAGGACTTTATGGCGATGCTTTTTTCAAAGTTGCCTCCTTTTCTTACAATTTAATACGGGATTTCTTAATTCTTAATTATGGATGATAGATCCTTTCCTATAAATTTAAATTATTAAAAAAAGAAAAACTATTGCACGGGTTTAAAAGAAAATCGAATTGTTTGAGCACACCATGACGATATGGTCGTTAGATTATTAAAGGTAGTTTAGTAAACAACTTAACCTTAAATGAATGATAGAACATGTAATGTTAAGTTATAACTGATTGAGATTTTTTTATATTAGGCACGATTTCTTCCTAAAAAAAATTGTAGATGTTATTTTGACATAAACACTTGAAATATATGCATGTTAAGACATCTTACTTTGGAAAAACAATATATGTTCATATATGAAGGCTTGAGAACTATTCATGTTAATACATATTACTTAGGGAAAAAGGATATGGTCATTTATGAAAATGAACAAATAGAATTTTGTCATTAACGAACATCATATGAGAGTATGCTTCTATTATACGTATAATCATACAAAATCTTAATCTTAATACATAATATTCAAACACTTAGAATGAGGTACAAGTCTCATGCATAAAGTCATTATCCTAGTATATTCAAACCAATAGTGAGTCTAGAATAGAAAACAATATAGTTCTATATTCTATAACCAAGTTCAACCATGCTAATGCAAGCATGGATTTGAAAACTGAATTTTTGAAAGGTTTAAACATTTTCTTAGCAAACATATCGGTTCCCACTGGTTTACTAACAAGTGGTTTTTTTAGATAAAAAAATGATAACCTGGTTCTCGGTTCAACCTGGTTTGGTCCAGTTGGTACGGTCCGATTCAGTTTTCAAATCCATGCTTGTACTGGCATGGTTGAACTTGGTTATAGATCTATATGGTTTTTTATTCTAGACTCACTACTGGTTTGAATATATTAGGATAATGACTTTGTGCAT
Source organism: Lactuca sativa (assembly GCF_002870075.4). Taxonomy (NCBI): domain Eukaryota; kingdom Viridiplantae; phylum Streptophyta; class Magnoliopsida; order Asterales; family Asteraceae; genus Lactuca; species Lactuca sativa. The sequence continues at coordinate 126,185,566 of NC_056630.2, read as the reverse complement.
GAGACTCGTACCTCATTCTAAGTGTTTGAATATTATGTATTAAGATTTTGTATGATTATACGTATAATAGAAGCATATTCTATTATGATGTATTACATTTTGTTAAAACTACATAAACGAAATTAGAATAAAAAAACGCCCCAACTAATCAGTTTTTAACTCATTAATTGAGTCATAACCAATTAACCACCAAAGAGGCAAGCACAAAGATACTTCAAAGTTTTCCCTCATCTTGCTATTTATAAGAGATCATGGCTCATCTATTCCATTTTGTTGGTCATTATTGGACTAACCATAGGTGATACATATATGTTTTTGAATTAAATGAATTTTTCAAACATATCCCTTCTTCTTTGAACTAATGCATGTTTTTCAACCTTGTTGAAAATTTAGGTGTGTAAAAGGACACACCTTCCTATACTAACCTCTCCCATGGGTGAAACACCCATCATATGTAGTTGATGAAGCCAAAAGAAAAATCAACAAAGGTCCATCATACGTAAAAGATTAGATGAAAGTAAAAACATTAAATTGCTTTTCAGAAATTTGAGATATTTTGGACTTCTTTTAGCAAAAGAAAAAAAAAGAACAGAGTTTCAGCCAAAGAAGATGTCATATAGGGTTATTTCAGCAAAATGGAAAATTTGAGGGTATATTTGCTAAATACGGGGTGGTGGGGCCTAGTTGCATTTGATGATGCACCTACTTGTTCTATGTTGGCTAGTGTCAATGCTTGTATGTGATCTGAAATGATCATTTGAATGAAGGTTTAAAAATCATTTTAAGGAAACATTTTAGGCAGATTACGTCCCAAATAATTAACTTTTGAACAGTTTAACGTTTAAAATTATCAAAATATACAAGACTGTAGCAAGTAATCAAGAGACAAAGGTTAAGTAACTATCATTTGATACATTAAACAATGTTTTTATTTGTATCGTACAATCCATAGGTCACTCTCGTAATCAATTTAACATTAAAAATGACATAGTAACTGTATTTGTCACAGTGAAACAACAACATAAACACAAAAATAAATGAACAAAATAATTGCACGAATCCACCTTATTCTTCATGCAACTTAAATCCTCAATAAAAATATAATCATTTTTTGATAGTTGAATGTGTAATTGAATTTTCTTTCGGTGTTTGTTATGAAATTACCAACATGGATATTAGTTATGGTAAACTTTCCCCGGGTCCTGCCAATAGCAATAGTGGGAGTTACCTAGGGATGGAAATAGGGCGGGTAGGGATGTGCTTCGCGCCAGAACCGACCCGAACCCGAACAACCCGAATTGGATGAAAAGTGGGAACTAAAACCTGGACCGATTATACTAATACGGGACCGGTCCGAGTCAGGTAATTCGGGTTTTGGTTTGGTTATTAGCTCAAAAGGACCGAAATAACCCAAATAAATATGTACACTATGTTTTTTTACCCGAATAACTCAAATAAACCGTAATAACCCAAATAATCCGAATAACCAAATAAAAAAATCTATTTGTAGTTCAAGAAAATAAATATTAAACATTGATAATTCATATTCCAAAAATTTATAATTCATAGTCCAAAAATCCATAATTCATGATTAAACATTAAACATTAAACACCCAAATTAAAATATGAATCTTAAGTTTTTTGCAAAATAACAATGACCAAATACAAATTAGCTATTCGGGAATATTGATTGGTTTTTTTCCCTTTCCACCTTCATTGTTTATTGCGTTTTCCAACTCTTTTGCGACGTCATCATCTTTCAAAACTTCATCAATGTTATCCACAATTGGCTTCCTTGATTTTCTTACCTAATATTGGGTGCAAACCAAGGCCTCTAATATATTAGCGGACAAATTTGTTCGATATGTATCTAATATCCGCCCACTTGTACTAAAAGCCATCTCGGACATCACAGTAGAAATTTGTAGTCTCAAAATATCTATCAACATAAACAAAGAAAGTGTTAAAATATAATTATAAAAAAAGTATACAAATAAATAAACTTATACCTTTCGTTATACGAGCTAAAATAGGGTAAAGAGATGCATTTTGTTTCCACCAAGGTAGAATGTCAAAAATTTTATTGTATTTAAGTGACCGCTCGTTTAGGTATTGTGTCAACTCCGTTTTTGTAGATGTCGATGGGTAATCTGCTTGTATTATTAATCACCCATGAAGTCATTCTCGTCATCAAGCATAACTACATCTTCATGAGCACGTGTTTGACTTTGAGAAGACTCGGTATTGTCGAACTTTGCTTTATAGAAATTAAAAAATTTCTCAAATTTTTTTTCAATGTCCTGTTTTAAGGCCTTAACCTTCAAAGTGACTTTCGAGTTGAATATGGGAGGTTCTCCAATATTCTTCAACTTAATCAATTTCTCAAAGGCTTGTTGAAGAAACTCAAACTTCAATCGTGGATCTAATACGATCGCAAAGTACAAAAAGTCATTTAATTTTTCAAGGTCGTCCCAATACTTTTCATATTTTTTAATCATATCCTTCTCGTTCACCCAATCTCTAATGTGCTTGTACACATCGCATATTTCTGCAAAAAGACGATGTGCCATAGGTTTTGTTGACGTCGATATTATGTCGGTTTTTACCTTGAATTTCTCGAGAAATCCAACCATAGCTCTACAAATTTTGAAATCTTCTTCTATGGGGGACACAACATCTCGAACATATGTAGGATCTATTAAAATAAAATAAGTGTTAGTTAAAAAAAAAAACATAGCTTCAATACCCCATGTTTAAGGGCTTATATCTCATTGAATATACAACCAAAAATAGCATAAAAATAGTGTAAACTGAATGTTAAATTGTGATCTACATGCTAGAAAAAAACCAGGCAAATTGGACAGATAATGAAGAAAATATGGCAGTTCAAAGTGGACATAAAAATCTACAAACATGTTGAATCACAAAAAACAGCTTCGATACCCCATGTTTAAGGGCCTATATCTCATTGAATATACAACCAAAAATAGCCTAAAAATAGTGTAAACTGACGGTTAAATTGTGATTTACATGCTGGAAAAAAATCAGGCAAATTGGACAGATAATGAAGAAGATATGGCAGTTCAAAGTGGACATAAAAATCTGCAAACATTGAATCACAAAAAAACAGCTTCGATACCCTATGTTTAAGGGCTTATATCTCATTGAATATACAACCAAAAATAGCATAAAAATAGTGTAAATTGAATGTTAAATTGTGATCTAAATGCTGGGAAAAAAATCAAGCAATTTGGACAGATAATGAAGAAGATATGGCAATTCAAAGTGGACATAAAAATCTGCAAACATGTTGAATCACAAAAAATAGCTTCGATACCCCATGTTTAAGGGCATATATCTCATTGAATATACAACCAAAAATAGCATAAAAATAGTGTAAACTGAATTTTAAATTGTGATCTACATGCTGGAAAAAAAAATCAGGCAAATTGGATAGATAATGAACAAGATATGACAGTTCAAAGTGGACATAAAAATCTACAAACATGTTGATTTTTTTAAAAAACAAAAAACAATGTAATGGAATATGGAATTACCTTTAACTTCAAACTTTTCAAAAACCTTCTCCAACTCCATCGTAATCTTCAATAACTCGTACGTGGAGTTCCATCGGGTTAGGTAATCATTCCACAAAAGCTTCTTGGATTTCACATTTAACTCTTTCATGCATTCTTTGAACCTTTGAATCTGTTGAGTGGAATTCCTAATATATCTAACGGCCTTTTGCATGTACTTAATACTAGATTGGTGTTCATCAAACCCATCCTTAACAATAAGGTTTAGGATGTGGGTCATACACCTTACGTGTAATTGTTCCCCCCCCCCCCCCCCCATCATATAAATTTGATAGTTTTTTCATTAGAAATTCAATTTCTTTATCATTTGAAGTAGCATTGTCTACGGTTATGGTCATTACATTATTGATACCTCACTCTTCAAGAAAAGTCAACAACGTGTGCCCAATGTCTTCTCCCCTATAACTATCTAAAGATTTAAAGTTAATAACTCTTTTGCGTATGACCCAATCTTTATCAATAAAGTGGGTCGTGACCACCATATAGCTCGATCGTTGACATGAACTTGTCCTACAATCGGTGGTCAAATGCACATTCGTTAGGGGATTACTAAAGAACTTATTCAACTTTGCCTTTTCTTCAACATAGTAATCGGCAACTCTTTTTGAAACTGTGGTTCTACATGGCAAAACCAATTTCCCGTTCAATGCATTAGTATCTATATCTATCTATATCTATATCTATATCTATATCTATATATACTTATACAGAAAACATTTTTTTCTTTCACCACATTCATTTGAAACTCCCATGCATTTTTCCATTCACCACATTCATTTGAAACTCTCATTATTTTTCAATTTCTTTCTAATAATAAGTATAAGTTGGTTAATAAGGTTAAATAAGTATCAAACCTAAAGTGTAATCAGATATAAGCTAAATTCCAATATTAAAATTATATCTTTACTTTTACTTATAAAGTTATGTTTTTTAACTTTTAACATATTATAATTAATTTATTAGTTTTAATATACTGTTGAATGTAAACCATTATCATTTTAAAGATACAATTTCGGAACAATTTGTATAAAATAGTTAAATTATTAATTTAAATATAACATTACAGGGTGAACTTAAATATAATTTCTAGGTTAATTTAAACATCCCAGAGAATATTTTGTAAATAGTCAAAAGTGATTAATTGTATTATCTTACTAATGATGATTATAAGTTGGTTAATAAGGCTAAATAAATATCAAACCTAAAGTGTAATCATAAAGAAACTAAATTTCAATTTTAAAATAATATTTTCACTTCTACTTATAAAGTTATGTCTTTAAGTTTTAACATATTATATTTAATTTATTAGATTTAATATGTTGTTGTATATAAACCATTATCAGTATAAAACTACAACCTTTGAACAGTCTTGACAAAATACTTAAATTGTTGATTTAAATATAACATTACAAGGTTAACTTAAATATAAATTTCAGTTCCACTTAAAAAACCAAAGAATCTTTTATAAATAGTTAAAAGTGATAAATTGTTGTGATAAATGCAAAAATTAAATTGTAATCTCAATTTAACTAAAATATTTCCTAAAGATATTTTTATAATCGTTAAAAGTTTTCAAATAAGTAGCTTAAAATAATTTACAATAACAATAGTTAAAAATAACTATATATAAATGATTATATTGTTACCTTTAAACTCAAAAAACAATGTTCGATGTTTTAAATAATTATAATAATAGAAATTAAAACATTAAGCAAATAGATGTTAACAAATTAATTAACAATAACAACAACTATAAATAATATTAAACCATATAGTATATTTAATTTTATTCATATGTAACTCGCGAGTAAAAGTCATTCAAACGATTGAGATTATGCAGTTATAATAGATGTATATATTAACATATAATTTAAAATAATCAATACGTTATATAAATTTAGTAGACAGATTATTATATTAAATTTAACAACAACGTTATTGTTATATTTGATATACTTATAAAAGAGGCATTTTTACTTGCACCACATGTATTTGAAACATCAATGACTTTGCAATTTCTTTTTAATAATTATTATAAATTGGTTAATTATATTAAATTAATGTAAAAACTAAATTCTAATTATAAATTACCTAAACTTCAATATTAAAATATCATATTTTACTTCTATTTATAAAATTATGACTTTAATTTTTTAACATATTATAATTAACTTATTAGTTTAAATAGGTTGTCATATGTAAGCAATTGTTATTTAAACTTTTGTATAATTTATGACTTAATACAAAATACTTAAACTATTAATTTCAATATAATGTTAAACGGTTAACTTAAATCAAATTTTTAGTTAAACTTGAAAAAAAATGAGATACCACTTTATAAATAATTAAAATTTATAAGTTATCGTATTAAACTTAAATTGTAATCCTAAATTAACCAAAAAACCACGAAACTATTTTTTATAATCATTAAAAATTTTCAAATAAGTAGCTTAAAAATAACTTACACTAAGACTAATTAAAAGTAATATTATATAAAAAAAATTATAATGTTATCTATAAAAGCAAAAACAATGTTTATTATTTTAAATAATTACAATCAAAGAAACTAACAATATTAATCAAATAAATTTTTAAAAAGTTAAATTTCTGAAATCAAATTAAAATAATTAAGAGTGTCCAAATACGTTATTTGAAATAACTTACAACAAAAATAGTTAAAAGTAAAATTATATAAAAAATTATATTGTTACCTTTAAAAACAAAAACAATGTTTAATGTTTTAAATAACTATGAATAACTTGTAGGTAGAGGCCATTGAGACAATTTGGATTATATAACTTTAAAAGATATCTACATTATCATATAATTCAAAACAAATAATGTTTATACCAACTTATATAAGATTTATTATATAAGAGCTAACAATAACATCAAAGATATATTTAAAAAACATATATTTGTAAACATTCAAATATATTAGACAAAATTGCAAAAATGGTCCCTGTGGTATGCATTTTTTGGGGTTTTTTAGTCCAAACCTCGACTTTTTTGGATTGATGATCCTTTTGAGCTAGTTTCATTATGTTTTTTGTCCCTCTAAATATTAAAAGACAAAACTACAAATTTGGTCCTTGTGGTTTGCCAAAACCTTTGGATGGGGTCCAAAAAGTTTTCAGCTTGCACCAAAGGTCCAAAATCAAGGTTTTCATGGGTTTTTAGTCCATTCCGTCACTGTCCGTTTGTTTGGAGCCGTTAGTGCCATCACGTGCCCTCCATGTGAGGGCATTTTGGTCATTTTAGGTCCTAGCCTCCGTTGCCGCCACTTCAATTAATAAGATTGTAGACTATATTCACTCATTCGTCTTCTACTCATACCTCTTTGGATTCAAACGCAAAAACCCTAACGATCGTCTGAAAATTGGATTGTGTTCATGCTTTTGAAAATGTGGGGACTTAGAAATGTTGGAGAGATTGTCAATGTTCAAGAAGTTTATAGTAAGATTCAAACTTAGAAAAACTCTGTATTTTATGATCAAGCTTCAAACTTTGAAAAACTCTAACAATCGTCTCTTTATGTTTTGAAGATGGTTACCCCAACATATTCTCTATTGAACTTCATCACGGAGGGAGTTTCACAAAGTTTCCAAATATCAAGTATATTAATGGCCAACTAAGGTACTTTGATGTTGTCGACATTGATGAATTTTCTGTTCATGAACTAGACTTGATGATGAGAGAATTAGGGTATGATGGTACTGAAATCATGTATTACCATTTCTGTTTGCCTAATGAAGGATTTGACTTTGGACTCCGAGCATTAGGTAACGATGATGATGTGTGTAATCTCTCACGGTATGTTACCCATAATAACAAAATGATTAAAGTGTACACAGTGCAAGGTCAAACGAACTTGCTTACATATTTTATGTCCCCAACTGGTCCAAGAAGGGTTATAATAGAAGACATGGACAATCATGGTCCTCTTAGACCCTCATCACTTGTAGTTGCTCATGAAGTGGTAACTCCAATCCAAATTGATGTTGGTGAGGGTGATTTAGGGTTAGCATTAACATTATACAAATCAGCAACACCTGAATTTAGTAGGTCTAAAGGTTGGAAACATAGTAAAGTGGCATCGTCTTGTAGTAGAAAGCTTAACTTGGATTGGGAAGGTGGTGAAAAAACAATGGCAATTGGTGAAGTTGATAAAGGTAAGGGTGTAGAAGGATTTGCAGATGAATTTGTTGTAGTTGATGCAGAAAAAGAGTTAAACAAAGAGATTGATGTGAATGAAGAACTTGACATGAACAAATCAAATGGTAAGGGTGTAGAAGGATTTGCAGATGAGGGGTATAGAGTTGTCATGGATAATGATCCTCAAGGAGTCAATGAATTTTCAACTAACATCAACATAGATGATGATTTAATGACAAACTTTCAACCTTTTGAAGGGTTTGAAGACCAAGATAGCATCCCATTTAATGGGTTTGAAGACCAAGATAATATTCCTTTCAATGATAAGTGGAGACAAGAGGAGTCTGATGACATTGAGTTTGAGAATCAAAACAGTAAAGATGAAGATAGTGACTTTATGATTGATGAGGACAACATAATTAAAGATGTTGACATTGACATGGAGGATTTCAATCTAAATATTGATACAGAAGCAGAGTTCAATGGATGTCAAAGTATGGGTGGCCAAAGAAATGAAGATAGTGATGAAGAAGAGGATTTGGAGGTAATTGATAATGACGAGTGGGATTCACTAAGTGATGATTCAGGGGACAACAGGAAAAGAAGAGAAATGATCAAAGAGTTGGGGAAACAAACCTTATGTTCTGCTGGTGAGGTGCACAAGGTAGCTTTTCATATTGGGCAGAAATAGAAAGCCAAGAAAGAATTGAAAGATAAAATTGTCATGCATGCTTTAGAGACAAGGAGGAATATCTCATTCACAAAAAACGACAAGAGTAGATTAACAGTTGTTTGTGATGGAACTGTAGTTTTTAAATGCAAGTGGGGTAGGTGGACCTACCTCTGGGAAAAAGATAAAGGGTAAAGATGTAAACTCAGATAAAGTTAAATGCACATGGAAACTTCATGCATCTAGGTCAAGTGAACAGGACTATTGGTTTATTAAGACCTATAATCAGAAACACATCTGCCTCTAAACACGAAAAATCAGATCTTGCACAGCAACATTTCTTTCCAAATGTATTATGGATCAGATTGAAGCTAATCCTGGACTGCCTGTTCGTGCCCTACAAGAGCAACTCCAATCAACTTATGGAGTTAGTATTTCAGAAGAGAAAGCATTTAGGGCAAAAGCATTAGCCACCAAAAATGTTGCAGGGGATTACGTAAAGCAATATGCAGCTTTGAGAGACTATGTACTAGAGCTACAAAAGACAAATGAAGGTACAATTGTAAAGATTGATGTGGTTTCATCCCCAACCAGACAATTCAGAAGGATATACGTGTGTTTAGGTCCTTTGAAGAAAGGATTTAAGGCAGGTTTGAGAGAATTTTTAGGCTTAGATGGGGCCTTCATGAAGGGACCTTTCCCAGGTCAAATACTAAGTGCAGTTGGTGTTGATTCCAACAATGGAACCTACCCATTGGCATATGTTGTTGTTGAAAGTGAAAACACTTCAATTTGGAAATGGTTTCTTCAGTGTCTTGCAGAAGATCTTGACTTGTATTCAAATTCCAACTTCACCTTTATCAGTGATGGACAGAAGGTACTATAGTTACATTTAATATTGCATACTAGTTTCATTACAGACTAATGTTAATTACTTTTTTTTTTGCTGAAAGCAGGGTCTTCTACCAGCCATAGAACAATTGTTCCCTAATGCAGAACACAGGTTCTGTATTAGACACATATACCAGAACATGAGGAAGTTATTTAAGACTACAGAGTACAAGGAGTATTTTTGGAGGTGTGCTACAACCACCACCATACCAGAGTTTGAAGTTGTAATGGTAGAGCTAAGGAATTATGACATAGAAGCATATCAGTGGCTCTTGAAAATCCATCCACATCATTGGGCTAGAAGTCATTTTTCAGGTATTTTCTCAATTTTTTGTCTTATTTTTTATTATAGTATAGATATACACTAACTGTTATTTTGTTAATGAACTATTAGGAAGGGCAATTTCAGATATGTTATTGAATAACCTTTGTGAAGTGTTCAATAGAAAACTTGTTAAAGGGAGAGAGAAACTCAGTATCAGTTGTTTGGAGTTCATCAGAGAGTACCTTATGAAGAAAGTATGCAATGTGATGAAGGTGTTAAACAAGTGTCAAGGTCCATTAACTCCAACTGGTACTAGGATTTTGGAAGCAAACACAACACTAGCTAGTAAGTATCATGCACGATGGAATGGGGGACAAAAGTATCAGGTTAAAGGTCCATGGAATGATCAACATGTGGTGGACATGGAGAAAAAGGAGTGTAGTTGTAGAAAGTGGGAGCTTACTGGAATTCCTTGCAAGCATGCAATGGCAAGCCTAAATGAAATGGCAGACAATAATGAAAAGGTGGGAGAACTATACACCTATGTGCATAAGGTGTATTGGCTTGATACATGGAAAGAGATGTACTCCTTCAAGGTGGAGCCTATCAAAGGTAGAGCCATGTGGCCTAAGAGTGACTGCCCAACAACTCTCGTGCCTCCACCACACAACAAAGTTATAGGCAGGCCAAAAAAGAAAAGAAGGATTATAGCAGAGGAAAGGATTGAAATCCAGCAACGTAAGAGGCAAGCAAACAGTCAAATTCAAAATGATAATGAAACTTAATCACTGAGCAGGAAGTTTTTGACTGTGACATGTAGTAAGTGTAAGCAAAAGGATCATAATGTCAGGACCTGCAAGGCCAAAGATGGGAATTGATGTTTAAGTACTTTTTATGTTTGTGAAGACTTGTTAATGCACTTTAGTTGGTACTTTTTTGCCTTTTTTGGTTCCATTTTGATAATGTACTTTGATGCCCTTTTATGGAACAATGTACTCCAATGTTTTGATAATGTAGTTTAATGCCCTTTGTTGGTAATGATTGTGTTTTGGCATTTATCTGTTATGGTCCCCTTTTGGTAATGTTGTTTGTTATTTGTTTATGTTGTACTGTCAAAGCATGAAGATGTTATGGCAATGTACTTAATGTATTCATGTAAAACCATTACAATTGCATATTCAAGCGTAGAGAATAACCATTACACTTGCATATCATGTTAAGATCAAACCTTTATAATTTCATATTCATAAAAGGATAAAACCATTACACTTCCCATTATCATAAAAGCATTACATATACAATGATCCAAAAGACAACACTTACAACATATATAAACCACAATTAAACCTTCTAGCACCAAAAGACAACATTTTAAGTGGTTATTACCAACAAAAAAATCCCTAACCTCTAATTCCTATTTCCAAAACAGCACAAACAACAGAAACAAAACCCACGAGACAAGCAAACACATCTTCAGCTGACCCACTTCAACCTCATACCTATTCATTGTTCTCAACAGTCCTGGTATGATAACAATTGATCTTTGACACATAGGGGGATCGAACCACCCAAAAAATCCAAATCTGGATCCCTACAAGAATACATTAAAGTAGAAGAGTTATTGCATAACTACCGAAATATCATAACCTAATATGAGTTTGCTTACCATTTTAGGGCATGCATAGAAACGCCGACTAGGGTTTCGTGAGGTCAATGAGGTTCGCACAACAGCAACGTTCCCACAGAAGCAGAGCACCATTTTTGAATCTCGTAGCAGTAGAAGTAGATGAGAGACGAATAAGAAGAATCCCTTTGAGAGACGAAGAAGAAGAAGCAAACACATCTTCAGCTGACCCACTTCAACCTCATACCTATTCATTATTCCCAACAGTCCTGGTATGATAACAGTTGATCTTTGACACATAGGGGGATCGAACCACCCAAAATCCAAATCTGGATCCCTACAAGAATACATTAAAGTAGAAGAGTTATAGCATAACTACCGAAATATCATAACCTAATATGAGTTTGCTTACCATTTTAGGGCATGCATAGAAACGACGACAAGGGTTTCGTGAGGTCCATGAGGTTCGCACAACAGCAACGTTCCCACAGAAGCAGAGCACCATTTTTGAATCTCGTAGCAGTAGAAGTAAATGAGAGACGAATAAGAAGAATCCCTTTGAGAGACGAAGAAGAAGAAGCCCTTTTTGTTGCTTCTCTATAAATAAAAATGAAGAAGAAGAAGGGGATTGCGTATGAGTATGTATATAAAGGAGAAATATGATATTATTTAAAATAAGGACCTAAAATGACCAAAATGCCCTCACATGGAGGGCACGTGATGGCACTAACGGCTCCAAACAAACGGATAATGACGGAATGGACTAAAATCCCATGAAAACCTTGATTTTGGACCTTTGGTGCAAGCTGGAAACTTTTTGGACCTCATCCAAAGGTTTTGGCAAACCACAAGGACCAAATTTGCAGTTTTGTCATATTAAAATGACTGTAATACCATTGGGGTATTTATTTTTCATTTTTCTTTCATTTCTTTTTAAATCTAATATTAATTTATGTATTTTAATAATTAAAAAAATAATAGGGGTCTCTCTCTCTCTTTCTCCAGAGTAAAGAAAAAGTAAAAAAAAAAAAAAAAAAAAAACCCCACCCCATCTTCATTTTCAACACTTCTTTCTACTAGACTACTATCCCTCTGATCCACCTAAACCACCATTGAACACCACCAATCACCTTGCCGGTCAAACAGTGCCACCACCACGGTGGTAAGAAACGTAAAATAATCAAGCGAATACTCATCAAATGGGCAATTCTTCAGCCCAAAAACCTCGATTTATCCTCCAAGACGCCACCATCTACGGCTTCAACGTCTCCGCGCCCATCCTCCTCTCCTCCAACTTTCAGGTCGCTGACTCCTCCCAAAACCCCAACAGCCAAACCGGCTTCTACTATGATAAACTAGGAAGTCTTTGCTACCTATCACAGCAAGCAAATCACCCCAAAAAGTGGTCCTAACATTTTGAAATTTAGGTCATATATGTATATATGTTCTTATCATTACCGATGTGAGCTTTGGTACAAGAAATTCAAGATTAATCCAAGTTTTCGTAATCTAGGGCTTCCTTCTCTGACATTCTATTTCAAGCTAAACATCACAAAACACCAATCATAGCAAACCCTTTAGGCATCGATGATGGAATAAGGAGTTACCGGGAGGGGAAAAATCATAAAGCCGATGCATCGATGATGGAAGTAGGAGTTACCAGAGAGCGGTTGTAGGGATGAGGACCTCCACATCCACTAATGTTTTATCTATTCTGTGTAGTCGGTAAGGATGAGGACCTCCACGTCCGTTGATCCCTTACCATTGTCGTTTATTGCTTCATATGCTATATATCAGCTCCGATATGTTTTAAATTGTGTAGAAGGTAAGCCTCTTGGGGTGGAGAAGAAATGTTTAGAAAGGCATAGGTAATGGTAAGGAGAGGTGTGGCATTTGTGTGTCGCCGGTAAGATTTTGTTTGTGTGTGTGGAGAGAGAGAGAGGGCCCACTTATTTTTTTAATTTTTTAAATAAATAAATGAATATAAAATTTTAAGAAAATGAAAGAAAAATAGAAAATAAATATCCCAAGGGCATTACACTCATTTCAGTTTATTGAGGGACCGAAACGCAACGAAACTACCTCAAAATGACCACCAATCAAAAAAAGTCATGGTTTGGACTAAAACCCCAAAAAATGCATACCATAGGGACCATTTTTGCAATTTTGTCAATATATTATTGTATTTTGCGCAACGTGCGGGTATTCACCTAGTATACTTATAAATAAGGCATTTTTTCTTGCACCACAACTTAATGATATTTTTTTGGAACAAATTGATTAAATCATGTTCATTTTTTAACTCATATATACTTGATGGTATTTTATGGCCATTGCATTCTCAAGGTTTCCTCAGAATACTTCTTTACCTACGTGTAGGCATAATTTCATTTCCTTGCAAAGTATACCAATGAATGTATTGCCACTAAAAAAATTTCGACTCTTTTGTTACAAGGTTTGTTATTGATTTAATATACGTAGTCTTTTTATTCTTATTATTAATCTTTTCCTCACTTTTGGTGAAGTTTTTGTATTCTATTTGTGTGTTTTCATGGGTTGATTCTCACATCTCCATTGAAACCAAAATCTAGAGTGGTAATATATCTCAACCTTATGTTCCTTTACCTACAAGATTTTTTTTACTTTCAAGTAATAATTAGGATTCTTATTATTAATTCTTCTAACTGAGTAGAATGACAATATTGCTCATTCTTAGAACATTTTTTATTAAGCCTTTGTGCTTAATTTTATTTTCACCTAAATAAATACGTTATACGTTTAAAATGTGATTATTGTTTATATAATTACTTTCAATTTAAAAAAGTTATAGTATTATATTATTTAATTCATTAAAACACGTGACTTGGGTGGTTTAATATTTTTACTCAAATAAGTATTTACATACGCTTTACTCTATATAGTATATCTCTATATTAATATATGATATATGATATATTCACTAGACTCGATGTATGCGAATGCAAAGCTTGACCAAGTTAATGGGTGCCAAAAATACAATAACAAATATGATATTAAACAAGTTGATGAGGTTACGTGAGTAAGAGACGACGAATTCAATACTTTGGATTTATTGTGTTATTCGAGTAACGAAACCAAATTTGTTCAAACTAGACCTGAACAACCAAAAAGCGGATTAACAGAAGTAATACGGTTCGGTTAAGTAACAGACGTCAAACCGATAACCTAAAATCTAATTTACCCGCATAACTATCATGCCTAGATGACATGAAGTATATTCGGTGGTGTGATAGTCTCTAGGTCAAATGACTTTATTTCTCACACTTGTCTCTATGTAAACATGTAATTAAATATTTTTTCAAAGTTAACTAATTTTATATATAGAGTGTAAATTTTGTTTATGCAGGTGAATGAAATAAAGTATTTATTGATGTATTTTATAAGGAAAAAATGACAGATCAAACTATAATTGTTAGAGAACAAAATTATGTTTGGTTATATATCATTAAGATAATACAATTTTAAAAGATTGTTTAAGAACTTTTGACATTTTTACATTTTTTTTCAAAGTATAAAAATATTGTAGAAAAACTTAACGGGTGAAAAAAAATGAGCAGAGAAAATGTGTGTGCGTGGTTCACCGTCTGCGGATATGACTCTTGATCTTAATTTTGTTTTGAAGAATTTAGCCCTTGAAGTTCAACCCTTTGATGGAATTTTGGATTTTTTGGCAGAAAATTACCATTGTTGCCATTTTGAAATTGAAATAAAGAAAAGAATATTAGATTAATCTTAACCACTCAATATTTCTAATAAGAGGCTAAGATATGTCTTTACGGTTGATCCCCTCTCTCTCTCTCTCTCTCTCTCTCTCTCTCTCTCTCTCTCTCTCTCTCTCTCTCTCTCTCTCTCTCTCTCTCTCTCTCTCTCTCTCTCTCTATATATATATATATATATATATATATATATATATATATATATATATATATATATATATATATATATATATATATATATATATATATATATATGACTTAAGTTTTCTGTTGTTAACTCTATTTTCCAAAAAAGGAAAATATTGTCTATTAACAAAAAAGAATGACAAAACACAAAATATGGTGTCTTTGACAGAAAAAGTTGGTAATTTGGATGGCTTTAATGAAAAAATAATAATAATAGATTGCACCTCATCATGGTGGTCTGCTAAACAAGGCCTAGAGGATCATGGTGGTTACGTTGGAAATGCATTTTTTTAAATATGGTGTCTTTATTAAAAAATAATAATAATAAGTAAAATAGAGCGTTAAATCAAGAAAAGTAAAAAAAATAAAACGGCCAAGTACTTTTATGTAATTAGTCTTTTCATATTTTGCTAAGTTTTATTTCATTTTATTTTCTGAAAGTTATGTTATAGACAAAATTGTAACTAGTCTTTCATATTTTGCTCAAGTTTTACGGTATTTAATTTTATTTTCTAAAGTCATGTTTTAGACAAAATTAGGCATTAGCATTATGACCATTTGGACCAAATCGGACTGGCCAAGAACATATACCAGACTGTACCATATTAGGTTTTCAACAAATAGTAGACTTTTAGAGCATTGGGTATGGGTCACACCCATACCCATCCACGACGCTGCCACATCACCTGCAACTATTCGTGACGTCTAGAGGGGGATGGTATTCCCAGTCTTAACCTCGTTGAGCTGAAGATAAAAAGAAGAAAAACAGGGAAAAGAAATAGGAAGAAAGAAAGAATCCGACGTTATGGGGCGTTATGCCAGCAACGAGGAGCAACGAGCAACACCAAAACGAGAAGCAGGGCCGGTATTTGTGGCGTTACGACGGCGTTATGGAGGTGCCACATAGGCACCTCCATGGCGTTATAGTCCCGTACCGTATCCTCTTAGGTTTTCTTGTTCCTGTTTTCAAATAAAATACTAAACCATACTAGGTTTTGGAATTGGACATAGAATTGTGTAAAATGTTGTCCTGTAAAAATCATACGAAATCATAGAAAAATCCAGTAAAGATGAGGTTGTTATCATCCGAAAGATATAAGAGTCTACTTTACTTCTTATTTTTACAAGTAAGAAACTGATTTTGAGTGTAAAATATTTAAAAAAAAAATGCTTGAACAGAGGCATGGAAAATGTTATTGTTGTTGAAATCCAATAGTTATTGTATTGTAAAAACCGTATAAAGTAATAGTAAGAGTATACTTTATTTCTCATTTGAAGTCTGAAACTGAGAAAGAAACCCGGTTTTGGATGCAAAAATCAGCACCATAATTAATAATTAATAAGCACCAACAGCCGAAACAATTTAGTTTAAAAGCGGTCCGGCTTCGGGACTGAACCTTTGCTCAGCCCTAAACAAAATTGTGTAAAATCCATATTTTTAGTATGATATGCGTACGATATATGAATTAACCCATCTAAAAATGCCCAAACACAGTTGTACTGTAGTATTATATTTCATAGTTTGAGCGTGACTTTGATTATCATGTTCATGAGACTAAAAAATCAAGTCAATTAGACATATATCTAAGTTTAAAGAGTAGATCAATATAAGGTTAATCTAAGATCCAAGTAGAAAAGCGAGCTATTTTGACTTTCAAAAGAGATGTGTATGTATATACATACTATAATATAATATATAGTGGGAGTTATTTTCCAGTCTCCGATAATCAACTTAGTAACATTAAAAATGACAAATAGCAATTGTATCTGTCACAATGATAAGCATAAACACAATAATAAATGAACAAAAATAATCAATCAGATTTCACCAATTCACCATGTATACATCTGTAGACCATGTATGCAACTCCAGGGCATCCCTCCACCTTATTCATCATCATGTAATAAAAATATGATCCTTTCTTGATGTTTGGATGTCATGTATGTGTGATTAAATTTTCTTTCAGTGTTTGTTATGAATTTACCAACGTGGATAGGAGGTATGGTAACTTTTTCTCGGTTCCTGCTGCCAATAGTAATAATGGGAGTTACCGTTACTGTATCCGTATGACTTTCTCGATTCTTGTGAACCGAAAAAATCGGATCCTCTTCTGTTACTGCTGCCTACGTTTATCTCCATGTCATCCCACATTTCCTCTTCAAGATCATACTTTGACCTCTATAAAAAGTCAAACCCAAGGTTAAAATAGGAAATTTGATTCAAAAGTTGAAAAAAAAAAAGGTGAAGAGTGTAGAAGAAAGACCTTGGCGGGGTCTGAAAGCACAGCATATGCCTCTCCAATCATCTTGAAGAGTCTGTCAGCATCCATCTGAATCGATTCAGCAATCGCTTTCCATTGTTGGTTGACTTTGTCTGGATGATGTCTCAGAGCTGCTTTTCGGTATGCCTTTTTAACATCCGCTGCTCCATCTGTAGGTTTTAATCCCCTAGCAATCATACACAATAATAATAAGACGTAAAGATAAAAGAAATTTTAATTTAATTTAATTTTTTTTTTTAATAACAAACTTACAGAATGAGATAAAGGTCTAAGGATCTTTCTTTTTTTGCTTTTTCTTCTAGAATAGAAAGACGACGTCGAGCTCTTCTTAGATCTTTCACACTGCCATTACTAGCAGACTTGTGAGAGTTTTGTGAATTCTGTGATTGTGTTTCAAGAATGGAGATGAGTCTTTGAAGATCATCAGATGCGTGTTTGTAGTCTCGAATCATTTCCAGTAAGGTGGCCCTTCTCGAAAGTGCCTACACCATATGAAGATAGCAATCAACTTTATGAACTTGTAGTATATCATTATTTAAATACAGACGGATTAAATTAATGAAAGATGCATACTTTTGGGTAACTTGTGTCGAGAGCTATAGCTATACTGCAATCTCCAATTGCATCAATGATTTCTCCCAAAGATTGGTTTGCAGCAGCACGATTGCAGAAACAAACAGCTGCAAACGAGTGTGATTCTATACTCTTTGATATTGCAGCACTGTAATGCTCTACTGCTTCTGTATGCTTACCATTCTGAAAGGCTTCATTTCCTGCATTCTGATTCCCTCAACAACAACAACAAAAAATTAGAATTACATTTAATATGAAACAAACAAGAATATTAGCTATCCATATTCTGTACCTTGCAGTGTAAAAGTTCACGAATGGTAACAGCCAAATGAGCTAATGACTCATCGGGACCCACAATCTTGCTTCTTAGTTGCTCATGTTTCTCCATTAAGTCAAGAGCTATTTCAAGCCTACCCAAATGAAAGTAGGATTTTGACATCAGGTTCCACCTCCAAAGTCTTAATGAGATCTTGCATACTGATGAAAAATTCTTTTCGGCTGTATCTAGGGTTTGCTCACACAGTTGAACCACCTCTTTATGCTTCCCCAGCTGTGTAATACGTAAGGGCAAATCAGTCAGTTTCAATTATTAAACTAACAAAGATTATGAATCACATTCACATACCATGAGAAGAGCCTCTCCTTTCATATTAAGTAGTTTCTCTGAATAGGAGCTTATTGACAAAGCATCAGTGATAGTTCCCAATGCATTGGTTGCTGACTCATATGTTTTCTGTTCAAGAATCTCTGCAGCCAGCTTCAGATAATCCGAGACTTTCTGCCAAGGGTAATTTGGGAATTTAGTTTCAAAGGCAAAACATGCATCAAAGCTACATCTACATGAAGTATGCATTGCAGTTAGTTACCTGTGCCTTTTGCAGGCCTTCTGCAGCTTCAATTGTGATTCTCCTATCCAAGCAAACGATTTCCTCGGACTCCAAGCATTTGTTATAATAGTATGATGCATCATCTACCTCTCCTAGAAGTAAATGACAGCTGGAAATAGGATGTAAAAAGAAAATTAGATTATGATTTTTCTTATCTGATAAGTAACTGACAGATAGAAATCGTACTTTGCAGATCTCAAGTTGACCTTCATGAAATTGGGATCTAATGCAGCAGCCATTCTACAGTCGTTTAGACCTTCCCTCATTCTTCCAAGAGCCATGCGTGTAGCTGCACGATTGCTATAACACAAAAGAAGAGGCTGTATACAAACGCCAGGTGTCTCTGTATGTTGTATTGAACTAATACCCTTTGAATAACATACTTCAGCTTCTGATAAATCTCCACTCTTATAAGCCTCGTTTCCCCTGAAACAAATCAATTTATTTCAGAAATCAAAACCATATAAGGTTTATACAAATGTAAAATATATATAACAAAAAAAAAAGAGTGGGGGGCTAAAAATAACACCTTTTTCGCCAACTGTCACATGTTTCTTGATCTGTAGCCTTTGTGTGCTCAGGTTTATGAGAATGGGACACATTAACACGACCAGTTCTCAGCTTATACTTCTTCAGATGTGGCCGTTGTCTCACTGCCATGTCAGCACTAGCAAATGATGTAACAGAAGGTGAAAAGTTTTGGGCCCCAAGCTTCTCTGTAGTATCAACAGCATCTTCATTTTGAACCTGAGAGGTTGCAGGGTTGGTAGAAGTTGGTGCACAGTCAGCAGCACCCCAATAAGGAGAAACATCCATAGGTGAACAAGATCCAGGAGACTCCTCACAAGACTGTGTGACTCCTTCAGATAAATGAGTCAGGATAACTTGTGGACGATTGCTAGATTGTTGTCTCACTTTTGCCTTGGTCTTTTTTAACTTTCTTTGGCTTACAGAATTGTTTTTACTGAATTCTAACTTCTTACCTAAACCAGGAAACATATCTGATGTGAAAGAAACCGGAATGTTTATATCTGGTGTATTGAAGCCTGTAAATGAAGCATTGCTTGAAAAGCTGAAGTTGTTGGTTGTTCCAGCTTCATTGATCTTATTCTTAGTAGTACTGACTTTTGTGGGGTCATGGATATTTGAAGTCTTTGTGTCATGGGGGACTTTACATTGAGGGTTGTCACCGAAAGCATTGCCTAAATTACTTCCAAAAACAAAAGTGGAATTACCATCAAGAACAGAATCTACATTATCCCCTTGCTTCTTTAAGTGATCAGAGCTTCCTGCTCCTTGACTCTTCATAATGTTCGTTTCATCATCAACTTTCATGTTTCCCTTGAAGCTGGATTTTTTTTCATTATGAGTTCCAATATGAAAGATTCCATTGACTTTGTTGTTTCCAAATATTACTCCACTATCTACATTCCTATTAGCACTTTCAGGTGCTAACTTGTCAACCTTCTCTTTGGATTTTTGTTTTCCAATACTCGAATCTGTCTGAAAATCTCTATGATTGGCAGAAAACACAAATCCCAGATTTTCAAATTTTTTGCTATCTGATGTATTGTTCTCCTCTGTCTTTAGGTTGCTATTCATCGAGGGTGCAGCTTCACCTGATCCTTTTGATCCCAAATTTAAGAATGACATTGAATTGACCAGATGGAAATCAGGCATAGTTTTGAAGTTATTGACCTTCATAAACCCATCAATACCTGAGCTTCTAACTGTTCCACTAGATTCACTATCATCTAGATGCAATCCTACACCTTCACGCCCATGTTCATGCCCAATATTGCTTGAATTCGAGTTCAGTACACCATTATTCATATTCGCACCAAACAAAATATCCACACCATTAAGTTTTCCAAACTTATTAGAGCCTCTTTCACTAGCTTTTCTATTGTCCCCCATTTCATCATCAGCTCCAAAAACAAAATTTAAATCACCAGACTGAAAATTATTTCCACTCTTCTGTACCTTTTCTGCACCCATCTTGTTTCCTAATTGATTATTATTAGTAACTCCCATGGTAAACCGCATTAGATTAAAATCCAAAACCTCACCGTCACGCTGTCGTTCATCATTCCCATCACATCCCGTTTTCCCTAAACTCGAGCTTAACACTGAACCACTAGTAGTCGCATTGAACACGAAACCAGTAGTATCACGTGTACTATTATCAGATTTTTTACTCACTGGACCGTTACAGCTTGATTGTTTCTTCACTTTTACGTGTTTCCTCCTCGAAGAACGAACAGTGGTCGCTTCCGCTGCCGCCGCGTCATTTGAACAATCAAAGTCAAGTTTACTAGAATTCATGAGATTGAAACTATTATTGAATATACCTGAATCAGTAAAATGTCCCTGAGCGCTAGGGTTAGGGTTCTGGAAATACGAACGCTGTGTGGAGGACGATGATGGGGATAAAAAATCTTCGACTGCCGGTGACATGGAAATAATGCTACGATCTCGAAAGTAAACGAAAAAAATCAATCGGTGCGCCGCCGCCGGTGGCGAGGTTGAAGCGATGGGCGGTGAGTTAATCTGAGTTTAGCTTTTCTTCTTTTCCCCACCTGAACAATTGAATAGCTACCAATACTCGCTCTGTTTTAAAGAAAGTAAAAGGAGGGAATTCGAGGGTTATCGAGAGGCATTATAATTTACAAATGTTTTCGAATTACTTCTATAACCATTTTCGATATTTACTAATTAAAACATCGTAAATATACACAAAACAATTATCAAGTTTTTAACATACTCATTTTAATCATCTGATTATTTTGATTCATAATTATAATTCAAAGAAGAATTGTTCCAATCCATTTCCCAGTGTTCAATAAATTTACTTTGATTTGTATTTTTCAATTTTAGGGTTGAAATCAATTAGATTTGGACAAAGGAATCAGATTTGTTTATACTTAAAACTGTATTATGGTAAATGTAAAACTATTTACTACGTTTAGGATAGTTCTATGTGTCACTTTTTTTTTTACATTACACGTTTACATCCGGAATTTGTTTGAGGTGTCCACGTTACCTCATTATTACTTGTTGGTGTAGGTTTTCCAGTTTAAAAATGAGTTTTTCGGCTAAAGATGAATTTTTCGATCAAATCTCTAGTTAAACACTCAAAAACTCATGAACACACACACATTGGCGGATCCTTTAAGGGCCAGGAGGCCATGGCCTCCCAGGTTTTTGGCATAACATTTAACATCATAAGAGGAATATAAACTAAATTTTCAGAATTTCAAAGCCAAATCATAAAATGAAAACCAATCCGAACTATAAAAACAAAGTTTTAGCAAATCATAACAATAGTTGAGGTATTATTGGAATTTCTGTAACATCGAATTCTTATAAAAAAATAAAGGGTTAATGTCATAAAAATTATCAAGTTTTCAGGGTTTTGTCGGTTTTGCCCAAAGTTGAAATTTATGTCCGTTTTTACCCAAACATTTTCGAAAAAATGTTCGGTTTTACCCTTTTACCGGTGATAACAGGTTTTCCAGGTTACCATTATATTAAATTCGCAAAAAAAAACCCTTAAATTTATCTTTTTTTGCGTTTTTACCCTTAAGTTTATAAATTTTTTTACACTTTTATCCTAAGTATATTTTTTTCATAATATACATATTCATATGATTTTTCTGCTTGAATACGTATAATATGAAAAAAAAAATACATAGGGTAAAAGTGTAAATTATAAACTTAAGGGTAAAAACGTAAATAAAACTGTAAACTTAAGGGTTTTTTTTGCGAAGTTAATATAATGGTAACCTGTTATCACCGGTAAAAGGGTAAAACCGAACATTTTTTGGAAAATGTTAGGGTAAAAACGGACATATAATTCAACTTTGGGCAAAACCGACAAAACCCTAAACACTTGAGGGTTTTTATGACATTTGCCCAAAAATAAAAATCCTAACAAATTTTGGAATCTACCAAAATTTCTATATAATCTAGAAAAATTTTAAAACCAAATCTCAAACCTTTATAAACTCAGAAAACCTAACATATGGACTTTGTCTCTAGTCACCGCCTAGGGTTCTTGTTGTCACTCGTTCGACGGCGACAATATTGTTTGACGGAAATTGTCCCTCCCATCACCGGTTGAAGTCGAAGTCACTAAGGTCTTGCCAGTCGGCCTTGTGGATCGATGTATGTCCTACTATCAACTAATTCTTGCATATTCACTCACTCTAGCCATATCTCTATTTCTTTCTTTTAGAGTGTGTTTTTTATATGAAATTGATATTTCTTGTTTCTGTTTTGAAGCTACCATTTTTCTCTTTCTATATGCAAAAAGCTTTGGGAACATAAGAAAGACTTAGAGTATTGGCCTAATACCTTCCCCAAACATGTATATATTCAATTAATATATTTACTTATTTACTCGTTAGCTGTTAGCTGATATAAACTTTTGATTTTATTGGACTGCCTTCTAGATTATAAATTTGTTTGGAAATAAATAAACTATGAGATTATTAAGTTTGTTTATTTTTAGGTTGTAATCGTCTATGTTCATTAGGATTATGACATGTGATTTAATAAATAATTCATGCTTTTTAATTTTGATGTACTCATCTTTTCGATTGTTCATTAGGATTATGACATGTGATTTAATAAATAATTCATGCTTTTTAATTTTGATGTACTCATCTTTTCGATTATTAAATTGTTTGGAGATAAACAAAAACAGAAGCAAATTAATAGGTTTTGTTAGAATAAAAAATCATAATATAAAGACTTTCAAAAAACAATTATAAAATATATTTTTTCTCATATTATTATCAAAAACCTATATTTTAATTATCTTAACATTAATAAATTTTATGTATATTATAATTTGTCATACAAATTAATTTATTTCTAGATGCGTTATATATTATCCGGTCCCTCCTATTCTAATGCTCGTGTTCCGCCCATGCACACACGCATTCATGAACCCCATATTTGATGAATACACACACAAAAAAATCAAATATGTTGATTGGTTTTCAGTTGAACACATTCAAAAATAAATTTATGAACTCCATATCTGATGAAAACGCACGAACAAAATCAGATCGAGTTCTCGGGTTCTCAAGTTTAGTTATTAATCTGAAAGCTATGAACGAACAAACTCTTCTAAAAGTTATGAACGGAAATCATAAACCCAAGAGACAAAGATCTAAAATGAAATCATTCATGTGTTCATGTGTTTGAACGAATATTTGAAACGATTTCTAGTGTTTTTTTTCGATATCTACCATGGATGTGTTAAAAAAAAAAAAAAAACAAAACTCAGAGAGAAGAGAGAGGTTAGCAAACCGGAGTTCATCTTCATATGAAACTCGACAAATTAGTATTTGTGTGTTTTTTTATTAGTTTGATTTACGAAAAACTTTACAGATGAACACCTTAAATGAGACATATGGGCGGGTGGATGTGAAAATGTGTGTTTTTTTCTCTCCGGTTGAACATACATGATCACCTTAAATCGAAAAATTGTAAACTCAAATCTCTATGTTTTTTTTCTTACTTCGATTTCTGGAAACTTGAATCTATGGGTTTTCTAACTTCGAGCTCTCAGTTTGATGTAGGTTTTCTAACTTCTAACTTATCATGGATTCATGGGTTTGAGTTTCTTGAGATTTGTTTAGATTACTAGGTTTGAAAATAATAAATGTGTTTTTCTAAACATAATGAAGATGAAGATTAAGAATCCTATTGCTGAAAAAATCATGTTTTGTCAGATTGATCGGAGTTTCTAGGGAGTTGCCAAGGACACCAGAAAATTCTTTTTGTGGCCGGAAACCTACACCAACATATCATAAGGACGTAATGTGGACAATTCAAACAAATTCACTGGTGTAATGTGCAAAAAAAAAATACAAGAATGACTAAACGTATACAAAACGTAAACACTATATACATTTTTAATTCACTGGTGTCATGTGTTCATGTGTTTGAACGAATATTTGAAACGATTTCTAGTGTTTTTTTTCGATATCTACCATGGATGTGTTAAAAAAAAAAAAAAACAAAACTCAGAGAGAAGAGAGAGGTTAGCAAACCGGAGTTCATCTTCATATGAAACTCGACAAATTAGTATTTGTGTGTTTTTTTATTAGTTTGATTTACGAAAAACTTTACAGATGAACACCTTAAATGTATACAAAACGTAAACAAATTCACTGGTGTCATGTGTTCATGTGTTTGAACGAATATTTTAAACGATTTCTAGTGTTTTTTTTCGATATCTACCATGGATGTGTTAAAAAAAAAAAAAACAAAACTCAGAGAGAAGAGAGAGGTTAGCAAACCGGAGTTCATCTTCATATGAAACTCGACAAATTAGTATTTGTGTGTTTTTTTATTAGTTTGATTTACGAAAAACTTTACAGATGAACACCTTAAATGAGACATATGGGCGGGTGGATGTGAAAATGTGTGTTTTTTTCTCTCCGGTTGAACATACATGAACACCTTAAATCGAAAAATTGTAAACTCAAATCTCTATGTTTTTTTTCTTACTTCGATTTCTGGAAACTTGAATCTATGGGTTTTCTAACTTCGAGCTCTCAGTTTGATGTAGGTTTTCTAACTTCTAACTTATCATGGATTCATGGGTTTGAGTTTCTTGAGAATTGTTTAGATTACTAGGTTTGAAAATAATAAATGTGTTTTTCTAAACATAATGAAGATGAAGATTAAGAATCCTATTGCTGAAAAAATCATGTTTTGTCAGATTGATCGGAGTTTCTAGGGAGTTGCCAAGGACACCAGAAAATTCTTTTTGTGGCCGGAAACCTACACCAACATATCATAAGGACGTAATGTGGACAATTCAAACAAATTCACTGGTGTAATGTGCAAAAAAAAAAAAATACAAGAATGACTAAACGTATACAAAACGTAAACACTATATACATTTTTAATTCATTGTCAAATATTATTAATAATTTTGAAAACATACATCCAAAAAGTTGGCAAACCATTTGATGATAAGTATTGCGAACTAATTATGAATTGTTAGTAAGATTAAAGCAAACAAATCAACAAATAATATTAAGAATTATATGTGTATTAAATAATATGTTCAAATATTATTACTTGTTTACCAACCTTCGACTGAAAATCAGTTCGATCACTCATTGTCATATCTAATTGTAAGAAAGGTAAAATGTGAAGTCACATTATCAGGCGAATTAAAAAACGAGATAGAGAAAGCAATCACAACCTGAAATTGGAGATCATGTGTGCTAATTACATTGAATTAGTCATGTCCTTAAATGTTTTTACTATATGGTATATAAAGGGTCATATTGTAGTGGACGCGTGTCTTAGTTCAAATTCAAAAAAAAAATCGTGAAAGTTATTCGAATTTAAATTTAAACATGGAGGTTATCTGATCCCTGGAGATTTCCTAGAGGTTATCCATGAATAAAAGCCCCTCAGCCTACCATGCAGCGTATGATTAAATTGCAAACCTTACGTCTCGCGTCTTCAGTCCGGCTAGGCTCACGTATGGATTTGGCACATTCATTAATCCTCACAAAAGCCTTTGAATATTTAAGGCAAATTAAGTCTTATAAAGCCATAAAAGTTTCTTCCTCCTTCCACTGATGTGATATAATAGGAAACTTGTTGATTAACATTTAATCTCATTTGATTTCCAACATTTTGTAGATTAGTATTTAAAACAATTTTGTTTTGTTTTCCACCATGACGGGGTATGGCACATGTTACTTATACTCCATGTATGTAAGAAGCCTCTTGTAAGGTATATAATTATATATCAATTAGGTTAATAAGATTCAAGTTTACTCTTACACACTTGAATGGAACCAAGTACTCTTAAGAAAAAATGGTTAGTTCACATGATAAGTTAATTATAGCTCCAAGAAACCCAAATCTCGTTATCACGCTCATAATGAAAAGTAATCCACTTATTTTGCTAGTAATCCTTGCGAGGGTTTCACAATTGCTTTGTTATCAAACAAGTCATGTGATATATCATTCCCATTAATATGCAATTAACCACTTAGTAGTTAAGAGACCGTTTAAATTATTATATGAATTAAAAAAGGAAAAAAAAAATGTAACATCCCGTTTAAAATAAATAAAATTAAATAAATAAATAAACCCTAAAACCCTAAGATGTATTTTATATTTTTATTTTATTTTAGCCCTAAATTCATAATAAGTTATCAGAGTGTTAGCCATAAAGAGTTAAATGTTATAATTTCTGGAATTTGGGGTCTATTTTGTAACAATTGGACTTGAAATGTAAAGAATTTCGTGGAGCAAGGGTTGTTTGGTAATTAGTGGATTTGATTTGAAAATGAATTGTGAAGGAGGGACTAAAAGTGTAAGAAAGGGGCTTGAGTTTGAAGTTGGAGACGGGACTTAAACATGTTCCCATCCACCCTCTTGCTACTTGGTTTGTAACACTCATAAAATTCGAGCAAATTTAAAACTTTTTAAATCATTTGAAATCATTCAATTATTACGATTTGTTTTAAAAATAGTTTATACATCAGAGTTCCCAGAAATCATGATCGTCAATCGAGGAAGTGTACGGTCACGCATTCGCCTACCCGCGGCCATCCGTTGAACCTGAAACAATAAACTGAAACTGTAAGCCCGAAAGCTTAGTGAGTTACCCCCAAAATACTGATACACATACAGTCCACAACAATATCAGCAATATCATAACATAACAAACTGAACAACATGCGATGGGTCCATAACTTTACAGGCTAGATTACCCTTGGGCCGACAGTGTGAGTCTGGATTGCCTTCTGGGCCCACAGCTCACATCTGGATCGCCACCGAGCCCACAGTACGAGTCTGGCATGCCCTACCCGACCCTCAGCTCATATCTAGAATGCTCCCGAGTCCTCAGTATGAGTATGGCATGCCTTGCCCGACCCTCAGCTCATATCTGGAATACTTTAGGGTTTGTTGGCTACCGCACGGAGCAGTACAACCTCAACCCATCCCACATAACATGTCGACATATAACATAACTAATGCGCATACATATAATCATACAGTATCACAGGTAATCCTACAGATCTACTCGACTAGCATATCAACCGGCATACATCACTAACTCAAACCCAACGTATCAATAACTACTAGGATATCAAATCCAATGGGTCGGCCTTGGTGCCTTAGACCCCTTAGTATAGTGAGGATAACTCACATTGCAATGTCGGACGGAACCACAAAATCACGCTCCCAAAACACTACCCCAAACTCTAACACCTATAACCATCAATAATCCAATTCATAAATATCCACGTACCAATTATACTCAAAAGTCAAAACGGTCAACCCTTGGTCAAAGTCAAAGTCAACTATCAAGGTCAACAGTCCATGTTGACCTCAACTCGTCGAGTACCCTTAGCTACTCGTCGAGTTCCTTGCATAACTTGCCAACTCGCCGAGTCACCATGCCACTTGCTGAGCCTAAGGCAATCTTCATCGGACTCGCCGAATTGTTCATCCAACCCGTTGAGTTCATGACCATCTTCATATGACTCGCCGAGTCTACTATGCGACTCGTCGAGTCCCTTCAGTCCTTCATCCATACAGATGCTTTTTAAGCCATGCCAAGGCTCCATACTACAGATCCAAGTTCCCAAGGCATGCTTATGACGTAAAGTTGCAAACTTTACGTGCATGCAAGGCTCTAATGACTCAAAATGCCTAAACCAAGCTTCAAATGGGGTTTTACACTTAAGGAGGGGTTCATGCTTGCCAATGTTGATAGCTTTATGGACTTACAAATCAAAGAGAGTTCAGTTCTGAAGTTACAACTTAAGATCTGAGCTCATACCCAAGAATAGCTTCATAACCAAGCCAAGAAGCCCTAAACTTCATCCAAAGAGATCTAGAAAGGAATAAGGCCAAAATCATGAATTGATACCTCAAATGAAGCTAGCTAAGATATAATTCAGACCTACAAACATTCTTGCCTCCAACTTCTTGATCTTCAAGCTTCTTGCATCAAGGTCTTCTTTCCAAGCTTGAAATTTACACTAATGTGGAGCACACACACGAATTAGGGTTTCTGGACTCTCAAGGAGCTGCAAAGGAACTAAGGGAGGCTAATGATCCCTTAAATAGGGTGCCAAAACCCAAAAATTAGGGTTTCACCCTCCGGCTCTAACTCGTCGAATCACTCTTCCGACTCGGCGAGTTGGTCACTTAAACACGTGGCCCAAACCCGCTGCTACTCGACAAGTCAGGAAACCAACTCGTCGAGTAGATCTTGAATTCATGATAATTTATAACCATAAATTGGTATTCGAGAATCGGGACGTTACACGGTTACACACATAAACCCTAACCCTAGAAGTGTTCTCCAACCACCACCCTTATCACTCCTCATCTACAGACGTCGCCATCACCTATGTCATCGTCGTGAACCACCGAGCACCACCACGGTTGCTCCCACTGCCGACAACGACGAAGATCGATGCTTAGACGCCGTATCAGTAGGTAGTCGGAAGATCGAGACGTGTGGCCGTTATTGCCTCTCCCCAATAATGGCGCAACTCGTTCCTCTTCCACCCTCTTCGCTTCATATGTTGTTTCATCGGGTTTCGCTATTGCCACTCCGAGCGGCTGTCCCAATTGCCATCATTTTCTAAATGTCGCATACCACCATGAGTGGGTGGTTGTGTGGTGTTTATGTGAAACACCCCAAAAATACAGTCCAAAAGATTCATTTTAAAATCATTTAAGAAAACCATAATTCATCAAACATCACAATAAAGATCACAAGTCATGTATCTCAAATCATCATAACAAAATATTGTATCAAAATCATGTGTCAAAATATCAGAGTGAAAACATCCCAGGTTGAACAAATGGTGTGTGCACTACAATCCTCCCAAGCTCCTCTTTTGAAAACCAAAGTACCTGAAACCAACACTGAAAACTATAAGCACGAAGCTTAGTGAGTTTCCCCAAACTACTACATACCACACACAGTCACATACACATAATCGTGGGCCCTACCCTGTTACATCAGACCCTGCCCGACATCGAGCAAAGCTCGGCATACACATGATCATATCAACTATTACATACGCATAATCAGTCACATAAACATAAACATATAAACATAAATTTGGGCCTTGCCCGCTACATCGGGCCCCGCCCGGCATCCGGCCGCATCGGGCCCCGCCCGACATCGAACAAAAGTCTGGTATACATATAACATATCATCAAGCATATAATATACACATAACATAAACATAACTTGGGCCTAGCCCACTACATCGGGCCTCGTCCGGCATCGAACAAAGTTTGATATATATAAGCATATCAACATATACATATAAACATAAATACATAGCATAAACATATAAACATTCCTAGGTCCCCGCCCAAAATCGGACCGAAATCCGGAAACATACTAACATTCCTCGGGAACCGCCCCGACATTGGACAGAAGTACGGAAACATACAAATACAAACACATGCAAGAATCACAAAGACATCAAGGATACAAGCATTCCTCGGGACCGCCTCGACATCGGATCGAAACTTGGAAAAGCATATAAAACTACATCGGGCCCCGACCGACATCGGATCGTAGTCCAGAACTACTACTAACTAAACGGGCCGGCCTTGGTGCCTTAGACTCGTTCCTACTGGAGGAAACTCACCTTGAACTGCTAAAGTCCCGCGGACAAACCCCTTGCTGCTGGATGATAGATCCCCAAATTTGTCAACATGAAAATAACACCCAATTAATAATTGGGTCCCAACCCATATCTATAAGTCCATGCTTGGGGTAAAAGACTTCTTTACCCCTAACTTGGCTTGATTCAAGCCCACGGCCCGGAAGTCTAATAATGAACCAAAGTCCAACATATGGCCCAATTTTCCAAATTGGGCCCAAACCCCTACATGGTTGATATGTGCATATATATATATATATATATATATATATATATATATATATATATATATATATATATATATATATATATTACATCATATCTTATTACTTTTAGCTATAATTATGTTTATTATGGAACAAAAGGTACTTATTATGTTTAATATCTATTATGTAGCATATAAGACATGCTCGAAAACAACATGGAAGCTGGAAGCAAGAAAATGCGAGCTTAGGCAAGAAGAAGACACAAGAAATATGTTGTTGGACAGCTTGACCCCTTGTCAATATTTTAACCATATCTCATGACTCGTAACTCCGATTAAGGTGATTCAAAATGATCTGAAAACTAGACACAATTTCACACGACTTTCGTGTTTTGAGAAAAGTCGGATTTCCAACCACCATGACGTGGTGAATGAAATCTTCACGATTTTTGACACTGTCTTGGAGAGTACGAGATAAACACGAGGACCACAATGTGGTGCCATTACCATGTCGTGGTGGCCAGATTTTAGGCAAGTATATATATCCGAACATTATGATGAATTGAGAGACTTGGAGGTGACTTTCTGGAGAAGCATTGCTAAAAATAACCTCTGGAAAACCCTTAGAAGAGGAGGAAACGATTGGAGCTCAAGATTTGAAGAGATCTAGATGAAAACATCAATTTATTCGGTTTGATCATGTTTAGATTTATCTCTATTGAGTTTTTGTGTTTGATTTCTACCATGAGTAACTGAAGTTAGCTACTCCTGTTTAGCTAGATGAAGCTTCAACTTATGGATTAGTTTAATTAATTATGGGTTTGACTTGTTGGTATTGCGCTTGTGCTTGATTGTTAATACATGGCATGTTAACATTTGGTTGTTTAGTTGCTTGAATTCATGTTCTTTGTAGCTTAGTGATTATTAAATTACATGAACTTGACACCTAGTGATTTAGTGAATATTAAATTGCTAGAGCTAGGATCTGTGACAACCCGATATTTCAACTCTTTGTAATGAGCAAAATGGGTCAACTATTGTAACCACTTTTGAGTAATAAAATTTACTTTCATAATAAAATGTACAAATAATTATATTTAATTTCCTTCTATGTTTAAATGTCTTTGAACCATGATCGTACGTAAAAAGAACGCCCAAATCCGACTTCATATAGCGAAGTTATGATTTTTCCAAGTTCGGCTTAGCAACAGACAGCTAAAAACTCGAATCGGAGATCGAGCGACTTTTGGCCGGAATGACCTAAACGAGAATCGAAGGTCTCGACAATGGTATTCCAGCGGTAAAAAGTCTGGCAAAAACCGACATCAGATAAAGAAGTTATGAATTTTCAAAGAAATTCCTTAAACACGATGAGTTTGTAATAAATAATAAAAAAATAATTTCGGGATTTGCCGACGGAGTCTAAACGAAAGTTGTAGAGCGTAGTCTCACCTACGCGTGGATATAAAGACCATCGAAAACGGAGTTCGTATGAAGAAGATATGAATTTTTGAAGTTTATTAAATAAATTAATTAGTTATTTAAATCAAAATTCAGACATTATCCGAAGGGGAGTCAGCGTCCTCATCCGAGGTACGCGCTGCGTACTCCTGTACGCCCAGCGTACCCGAAGGACTTGGCCTCTGATCGTCCACGTCGCCCTATCCGAAGAATCCGACCCGTCCGACCCGCCGACCCGTCCGACCCGCTGTCCCGTCCGACCCGCCGTCCCATCCGACTCGCGTACCCAGCAACCCGTTCCATCCGAGGCCGAGGCAGTCGAGGCTTCGGTCATGCATGACGTACGCGTACGCGCTGCGTACGAGCGTACGCCCCGCGTTCCGAGGCAGACCAGCCTTCCTATAAATAGGATGCGAGGGCTTCCGAGAAAAGGGCTCATTTCTCTCCTCTCTCTCACAATCTTGCCTCGTTTTCCGTGTCCGTTCAAACCCGAAGCTCTGGTCTTTTTGGCTCAAGTCCTGAGGGTCGATTTTACTCCCGAGATTCCCGAGAATCCCGAGGAAAATCCGTTTCCCGAGACGAAACTCTGCCCGGTTTTCCATCTCGCTATCTTCAAACTTTCAAGTGAGTTTCATACCACTTAATCAACCTTTTTAAATATTCTAAATGCTTTTATATGCTTTCAAGGGGGGGGGGGGGGGATTACAAGTAAAACACACGAGTATTATTGTGTGTTACATAAAGAAACTCTTTTATATGCTGTTATATATTCAAATCACATGCGATTTATAAACCTTTAAGGAACTTTTATATATATATATATATATATATATATATATATATATATATATATATATATATATATATATAACATATGTTAAAATAGCATTCTATCTTTGGAAATATAAATTTGTTGCAATGCATATATAAACTAAACTTTTCTTAGATTATTCTTGTCTATCTTAGACTCTACACCAAAAATCTATGCTTTCATAAACAAGTGATTTCTTTTCTA
Source organism: Lactuca sativa (assembly GCF_002870075.4). Lineage (NCBI taxonomy): Eukaryota > Viridiplantae > Streptophyta > Magnoliopsida > Asterales > Asteraceae > Lactuca > Lactuca sativa. Next base: position 126,152,308 of record NC_056630.2, on the reverse strand, counting down.
GGTATTTCTAAACAAACAAGACACCCTTTTAGAAAACTATAATAGGTATAGTTTTACGAACAAATTTCTAACTCTTATGTACTAGAAACATGAATTTCAAGAAATTTACTTTCGTATACAAGAACAAACGTAACATTTTAACAAGTAGATCTGTTTTTATACCACGGTTTTGTGAGACACTAACTTCATGTACGTTCGAGTACACATTTCAAGTCCTGTATTATATACCAGAATCCCTTGGAGGGGGAGCATGGTGTTTGTGTATAGATCTATACGGGCTTGACAACTCGCGCCCTGACTGATAGCTGCAGTCCACCGTTTGGGGTGACAAACGTCATAACATTCCAACGCCTGAAGAACGTTGTGTATAGGCATTCCGAGTCAATAGTATGGTTATAAAACTCACAAGGGGTATTAAAAATGCATTGATTTACAAGGTTTTCAAACTCATTGGTTATTTTACACTTACATACATTTTGGAGACAAACATTGGTCTTGAGTGAAGGCTACTTTTATACTAGTAGAAAATATAGGATTTTCTAAACACAAACAAACAAAGATAAAACATTTCATTTCATTCAAACATTGTCACTTAAATACTTATGAAATTCACCAACTTAAATGCTGATCTACTCTTTCAAAATTACTTGTATGTCCCAGGAAATCAGTAATTTCAGGTATTCATTACGCTTTTGATGAAGGGATGCTGCGGCGCCAGTTTAATCTCGTATTTTTGACATCATATTGTAATTGAGTTTTGAACATGTAACTTTTGACAAATGTAAACTTTCAATTATATATATGATGGTTGTATTTTTTCTTTACTATGTATTCATTTGTTACGTTACCACATGAAGTCATCCGCCCCCGAACGTTTCCGCCGTTCAGGTTTGGGGGTGTGACAGATTGGTATCAGAGCAATGTTTATAGTGAACTAAGTATATCGAACCACATAAGATATACAAACTATAAATGCTTAAGGGACTAATACTCTCTGACAAAACAAATTTTCTTTTTACGCTTAAGCAGTTTTGCGTTCAACTTAAATTGATAGTTCATTTAAGTACAATTACATGCATACCACAAACTATTTTCATGTTATACAACTACACAAGTATTTAGACAAGTTGACACTACGATTGAGACTCGATATATGTAATCAGATTTTGGACAAATATAGCGTGATCAACTATATTTGCCCGAGATTGGACCAACGTATATCGAGGAATGATCGTAGTAAGCAACAAGTCAAAACTTACCAAACCATTACAAGAATCAAACACAAGAATTTAAATACTATAGGAATATTTGTTATCTAAACTAGTTTAACTTACATGTTTTGCATGTTCCGACTTTATTCCATTCTTATAACCCTATTTCTCGTACAGTCAAATGGCTGGATTTCACCACCCTGGCGACCCCTACTTTCCCAACCAAGGCAACGGAGGATGGATTGAAGATGATCCCGAAGAGGACGAGGAACCCATAGATGTGGGTGATGACTCCGGTACCGACTCAGAGCCGGAAGTTATCGATCCACCACCCATTCAACCTCCCGTCTTCGTAAGGAACTTTCAAGGACCGACTCCCGTCTGGGGAAGTCACCTCCACCATTGGAGCCAACAGCAAAACCTACGCCCTCCCTACGGCATATGCCGGGACTTCTATGATGTCCGCGGCGGAGGTTCGGCTGATCGAGCACTCCCGGTAATGGTGGGTAAGTTAGCCAATCAGTCCTATCAGTCTGGAGTTCAAGCTAGTCGACTCCGGGATATCAACGTGGAAGTGCAGGTTCACACTTCTGACATCCGTAGGCTGGACAAGATGCAAGACAACGCTCAATTCCAAACCGAAGCATTTCAAGCGCAAATGATTGCAGCCCTCGCCGAACTAAGGGAACAACAAGCCGCTTTCAATAGGCGTCTAATGGAGTCAAAGCAATCAAATGCGGAGTCAAGCTCCAAGCGCAACCTTCGACGCAAGTAGTGCTTGTCAAGGACTCAAATTTTGTTATAGCTTAGGACCTCAGCTAAAAGTCTTTAAATTTCTCGAACTTTGTAATCGGAGACCCTTATAGGGGTCAGATTTTCATGATTGTTGTAACAACTTTTATATTAATATAAGTGGCACTATTACTACTATGTTAAGTATTTCGTTCGAACCTTGAATGGTCTTTGTGAACCCAAATACTTGTTTCATACCTTCAGTCTTACAAATAACTTTCATTCTTCTATTTTAAGACTCATACTATCATCTGTTGTTGAACTATAGCGATTTAGTTCATGAGACACATACATTTTCCATTCTATGAAATTCTTATCCTTGTCTTTTCAATCTATAGTTGAAGGATGCCTCCGCGTAGGAATCCAAGGCGAAACAACGGTGAAGAAGCACCTGTACCACCACCACCTCCACCACCCCAATTTGATGCTGTAATGTTTCAAGCAGCAGTCACCGCAGCGGTGGCAGCTGCCATGTCACAGATGAATAACTCGAGTACTAATGGCTCGGGATCTGGCACACACCTATCCAACCATGGCGAGAGTCATGGACCGCCTCGAGAATGCACCTATAAGGACTTCACTAATGCCAAGCCCCGAATGTTTTATGGTACTGGTGGTGTGATGGCCCTGAGGCAGTGGATTGAAAGGACGGAGGCAGTCTTTGAAATCTGCTCCTGTCCCGAGCACAACAAGGTCAAATTTGCAACTTTCACCCTTCTCGATAAAGCTTTAACTTGGTGGAATGGCCACGTTAAAGTACTTACCCTAATTGTGGCAAACTCCATAAGCTGGGAGAGCCTGAAGGCCATGATGATGAGAGAATACTGCCCACGGGGAGAGATTCAAAAGCTTGAACACGAGCTATGGACTCTCGGAATGGTTGGTACCGACATCGCTACTTATACCAACAGATTCTGCGAGCTGGCAATCCTTTGTCCAGATATGATTGCTCCCGAGGGCAAGAAAATAGAAAGGTACATCTGGGGACTGACGCCCCAAATGCGGTCAAGCGTGTTAGCTTCTAAACCTGACACCTTTGAAAGTGCTAAGGAACTGGCACAATCTCTGATCGACTACGGAGGTCATCAGAACTCAACCACTTCTGCGCCAGCACCACAGAAAGGAAACAACAACAACAACAACAACAACAACAACAATGGCAGGAAGAGAGCGTGGATTAAAGGGAAGGGTGGGTCTTCCCAAGAATCTGCAAAGAAACAACTGGTCTCAGTGAATGCTGCCACTGTACCTGCTACAGCCCCTACAAATACCTACCCAACAAAGCCTTATATAGGTAACCTCCCAAAATGCACCAAATGCAATTACCACCACCATGGACCTTGTCGAGAAATGCAGTGCGCCAACTGCAACAGGAAAGGACACACAACCCATTTCTGCAAAGAACCCGCAAAGCCGATCACTCAAGTTCCCGGTGCGGGTGTAGGGAAGGCTTGCTACGGTTGTGGCGAGGTGGGCCACTACAAGAGGAACTGTCCTAAGGCAGCAGGCACCGGAGGTGTGGGACGAGTGTTGGCAATAGGCCACGACGAAGCTGTAGCTGACCCAACTATAGTTGCTGGTACGTTCCTTCTCGATAATTCATACGCATGCATATTATTCGATAGTGGAGCGGAGATAAGCTTCGTGAGTCAAAACTTTATTCATTTACTTAAACCTAAACCTAGCAAGTTAGAAAAATCATTCACTGTAGAGATGGCCAATGGAAAAACCGAAAACACAAATTGCATATACATGGGCTGTACGTTAACATTAGACGGCCATTCTTTCCCAATCAACCTCATGCCGGTTCAAATTAAAAGTTTCGACGTCATAGTCGGCATGGATTGGTTGAGTCTTCTTCGCGCCGACATCATGTGCTTTGAGAAAGCAGTCCGTCTTAACCTCCCTAACAATGAAACATTAGTGATCTACGGCGACAAATCTAGTACAAACCTTCGCATCATTTCGTGCATCCAAGCTCGAAAGTGCTTGCGGAAGGATTGTCGAGCATTCCTAGCGCACATCGTTGATACAAGTCAAGAACTGAAGGACATCAAGAGCATCTCGGTAGTACGCGACTTTCCCGATATCTTTCCAGAAGAACTACCAGGATTACCACCACAACGCCAAGTCGAGTTCAGAATCGACTTAGTTCCAGGAGCTACCCCGGTAGCGAAGTCGCCTTACCGTCTCGCATCAGCAGAGATGCAGGAACTTTCCAGTCAACTTAATGAACTCCTTCACAAAGGATTCATAAGACCAAGTTTCTCACCTTGGGGAGCACCGGTCTTGTTTGTAAAGAAAAAAGACGGATCGTTCCGTATGTGCATCGACTACAGAGAGCTGAACAAACTTACTGTCAAGAACCGCTATCCTCTACCCCGTATTGACGACCTATTCGATCAACTTCAAGGGGCGAACTACTTCTCCAAAATAGATCTACGATCCGGATATCACCAATTACGAGTTCTAGAGGGGGACATTCCAAAGACAGCTTTCCGAACTCGTTATGGACACTACGAATTCGTGGTGATGCCATTCGGATTAACCAATGCACCAGCAGTATTTATGGACCTAATGAATAGGGTATGCCTCCCTTACTTGGATCAGTTCGTCATCGTCTTTATCGATGATATACTTATCTACTCTCGAAGTGACAAAGAGCATAGTCAGCACCTACGAAAAGTCCTAGAAGCACTGCGAACGGAGAAACTCTATGCGAAGTTCTCTAAATGCGAATTTTGGATTCGAAGAGTCGAATTTTTAGGTCACGTTGTTAGCGAGAAAGGTATACACGTGGACCCCTCCAAAATTAAGGCCATCGAGAACTGGTCGGCACCAAAGACACCTATAAAAATTCGTCAATTTCTAGGTCTAGCTGGCTACTATCGCAGATTCATAAAGAACTTTTCGAGCATTGCGAAACCCCTTACCTCATTAACCCAGAAAGGTGTGGCCTTTGACTGGGAAGCGAAACAAGAGAAGGCATTCCAGACACTAAAGCAGGCCTTGTGCACCGCACCGATACTATCCCTCCCCGAAGGGATAGAAGACTTCGTAGTGTATTGCGATGCGTCAAATCAAGGACTTGGTTGTGTTCTTATGCAGAGAGGGAAGGTTATCGCTTATGCCTCCCGACAGCTTAAGACACACGAAGTGAACTATACGACACACGATCTCGAGTTAGGAGCAGTGGTATTTGCTCTGAAGATCTGGAGGCACTACTTATACGGAACAAAGAGTACTATTTTCACCGATCACAAGAGCCTTCAACACATTTTCGATCAGAAGGAACTCAACATGCGACAACGACGATGGGTTGAGTTACTGAATGACTACGAATGCGAAATTCGTTATCATCCTGGCAAGGCCAACGTAGTAGCTGACGCCCTCAGTCGAAAGGAATACACTGGTCGGAGGGTCAAATCCCTAACCATGACTATCCATTCCCATTTATCCACACAAATTAAGGAGGCACAAATGGAAGCTTTGCAACCTGAAAATGTGGCGGGTGAATCCCTGCGAGGAATGGAGAAGAATCTAGAAGTCAAGGGTGGCGGAGCCTACTATCTCATGGACCGAATCTGGACCCCAAAACATGGTGGTTTCAGAAATGTAGTCATGACCGAGGCTCACCACTCAAGATATTCCGTTCACCCGGGTTAAGATAAAATGTATCTGGATCTTAAGAAACTGTACTGGTGGCCTAACATGAAAGCAGAAATTGCTACCTTCGTGAGTAAGTGTCTTACTTGCGCTAAGGTTAAGGTCGAGTATCAGAAACCGTCAGGATTACTACAACAACCAGAGATACCAGAATGGAAATGGGAGCGGATTACTATGGACTTCATAACCAAGTTACCCAAGACGAAAAGTGGACTCGATACCATATGGGTCATTGTCGACAGATTGACCAAATCCGCGCATTTCCTACCCATCAAGGAGACTGACAAAATGGAGAAGCTTACAAGAACTTACTTAAGGGAAGTAGTGCGACTGCATGGTGTTCCGATATCCATTATCTCTGATCGAGATAGTAGATTCACTTCAAGATTTTGGCAGTCACTACAAAGTTCCCTGGGAACTAGGCTAGACATGAGTACAGCCTACCACCCACAGACAGACGGACAAAGTGAGAGAACAATACAAACTTTAGAAGATATGCTGAGAGCCTGTGTGATTGACTTTGGAAAGGCATGGGATATTCATTTACCCCTTGTCGAATTTTCATACAACAATAGTTATCATACAAGCATAAAGGCTGCTCCGTTTGAAGCCCTCTATGGTCGAAAGTGCAGATCCCCTCTGTGCTGGACTGAAGTTGGCGATACCCAGTTAGCTAGAGGAAGAGTTCCTGAAAGCACTCTCACCGGTCCGGAAATCATACGAGAAACGACAGAGAAGATCGTTCAGATTCGTGAACGATTGAAAGCCTCCTAGAGACCGACAGAAAAGCTACGCTGACCAAAGGAGGAAACCTTTGGAATTCCAGGTAGGAGATCACGTCTTATTAAAGGTCTCACCGTGGAAGGGTTTAATACGATTTGGAAAGCGTGGGAAACTAAATCCAAGATACATAGGGCCTTTCGAGATTCTTGCCAGAATCGGCCCTGTGGCTTACAAGCTTAACCTACCGCGCGAACTTAGTAACATCCATCCAACCTTCCACGTCTCAAACTTGAAAAAGTGTCTGTCCGATGAGACTCTTGTTATTCCACTCGACGAGATCGAGATCAACGAGAGCCTCAACTTTGTGGAAGAACCAGTAGAAATCATGGACCGAGAGGTCAAACAAACAAAACAAAGTTGCATACCCATCGTGAAGGTTCGCTGGAACGCCAAGCGGGGACCTGAATTCACATGGGAACGCGAAGATCAGATGAAACAAAAGTACCCTCATCTCTTTCATGTTCACTAGTATCTTTACTACTTTAAATTTCGGGACGAAATTCTCTCTAACGGGGGATGATGTGACAACCCGATATTTCAACTCTTTGTAATGACCAAAATGGGTCAAGTATTGTAACCACTTTTGAGTAATAAAATTTACTTTCATAATAAAATGTACAAATAATTCTATTTAATTTCCTTCTATGTTTAAATGTCTTTGAACCATGATCTTACGTAAAAAGAACGCCCAAATCCGACTTCATATAGCGAAGTTATGATTTTTCCAAGTTCGGCTTAGCAACAGACAGCTAAAAACTCGAATCGGAGATCGAGCGACTTTTGGCCGGAATGACCTAAACGAGAATCGAAGGTCTCGACAATGGTATTCCAGCGGTAAAAAGTCTGGCAAAAACCGACATCAGATAAAGAAGTTATGAATTTTCAAAGAAATTCCTTAAACTAAACTTTTCTTAGATTATTCTTGTCTATCTTAGACTCTACACCAAAAATCTATGCTTTCATAAACAAGTGATTTCTTTTCTAGGTATTTCTAAACAAACAAGACACCCTTTTAGAAAACTATAATAGGTATAGTTTTACGAACAAATTTCTAACTCTTATGTACTAGAAACATGAATTTCAAGAAATTTACTTTCGTATACAAGAACAAACGTAACATTTTAACAAGTAGATTTGTTTTTATACCATGGTTTTGTGAGACACTAACTTCATGTACGTTCGAGTACACATTTCAAGTCCTGTATTATATACCAGAATCCCTTGGAGGGGGAGCATGGTGTTTGTGTATAGATCTATACGGGCTTGACAACTCGCGCCCTGACTGATAGCTGCAGTCCACCGTTTGGGGTGACAAACGTCATAACATTCCAACGCCTGAAGAACGTTGTGTATAGGCATTCCGAGTCAATAGTATGGTTATAAAACTCACAAGGGGTATTAAAAATGCATTGATTTACAAGGTTTTCAAACTCATTGGTTATTTTACACTTACATACATTTTGGAGACAAACATTGGTCTTGAGTGAAGGCTACTTTTATACTAGTAGAAAATATAGGATTTTCTAAACACAAACAAACAAAGATAAAACATTTCATTTCATTCAAACATTGTCACTTAAATACTTATGAAATTCACCAGCTTAAATGTTGATCTACTCTTTCAAAATTACTTGTATGTCCCAGGAAATCAGTAATTTCAGGTATTCATTACGCTTTTGATGAAGGGATGCTGCGGCGCCAGTTTAATCTCGTATTTTTGACATCATATTGTAATTGAGTTTTGAACATGTAACTTTTGACAAATGTAAACTTTCAATTATATATATGATGGTTGTACTGCTTTCTTTACTATGTATTCATTTGTTACGTTACCACATGAAGTCATCCGCCCCCGAACGTTTCCACCGTTCAGGTTTGGGGGTGTGACAGGATCGACCCAACCTTAGATAAGTGACTGAAGTAATTGAATTTAGTTGTGCTGGAGAACATAAATTATGACCATAATTATGCTTGCATAATAAATCTTACATAGCTTATTCATAATACATAACTGATTATGTGTTTGATTGTGTCTGACCATGCATAGTTTTACATGAATTAGTTAAATATTAGTAAACTAGGTGTGACACCCATGTATTACATAAGTTTATTTAGAAAAAATTAAATATGAAATTTTAACAATTAGAAAAAGTTTGAATTTATAAGAAAAATGAGAAAAATTTTGAATTATTAAAATTAATGAGGTTTTAATGTATTGAATACATTACATATATAAACCTTTTTAATAAATACCTTACATATATATTACCTTACATATTAAATGAAGAATTTTAATTTAATAAAATGAAAAATACAATAAAATGACAAGCGGAAAATAGAAAATTCATAAATTCTAAAAAATGACATGTGTCCAAATGAAGAAAAAGAGGACATGTGGCAAAAAGTTCTTTATTTATTAGGGAGGATTTGGACTTAAATTACTAATAATATAATATTAGATAACCAACTTTGATAGTCCATAACTGTTAGCTAACCATAAAGAAGAAGTGGATTCGAACTAAACGAGAGTGATTTTAGTAATTGATTGAACATTTGTTTAGTAATTAAGTTTATCTAGACTTGCAAAATTAGATAAAAACCTTTTTAATTATTGTTTGATTTTAGATTAATTTAGAGTAATTATTTTAGCTAATTAAATTCGTTCCCTATGTTCGACCCCAACTTACTTAAACTACACTACAATCTGACTAGGTACACTGCCTAGGTGCATATTAGTTAGTTAAGTTAAGTTAAGTTAGTTAGGATATAAATTTAAACCTAGTAGGTACTTTTGTGCACATCAAACCTTTTGGCGTTGTTGTCGGGGAACGGCTATTTTAGTTGTTAATTTATTTGTTGTAGGTTAATCGATCCTTTTTGCGGAGTAAAATATGCAAAAAGTTAATTTTTCAGCTTAGTTTTTTTTTTGGTACTCAACTCACGACGTAGGTTCAGTAGTTTTTCATTTTTCTTCGTTTTTCTTTTCTGTTTGAACTTTCTGCAACAACACGAGGTGGTGACTTTTACCATGCCGTGGTGACCAGTCAATAGACTATTTCTAGTTAGTTTTTGTTAAGTTTTGCGTTTTTATTTTTGTTTTATTGCATTAGTTCATGACCAGAGGTTCTAACACGCCCTTGGTGCCACCACTTGAAGATCCAGAGTCGATCCTTCACAAAAAGACGGATAAGAATGCAAGAGTGAATGAAACACCAAAGAAGTCACCTTTCAAGGATCTCAAATTAGTCTCTGGAAGGAAGACAGGAAATAAAGTGGGAGAGTCAAGTACATCATCAAAGGTAAAAAGAAAGGTTGAAAGATGTGATCAAATATCTAACCCACAAGGATTCGAATACGAATCCGAGATTGAATTCGAATTAGAAAAGAGTGAACCCGAAGACGAACCAGAAAATGAGATAGCGAACATTACGAATATGTCCATGGGAGCATATAAAAAGCGGATAAGAGACGATGATGGTCCCGATTTAGTACAGCCTACAGTTCCTGCAACTGCCACATTTTAGCTAAAAGGACACACCCTTACTGCACTTAAGGATGTACCATTTTATGGAAAGGATCATAAGGATGCTTATAAGCATTTAGATGAGATCAATGACATTGCAGAGTATTTCAACGTCCCAAATGTTCCTAGAGAGACAGTCTTACTAAGGATGTTGTCGGCCACTTTTAAAGGAGCTGCAAAAGATTGGTTGAAGGCACTACCGCATGGAGCAATCACTACTTGGGCACAGATGCGCGAGAAATTTTTAAAACAATTCTGCCCACCATCCAAGATAGCTAAACTCAAGAAGTCAATAGCCAACTTTAAGCAACAATCAGGAGAGTCGCTTTATGAGGCATGGGAACGATATAAATGGTTACTCAGAAACTGCCCTTAAAATGACTTTAACATACAACAAGAAGTGTTTATATTCTATGACGAGGTAAATGTCATGAAGAGGCAACTCCTTGATTCTCAAGGACCGCTTACAAAGAAAAATCTGGGTGAAATAAAATAGTTAATTAAAGAGTTCACAAAGCATTCCCGTGAGTACCACAATCCAAGGAATTATGGAGTTAAAGGCATTGGGGGAGGAAATTCTGAAGACATGGCTGCTGTGCTAGCCATGCTTAATACTATGGACAGAAGAATGACAAAAATGGACCACTCAATTCATGCTATTAGAGTTGGATGTGAAAGATGCAATGGTCCACACTTGACCAAGGAATGCCACTTGGACGAGATTAATGGAAACAAGCATGCTCAAGTTTGCTATTCGAGCGGGGATAAATATGATGAAGACTGGAGAAAACCAAAGAAGGAGTGGTTGCCATATGAAGAATACAAGAAGCAAAAAGAAGAGAAATATAGGCAGAATGGTGAGGCTTCTACCAAAAAGAGCAACCACCAGCTGAAAAGAAAGTTGACTTAGAGACCATGCTTAATCGTTTTATGGAGGCTTCAGAAAAAAGACATGATGAGACAGATGCAACTATAAAAGATCAAAGATTGATGATGAAGGATCAATAAGCCATGATGAAAGATCAACAAGCTATGATGATTTACCAGCAAGCTTTGTTATGAAATCATCAAGCATCAATCCACAATCTCGAATCACAACTTGGTCAACTAACAACTTTGGTAAACGAAAAACTATCTCCACAATTTCCTGAAAAGAAGACTCAATCACATGTAATGGTAATTGAAACTGAAGAAGAGGCTATTTCTGAGTTCTTAGAAGCACTAGAAGTGGAGCCAAATTAGCCCGAACCAAAGCCGATAAAGTCGAAAATCCATGAAAAAAATTATGTTGAACAACCAAACTCACGACGTGAGCCTTTAAAGCCCACGACATGGGCTAAGTCTGAACATAATAATTCAGCAAATGTTCCGGCTTATCGTCCTCCTTTACCATTTCCGTCCCGAGCTAATATTCATCCAATGGAACAGGAGCATTTGGAATTTTTGAAGCAAGTAAAGGGCATTTCAATAAATTCTCCTTTTATTGAGTCGTTATCTAAGGTTCCTGAATACGCGAAGTTCTTACAAGACCTGATAGATACTCACCAACAGTTAAAGAAAAATTCTAAGTTGATCCTTAGTGAGCAGAGTTCTAAGGTGGTATTGGGAGAGTTACCAAAAAATATGGGAGATTCAGGACGCCTTACTCTTCCATGTGAATTTGGGAATAATTTGAAGACTTATGCTTTAGCTGATTCTGGAGCTAGCATAAATTTAATGCCTTTCTCATTTTATCAAAAGCTTAATATTTCGAAGTTGAAGGCTACAAAAATGACAATTCATATGGCTAACCGTTCAGTGACACATCCTAAAGGCATTGTAGAAGACATCTTGGTAAAATTTGGGAAATTTGTTTTTTCAATATATTTTGTGGTTATGGACATGAAAGAAGATGCCAATGTCTCGATTATTCTTGGTCACCCTTTACTCAACATTGCTCGAGCCTTGGTTGACATTCGTGAGTCCAAACTTACTTTGAGAGTTGGAGATAAAGAAGCTAATTTTGGAATAGAAACCCAGAAAAGTATATAAACCTACATTGGGCCCCGCCCAACATCGGATCGTGGTATGAAACTACTACTAACTAAACGGGCTGACCTTAGTGCCTTAGACCCGTTCCTACTGGAGGAAACTTACCTCGCACTATTGAAGTCCCATGGATAAAACCCTTGTTGGATGACAGATTCCCAAATCTGTCAACATGAAAATAACACCCAATTAATAATTGGGTCCCAACCCATATCCATAAGTCCATGATTGGGGTAAAAGACTTCTTTACCCCTAACTTGGCCTGATTCAAACCCAAGGCCCAATCCAAAGGCCCAGAAGTCTAATAATAAACCAAAGCCCAACATATGGCCCAATTTTCCAAATTGAGCCCAAACCCCTACATGGTCTTACCTTAAGGCCCAACCATTTATTCTGGTCTAAACACTTGGCAATCTAATGGTCCAATATCTCTTAATCATCAAGGCCCAGTTATGGCTCATCTATGGCCTAATTTTTCCAATTGGGCCCAAGCCTGTCCAATGAGCCTTATCCTAAAGCCCAATCCAAATATTCCAGTCCATATACTTGTTCTTGGATGGCCCATCAATAGTCCAAACATTTAGGCCCAATAGAAAAGGCCTAACTCAAACCCAACACAAATAGGGTTTTCACATGAAATGACAATTAGTGTTAAGTGTTTCTTACGTAACCCATTAAGGACTTAATCCATTAAGTCCATCAATCTATTAGGTCAATCATGTAGTGTGGTTGGCTTAGTTCCTAATCCCAATCTGGTCATCCAAAATGCAGTCCCGACAATCCATAACCCATATATCCAAAATTAGGGTTTTCTAAACCCTAATTAGGGTTTCCAACCCAATCACAACTCAATAGGCCCAAAAGCTAAGTCTTTAGATCCATTATGGTTTTATTGGGCCCACTAGGGTTTCATAAGGCCCACTAGGGTTGCATAAGTCGGGCACCACCCACTACCACCTCGGGCAATGGTGATTGGCGGCGGTCCGTGGCGGCAACCACCCATACACAGCGGTAGTGGCGGTTTCGAGTGATATATCCAACAACCAAGCACACATAAAATTTCTTACATCATACATACACGCACTAGCACCAAAAAGAATACAAAAATGCCCTATCGCTCTTTAATGGTATGATGTCGTATGAATATTGCTTGGCCGGAAAACCGAAGAAAACCCACCACCACCACCGTGATGTGGTAGCTGCCACCTCCTGCCACCGTCTCGATGGTTTTATTGGGCATTTTTGTATTCTTTTTGGTGCTAGTGCGTGTATGTATGATGTAAGAAATTTTATGTGTGCTTGGTTGTTGGATATATCACTCGAAACCGCCACTACCGCTGTGTATGGGTGGTTGCCGCCACGGACCGCCGCCAATCACCATTGCCCAAGGTGGTAGTGGGTGGTGCCCGACTTATTAAAAATTAAATTACCTAAACATCTAACTTTATTCCGAGTGGCGCGTGTTTGGGTTGGAAATCCTAATTAGGGTTTAGAAAACCCTAATGCCACGAAAACCCTAGTTTTGGAGTTTTGTCGGGACCCGCATTAAAACTATCAATTGAACATTAAATTATACTCGGTAATTCCCTACAATTAACTTAATGCAGTATTGGACCTAATGAATTAAGTCCTTAATGGGTTAAGTGTATAACACTAACCCTAGTTATGATTTTATGTGGAAAACCCTAGAATCAGGGAGCTCTATTTTGGACAATGATCAAGCACGTATTTGGGCTATTGCTTGGATTATTATTATACCCGAGAATAACTAAGTCAATCCTTAATCAGTCCTACCCTTAGGTGATTAAGTCCTTAATGGGTTAAGTGTCCTTACTTAACTTTAATCGTCATTTTATGTGGAACCCTAATTGCCATTTCATGTGAAATAGTCATTGTTGCAAGTGACTATGACTTGTGATTGGAGATTGACTCTAGTATCTTCATGTAGGTGATTGGAAGTGAGTTGAAGCTGGTAGAGTTCTTCGTTTCTACGGTGGTTTCCTACACACATATCGATGTGAGTTTCGCCTTACTGTACTTGTGGTCGAAGGCACCAATGTCGGCCCACTACTTTTGGTTATCTGTTAGTAGAGGGATGCCTTGGGGGTTGTATATAGTCATGTAGGATAGACTGGGGACTCTTGATCTAAACTCTCTTACCGACTCATTTTTTAGTTGTGGTTCTAGAGTAGGATCACATGTCCGGGTGACTATCCCACCTCTGAGTATATACGACCATGCATTCCTTAGATTGTTGATGTTTAGTATACTTCTATGCTGTAGTGATCTGTTAGATCTGTGTTCTGGTATTGAGTATGATGCTATGATGTAGTGATATGTTAGATATGTCTCCTGATATTGAGTATGTTGCTTTGTTGTAATAATCTGTAGAATTGTATGTTATATGTGCTTGTTGGTTGTCATATATGGAGTGCCTTTAGGGATTGTCTGTGGTCATGTAGGATAGCCTGAGATATATTGGTCTGGGCTCTCTTGCATGTTCCTTGTTTGGTTGTGACTCTAGAGTAGGATCATCTGTACGGATGGCTATCTCACCTCTGGTTACTTATGGTTACACATTTTATGGAGGTTAGTTGGTAGCAGGACCGTATGTTGTGAGAGTACTAGTAGACAATAGTGACATGTATGATTGATGTTGTCTGTATTATGTGCCTACTTGATCCTTGATTGTTCACATGTCGACATGTTGTGTTTGGTTTGGGTTGAGGCAATCTTGCTTTGTGTTGTAGGCCAAGATACCCGGTGCGGGCCGACTGTAAGTCGTAGGCACGGAGGCTCGAGAAGAACAGTAGGGTTAAGGCGGTAGGCCAACAAACTATGGGTATTCCAGGCCGATGACTAATTGGACCCGTTGTATATTGGCATTCCAAGCTGGGGTAGAGGATGATTGGACTTGGAGGTTGACTGGGTCTAGGGTATTCCAACTCGATGGTTGATTGGACCCGACATGTTTGATTGTATATGTTATCCATTTGTGTGGTGGTATTTTTTTTTTTGGGGGGGGGGGGGGGAATCACTAAGTTTTATACTTATCCAGTTGTTTATTGTTTCAAGTATCATCAGTGTCTATGGGAAGGCGAAGGCAGGAGTGTACACACTCATCAGCAACATTGAGGATTTCGCATTTTCTATGATACTCCGATTTTTAATAAATGTAAGTTGGAATAAACAATTTTCTTAATAATACATATATAAATTGGGAAGTTTTACATTAATAAAAATGAAAATTTTTGGTTGTGAAAATTGGGTGTTACAAAATATTACGTGGTTTGTCTTTTTAGTTTTCCAAACACACCGATTCAATATCAAACACGCTATACATTGGTTCATTGTGGTTTTATTTTGCATGATTGGTCCTTAATGCATATAAATTACTTTACTGCCCATTTTTATTATTTTTACACTTTTGTTTATTTTTCGATAAAAATAAGAAAAAAAAACTTTTTATCTCCCCTTCCCCTCTCTACTCTTTTCCTACTCCTCTTTCTCACTCTCGTAACACATTAGAGAAGCCTAACACTTACTTCTCTATATACAACTAGCCACAATGAACTCCATGATGTTCATGATGAAACCCTACACCATCACCGCCCCTCTTCCCTATCCTTATCCTCTAACTTTGAAGGCCAAATTAAAATGCCTCCCACTACCTATGTAGGCGACTATGTTGCTCATGGTGGTCATGAAGCTTCAAAATCACCTTCACCAACAACTAGTGGTTGAGACAAAGGTTGCAGGTTAAACCTCGTCCCGTTCACCTTTATTAGCCTTCAAACCCACCCTTCATTATGTTGGCTTCTCCTATAGTTTATTAATATTTGTGTCTCTTCCATTGGAGAATAGGCGGCGGTGGTATTCTTGAAAAGAGGAAAAAATGTTATCGTAAAGGTTCTTCTTCTCTCTTTTGATTCTTATGTTTTTACTTGATTAGACTATGTTCAAATCCAATCAAATCTAAAAAATCACATATCCAAACACGTAACCGCATAAATAAATAAAAGCATGTTTTATTTTTTGATGTTTGGTGTTCATCTTCTCTACCATACCCAAATGTCTGTTAATTTTATCTGGATTCACAAAAAAAACAAAGAACATATCCAAAAATTGATGATATTCCTCTTCCTCGATAGATACCAAAAATTAATTTGTAGTTCCTTGCATCATGTAATGAAATTTCATAATTTGTGATTTTGCAATCGTATTGATTTGTTTTGATAGTAATTTTAGCAGTAAATTAATGATGGTGGATGATGGTCGGTGATAATGGTAGAGTACGATGACTTGTGGTGGTGACGGACGATGGAAGAAGAAAGAGAAAAAATTTGATGGTGTTGATAGTTAGATGTAATAGGTTATAATTTAAATTTTTATATTTCTAAATATTAAATTAAAATTAAAAAGAAATAAAAATTAATAATAAATCTAATCCAATGTAAAATAATAATTTTAAATCAATTATGAATAAATTTAATGTAAAATAAAACCATAAGGACTAATCATGCGAGAAATAAAAACCTTATGGACCTAAAACACTTATTTGATCATTGTAATGAATAAATTTAATATATATATATATATATATATATATATATATATATATATATATATATATATATATATATATATATATATATATATATAGAGAGAGAGAGAGAGAGAGAGAGAGAGAGAGAGAGAGAGAGAGAGAGAGAGAGAGAGAGAGAGAGAGAGAGGTGGGTTCAATTGAGAAAATAAAAAATGTTGAAAATGGGGGAATCATTCTCAGCCACTCATTTTATTCAAACATAAAAAGACACTGTGGCAAACTTGTAAATATGAGAACAACCTTCAATCTCAAATACGTATCTGTAGTTCAAACTCATTCATCGTTCATCATCTAAATTTCTTCTCCAACTTTCAACAATCATCCAGATTTCTTCAATTAAACCATCATCAATATCATCCAGTGCTAATCAATCATCGATCTTCGTCAATAATCAACACGATTCAACAGTTAACAGCAAAAATTCGTTTTTGGTTCTTTTAATTCAACCTTCAATTGTGCTTGGATACGATCAGATTTTCAACATCTATGATTAATTATACTCCCAATGTTATTAGATCAACATCATCGATAATCAACAAAAAATCCACTTCATATCATTCATTCAACATCGATTATCAAATAAAACTTGAAAATTGAGGTTAGAAAAATATCAAATCGTTTTTTTTTGAAAAATTTCATATAATTCTCTATCAATCTACTCTTTTGTAAGATTTAAATAGTCAAAATATCATGTTTTTAACATTTTTAAAAAAAGTTAAATTGTATGCACTCCAACTGTTTGATGAAATGCATGAACTAAATTACCACTTTATATTCATATATGAATATGTTTTCTCAGTATATGATTATTAAAAAAAAAAAACAAATATACAAGTCTGTATGTTATTCATATGTGAATAACATATAAAAATTATATATATTTGTGAAAATACCTTGTAATATTCATATGTGAATATACTGTGTAATATTTATTTGTGAATATACTGTGTAATATTCATAAGTGAATATATCATCTAATATTCACAAATGAATATACTATATTACTATGTAATATTCACATGTGATATACCATGTAATACCATGTAATATTCAGATATAAAAATATTATCTAATATCCATAAGTGAATATACCATCTAATATTCACAAGTGAATATACTATGTAATATTTATAAGTGAATGCATCGTCTAATATTTAAATATGAATATACTATGTTTATTATATGCTATATTCATATATGAATGATACTTAAATTGTAAAAAAAAAAAAATTAATCATAGTTTTTATTCATAACTGAATAACGAATGTACTGTAGTAAAACTTGATTCATTTTTATTCACTTATAAATAATGATAGCTGAAAATATAAAAAAAATAAATTTTTTATTTTATCTTAAAACTATATCAATATGGATGTCTATTTGTAGAGAATAAAAAATCATGAATTTTGGTATATTTAAAATCATTTTTCGTTAAAAATAGCTTCTTAAAAATTAAAAAAAACGAAAAAACTATGTTTTTGTATATATTAAGGTAATGATTAACATAGTTTAAAGAAACATGTTTTGTTGGAAAACACATGTCTATTCCTTTCCCATTTCTGCTGGTACGACGGAGGCTTTTGCGGCAAAAATAAATGAGTGGCTGAGAATGATTCCCCCATTCTCAACCTTTTTTTTTCTCAATTGAACCATCATATATATATATATATATATATATATATATATATATATATATATATATATATATATATATATATATATATATATATATATATATATATATATATATAACTTTATCTTAAATCCAAATATCAAATTTTAATATTATAATATAGAATTCAAGCAATCAAATAATCCGTTTCAAAAAGGAGCTCAAATGAAAACCCCCAACAATTGACCTTTTAACTCATAATAGATGCATGTGCCTGTAATTGCCTTTGACGCCACCATTAAACGATGATGATGAAGAAAGCATGGGCATACCGGTGGAGGAACCATTAGTAGTGCAGTACCCATGATCAAGAAACGATATCCTTCGTCTTGGGGTGCTCAGTGATCGAGCCTTTGCCATGAACGACTCAGTAGTCGCCATGTAAGCCGGAAAAACTGGTGAATTCGGCAACGACGTCTCATCTGACCGATCAGGCGATAAATGGTAGTGCCTTTTGCCATTATTCGACATTCGGGATCTAAAAGATGGTGATGAATGGTGTTCTTCTTCTATATGATTTTTATCCCGAAATCGCAGTTTCTTCTGTGTTTCATACATTTGATTAGACTTTATTGGATCTTCTAGAACGTTACCGTTTCTCCTGATCGACATTCGTGGGCTACAAAGATCTTGTTTGTCTATACCGATCTTACAGATTTTATCGAATGTAGGAACCCATATTTGATGAACTTTAGATCGCTGCGTGTTTTTCAAAATGTTTAAGAATTTTCGTCTCACGATTTGACTGCGAATCACAGCTTGAAGCTTCACTACTCCCCTTAATCCGATCAAAGCTTTCCTTGCCTGCGTCAACCCCATGGAATTCGATATATTATACTTCAAAATCCGTATTCGTTTATTCTAACAAGATATTATAACTTTTAAGACAATAGAATCTGAAGTAACTTAGTGTATGTATAATATACCAGGTGTGAACGATAAAAAGATTGAATTTTAATGGCTGCTTCATAGCGGGTTCTCCATTCAAGGTCTTGGGGAGACCTGACGAGCCTGGCAAGCTCCGCCGCTGCATTAGCAGCTGCCACCGCTGCTTCCGCCGCAGCTGTCATAGCAACGGTAAGTGCCAATGTGTGTTGTTTCTGCTCTTCCTTATGATCGTTTACTTTTGCCTGATCCGGTGTTTCGAGTGCATGGTAATGGCGACTCGTCTTTAACATCCCAAAGCACCATCTGCTTTTTTTTGCTCCCTGTAAATTGTAATCCAGCTCAAAAAAACGTAAGATTATGATACTATTACAGGCTTAATTACAGCATATATATTGACAATGTTAGTTTTTAACAGATACATAGTATAGCGATAAACACACCTTCTCTTTGGTTGATTGGGCCTTGCAAATCAATAATCTCTTCAAGAAACCAAACCAAGACCTTTTCTTTCCCATCGGAACCTGGAAATGACTGATGATATAACCGAAAGGTTAACTAATGTCTATGGAACATACCTTTGAAGCGTTTCATTTGAAGATATGAAACAGCAAAGTGAATGGCATGATCATATCATTTAGAACGATGTAACTGGCTATCTGAAACTGGTTGTTTTGAATTAGGAATGAAGCGTTCGAGCCAGTACGCAGGTTCGTTTAATCGTTTTAAAGGTAAAGGGATTTTATAGGAGAGAATGTGGAATTATTACCGTATTTTAGATAAATTTAAAAATACTTTTTTTTAAAATAAGTTTCTCTTCTAAGTTTTAAGTTTTATACTACATAATTGGTCAAACAGAATTATTTAATGAATTATTTATACACTTTGTGTGACCACCACATTGATGTATTATCATGTGCAATTGGAGTGTAATCGAGTAACAACGTTTTATAACATAAAAAGAATATATATATATATATATATATATATATATATATATATATATATATATATATATATATATATATATATATATATATATATATATATACTTTTTGCTATGAAAATATTATAAAAGAGTAATTAACCTCATTTTTTGGTATCTTTATACGGTTAATATATTGTTGGCA
This sequence comes from Lactuca sativa, assembly GCF_002870075.4. Lineage (NCBI taxonomy): Eukaryota > Viridiplantae > Streptophyta > Magnoliopsida > Asterales > Asteraceae > Lactuca > Lactuca sativa. Next base: position 126,132,012 of record NC_056630.2, on the reverse strand, counting down.
GTGATCTCTGTCACAGTCTCAATCGTCTGGAGAAGGTCTTAAAACTCCATCACCAACTGTTGCACCTCGATAGCAGATGCTAACTCTGCCCTAAAGTGACTCACAAACTCCTCCCGAGTCATCGTCTCAATGACACCACCTCCCAAAGTGAAGTTCACATCCTCTCACTAATCTCGGGCTCCTTCTTTCAGAAGACAAAAAGTAATCTGACCTTTGACCCCCTGGGGTAGAAGCTCGACCGAAAAGCATTTACCATGTCTGCTAACCACCCCCTACTAACAATGGGGTCCTTCTCCCCAAAGAACTCGGGAGCTCCACAAGCACGAAACTTGCGGAAGGAAAGAGTGCGAGCCCCCACAATAACCAAGATTTATGTGCGTAATGTGCCCAGACACTCATCCAAAATCTCCATAATCCCTTCCTTGATCGAACCAAAGATCACACGAGTCTACTCCAAAATGTTGCGGGTGATCTTCGACGAGATGAGTCTCGTAATTGCTCATCCATCGGTTCAATGCCAGCACTTGAGCCTGAACCAGAGCCTAAACCTCCTCCACGAGTGCTCATCACCATACTAAAAAGCAACCATACAATAATTGGAACATAGTCAATGAATCTTCTTCCCACATGCTTCCTAGATTCTCCGTGACCCCCCTTGATTCGAGTATGGATCTTGTGCTTTCAGTAGTACGGGCCTAATACTACATTCCACACCTACCCATACTTTCCTTAAGAGTTATCCTGAATCCTCCAAGTCACCTCCTCAAATCGGTACTCCAAGTACCTGCTAAACAACACAACCTAACCCACTAAAGCACTTCCTAGGCTCTCCTAGGTTCCCGACCTCACTCTGCCATCAACTGTTGAAAAACTTCAAATTAATTTCAGCTAACCACTTTATGAATACAATATCATGCAACAAGGCTTAGATAATCCTTCGAGTAAAAGACCCAACCCTACAATGGTTGGACTCAGACAAGAGCTGTGCAATAGATGCAAATGCATCACTCTTAGATTATTTAACCTTTGCAACATGTGGCTTAACATATTCACTTAATATTTAACTCACATCGCTAAGAGTTCCACAAAGCACAAAGCAAGCATCATTCGTGTAGTAACACTCCAAGCCATAAAACAAACAAAGGCATCCCACACTCACTTGCTACTACCATACTAGGAACTTCTAATCTCACTTCCGGTTGCCTTATGCATGCAAATTATACACAATCCAGGATCAAATAGACTATCGAACAAAAGATTCTACCCTAGGACCACAACCAGACAAGGAACATGAAACAAGGCCAAATCAATAATTCTAGGGCTATATGATCCTAACCATATACAATTTTTAAAGCATACACTTAGCAATTACTGTTATCAATACATATTCCCAATCATAGCATCCCATGCTTCCTAGGCTACAAGGTGTCACATATCAGGCCGATCTATCATGCAATTCCTGAAAGTATCCCTAGCCTTATCCTAGCATGTGAACATTTATATCATATATCATATCAACATATATGACTATATGAGTATTCTGGGAATCACTTACTTGAGCTCGGCTGATTGCACGCATCACACCCCTTTTTTCTTTTAAAAAAATATTTGTCATAAAATTATTATTTTTTTTATAAAAATCTTTTTAGAAACTTATTTTCTTTCAAAAGATTACCAATTCTTCAGTTTGAGTTTAGACATACCCAAGAGTGTGTCAGAATCCCTCAAACCAAGGCTCTAATACCAACTTGTAACTTCCCGAAAATCCAAGGTATTTTTTTTCATTTTAAAACAATAAATCATACAAACGATTTGTTCAAAAACCGATCAACTGAATATATCATTTAAGCATCAAAGTAATATCATTAATTGCAAATGCGGAAAACTCTGGGGGGATGTTGTGTAGTCACGTCGGTCCCTTCCCTTTCGAACCGAAAGTACCTAAAACCATAAATATGAAACCATAAGCATAAAGCTTAGTGAGATCCCCAAAGTACCACATACTATACATACAACTGGGCCTAGCCCTATGGTATACTCCAACCCGATCATACAAGCACAAATATATATATATATATATATATATATATATATATATATATATATATAATAACACAACAGCTAGCATTCTACATAACCGAATAATAGGTCGACATTGGTGCCTTCGACCCATGGATACATGGAGGAGACTCACCTCATAGTCTAAAAGAATAACTACACTGATCATTGCTCTAAAGGCTATCTCTACCGGTCACCTATACAATTAATAGGAACCCAAATCTCAAACTATAAATCAAATTACCCAAAATTCCCTTAGGTCAAACTTGGTCAAAGTCAAAGTCAACGGTGAAGGTCCAAAAGTCAATATTTATTCCTAACGGAGTACGTCCTGCGTACCAAGAAAGTATGCCCAACATACTCTTATTTTTACCAAAACCAGGGCGCTAACCATGTACACGCAACGTGCCACCAGGTACGCCCAACGTATGCAACCCAATCCCAAAACTCCATTAAGAGCTTATTCCATCAAGCTCTTATGTCCAAATCTCAGATCCAAGCCCAAAATGATGTCCTAAGCCATAAAGTTTCCAACTTTATGACTTTTCATGGCTATAAAGTGCTTAATGTTCAAAACCCTAAGTTCTTAACTCAATAACACACCACAACTCTTGTATAGAAGGGATAGAAGGGCCAATATCACATTTTTATGGTTCGTACTAGCTTCATAATGGATAAAGTGCATCTTTTTCAACTTAATCCATTAAGTACAAGTCTCCAACCTTCATATCTGAATCAAAATGATGTTTAGATGGATAATGTGACAACCCGAAATTTCCATTCAGTCAAACCCTAAAAGTCAATCACTCGATATTATAAGTCAAGTTCACTTTTATTGGTTTTTAGAAAATTTAAAGTTCGTTTGATTATTTTATTAATTAATCTTTAAACGAACGGGTGAACGGATGGGTCGTCTCGAATCTTGAAATTTCAAAGCCGCAAACACCTTGTGTCTTAGAAGTTCACGGCCAAACTTTTATGTTTGGGCCGAAAAATCTTCCCAAAAACGTAAACTCATGCTTAAACATGAGTTTACTCCCCAAATTACCACACTTCTCATTTTCACCCTAAAAGAGTAAACTCCAAACTCTCTCAAGTATCATCCCGGTTTTCGCTCGATTTCCCGAAAACGTAAGTGTTTCTCGACTTGATTAGTTGATATAACATAACATCTAGTGATTATACATCCTTTAATCCATCAATTTATGTGTTTTGACTAGTTTTCCAAAACACCAAGAACACACACTAGTGTTCTTAGGCCCTTAGCACCGTTTCAAGCTTCGAACTAGTAAGTACTCCAACCCTAGTGTATTGATCAGCTTATTAACTTATCATACATCAAGAAAATGTCCCAAATACACCAAGATCATGGAGTTTATGGTCCAAGGAGTTCTTGGACCGTGAACCCCAAAGAAAGGTGCTAAAGTGTGCTAAAGGGTGCCAAAGTGTGCTTTATCTTATCCTAAGCCTTGGGTATTAACTTAGAATCCTTCCTTGAGGTGTTTAGCACATGAAAACCACCAAAACCCCACATAAATATGTGTTTACAGTATGGGATCTCCCAAAACCGTAAACACCCCAAAAAGTGTTTAAATGTCCCATATTTACTCCTTAGGCCTAGAATCTAACCTAGGCTATTACCTTGAAGTGTTTAGGGTTTGAAAACACCAAAAATACCTTAGTCCATAAGAGTTTACGGTAGTAAAATCATGGAGAAATGGTCCTTAGACCGTAAACTCCATTTAGGAGTGTTTTGATGCCACACAACACTTCATAAGGCTTAAACATGAAGTAGGAATGCTTGGAATAGCTTAGAAGACTTCAAAACAACAATGGTCAAAAGGTTAGGAGTTTACGACCATAAACTCAAGGGGTGTTGGTCTTTAGGGAGTAAACTCATTTTAGGAGTGTTCCTTGAACCCCAAACACACTAGCCTTTCCCTATAACACTTAGATGCACTCCTTAACACTTATAACACTTATACAAAGTGTTTGTCATGTCCTAGAGTGTCTTGACTTGTTTATTAGTTGTTTAAAGACTAATTGTTTATATACAAATGTCCTTATATGTTATTAGGATCTTTGTGCATGTCTAAGTCTTCACTTGACACCAAGCACTTATTCGACACTTCCTTCCGATCCACTTGCTACAGGTGAGTTCATACCCCTTAATCAATGTTTTAAATGTTTTTAAATGCTTTATGGGGGGGGATACAAGTAGAATCATGCTACTTATTATATCAATCACATGTGATTAATAAGCAACATTCAAATGATTTACTATTCATTAGGCGTTTTACCAAACAGTTTCCTTCAAATGATTTTCATAAACACTTTATATGTTTAAAACTCCTTATTAAACTGTACATTTTACTCTGTACGTTTCATTTCAAACTCATTTACAATTGTGTTTTAAACGAATGTTTCTTTATACTTAAACTGTTTTATCAAACCCATGCTTTCAAACCGTTTTATAGATTCACATCAAGTCGATCTTTGCTTAGATAATAATTATGTTCAAAGGTTTTACAAAACTTATTTTATGCTTTTATATTATCAATTGCATGCCTATATATGTATAGTTATATAAGAAATGTTTAAAAGACTTAGGAAGGCTATCCACCCTATTTCCTTTTCGCGCTTGAGATGTGGTCTAGTGGGATATCGGGTACCCGTCCGAAGGTCGTTTAAATATTAGTTATATATCATGTGTACATATATAGTCATAAAGGTTCTTCCAGTCCATTCAGTACCCTTGGGTAGCAAGGGTATACTTCCATATTCATACATACCAGTTATATTACTAGTAAGCTACCATATGGGTAGTTTAGGAAGATACTAGAACTATTACTAGAACGCGATATCATACAATGAGTTAGTTCATTCATGAGTCAATACTTGCTAGATAGATAGAGAACACACATTATAGCTAGTGCACACAGTACATTACTATACTATTACATAGATACATCTACATGAGTACATTTACGTGAGTACATTTACATGAATACGTTTACATATATACACTTACATGAGTACATTTACATAGATACATCTATATGAGTACATTTACATGAGTACATTTACATGAATACGTTTACATATATACACTTACATGAGTACATTTACATAGATACATCTACATGAGTACATTTACATGAATACGTTTACATATATACACTTACATGAGTACATTTACATAGATACATCTACATGAGTACATTTACATGAGTACACTTACATGAGTACGTTTACATAGATAGCATATGATGAATTACTAGTACATTTTATATGTATAGATTCTGTTATAATCCTCATTCTTATCTTCACTTTGTGATACAATCACATAATCGGCGAGATAGATTGGATTTACTATCCTAGTACCAAAGGATACTTTGCGGGATTAACCATTCCTAAAATCTCTGTTAGCTACAAAGGTAAAAGCACATCCACGGATGTCAATGGTTGATACCATTACATGTATACTTTAAGGGACTAACTATTCCTATACCCAACTGTTAGCAACAGAGGTAAATGTACATCTACGGATGTCTTTAGTTGACACTGTTAATTATCGTAGTACAAAAGGATAACACTTAGGTTATTTATATTATTACCCCTATCTTGTGACTCATTCACATAACCGATGAGGTGAATTATTTGAGTATCCTAGTACCAAAGGATACAATTTCTTATAATAATAATAATAGTAGCACAGTTAAGTCTTGGTAGAAGACTACATTTAGAACAGTTAGGTCTTGGTAGAAGACTCCCTTATATAATAATAGGAATCATAGGGATTTCTAGGGTTTTTCAAACGTTTACAATTGTTTTACAAACATTTTCATACTTACACGAACTTTCTTTCAAAACATTTTCAAGTCTTTCATTACATGTCACACAAATACTTACATTTCAATTACATACAAATACTTACATTTCATTCGTACAAATACTTTCATACAAATTAAGACACTAAAATACTTATGATCTCACCAGATTTAAGCTGATACTCGCTTTCAAAATAACTTGTATCCTCAGGTCAACGATAGATAGGTACCGATGCAAGGTTTAGAGAAAATGGAGCTCGTTCAAGACTCATCTTTCATTTTGATTATACTTTAGTGTTTATCATAATTTGTCAGAACACACTTGTATTAAAATTATATTATTAATGCAATGGATGATGTTGTTGCTTGTTTACTACTTTTCATTGTTGTGATACTGTACATGACGTCCTCCGCCCCAGAACGTTTCCGCCATTCTTGGTTTTAGGGTGTGACAGATAGAGTTTCCAACTTTATCCATAATAAGTTCACAAACTTTCAAGATCTAAACTTTATGCACTTAAAGTGACCAAAAGCTCAAAACACCCAAAACTAGCTAGATTGAACAATTTCATCATCAAGATTCAAACTTTATACCTCTAGAAGAAAGATCAAGGTGAACAAAGTCTGGATCTATAAGCTCGAATACAACCAACACTTCTTTAATGAGTTCCTTCTTCTCCAAGGTACACCAAGAACACTCCAAAGCACTTAAAACACCTCATTTTTGCTCACAAGGCTCAATCTAAGGTTAAGGTTGCAAGTGAGGATTTTGGAGAGATGGAGGATGAGAATGGAATGGGTTTGGGGGAGTTAAGGAGCTTAAATAGGGATCAAACCATGAAAATAGGGCTTGGGCACTGATCGTAAACACCCAACGTACTTAAATTACACCTAGCGTACTAGGGATGCCCTAATACGCCCAGTGTACGCGGCTCAACTTGAAAACTGCCCTAAATCCAAATGGTCATAACTTCTTCGTTTCTAACTCTGTTGTCGACGATCTTTATATCCACGGAAAGGTATTGAAGAGCTATAAAATATTATCTAAATATCTTGTACTAAAAACTTCTCAAACAAAATCCATATTTCATGTAAGAACCCAACCTATGAATTTTCCCGATTGACCCTTTGACTCCAAAACACAATTCAAGAGTTTAGATCTAATAACCATCATTACCTCCTTCCAAAAGGTCTAAACATCGCCTCCTTAAGACCCAAAGCCTTTACACAATCGACTTCTGATGGGATATGAGCACTACATCATTCCTATGGTGTACATGCAAACCATAAAGCTTTGGATCTAGTTTGTCTAATGAACATGAAATAATCATCCAAAGCCATAGACCCTAGATCTAGCATATGAATACCGAAATTAACATGTAAGAACAGATCTAGATGAATACCTCTTATTGAATGGCTTGAATCTCGTGTCCTTAGAGCTTAGAGTCACAAATGTCACTACTCTAATGGTTTACAAACACCACAAGCAAGAGGATGATACATGAAAGAGGAGAGGAACACCAAAATCGTCCAAGATCTCTACTAGAAAGCTTAGCCAAAGTTTTTAGGATCCCTAGGGGTCTATTTATACTTGTGTGAGCTGCTAGGGTTTTAGGAGAAACCTTAATTCTCTACTTAGGCCTTAAGTAACTCATGGAACCTTTCTAGAAGGCCCTTGGACGAAAATCATATGGGCTTCCCATAGATTTCGTCCAAACCTCTTACCTTTAGGAATCCATAGCCCACACTACAATTATCTTATAATTATAATATTAGTCCCCCAAGTCTAATTAATCTTTTTTAGCCACATAATTAATTTCTTAATTAATTCTTGTGTTTCACTTTGCATGTTTTGACTTCCTGGGTAACTAGGTTATTCAAATTATCCACAGTCGATCATACTTTGGAAGTAGGTATTGAGGCAAGACTGTCATGAATCCGTCTGTAGACTGTCTGAAGTGTTTCAGACATAGCACAAGTTTGCTGCAGTGTTCATGAGTACTTCTGGAATGAGATTCGAGTATTGGATTAAACCCATGCTCATCTGAATCACTTCATAGATTTTATCATGAGTGATTATGAGACGATAATATCTTATTTTCTTGAAACCAAGACATGTGAGTTGTAGTTTACAAGTCGGTTGCACATTGACATATGTAAACGCACCAGTAACTTGGTGTTATAAAACATATTGTTGTATGTGATTTGATGAATAAGTACAAGCAAAAATTTGAGTCGAAGTTTATCCATTCATTTTACCCAATATGGGATAATAGCGATATATGTTGTCCCCTTGATGATTTAGTGATGACAACCATAAGTGCTTGGCCAAGCCTGGACTGATTTGATTTATTCAATTAGTCGGTCGTCATAAATCGGAAATCGGGAAACAACACATGTACAGAGAGAATGATTATAACCCATGTCTCGGTTCATACGATATCTAGAATGGAGGAATATATGATCATTTATCTATTGGACACGTCATTTGACTAGGTCAAAGTTCGACAACGGCTTTTGAGAGCTATGATTGCTAGTCAAGATTTTGGAGTCGTACTTGCAATAATAGTTATTAGACTTATCCAAGTGGGAGACTATTGGATTAGGTGTCTAAGAGCATAACTGCAATTATATGTACTTGACCCGAGATTAGCATGGTCCATTTAGGTTGCCTTTACCAAAACAATCTGACAGAATGGATATTTGAGAAAGAGGTTATTTATGATTTATTAATATATTACAAGTATAATATATTAATTGTGAAATCATATTATTTATTTAGTATTGATCAAGAATTAATTTAGTGATCAAAAGAGACTTATTAAATTAACGGGGACTGATTATGTAAATTAGTGATATATATTGTTTAGGCTATTGATCCATGATGGGCTAAGTTTATGTAAGTATCCATGAAGAGTTAGCCCACATGAGATATGGATCATAACCCAAGTGTATGGATTAGGGTTTACTCATGACTCTTGGAATCCTACACTATATAAATGTTACCTCTTAGCCAAAATCGATCCACCTATGCATTCTAAGAGAATCATAACCGACTTGAGTGTGTCTAGCCTCTCTCTCAAAGTATTCCTTTGTTCATAGTGTTTGTGAACCATTTTAGGCATCACACTTGAGGTGCTAAGCTCTTGAAAGGCCAAAACTGCAAGCTACAATACAAAGGTATTATTCTAACTAGTTTTATGATTCATGAACCAAAATTGTATGCTAGTTGTAGGCTTCATGCTTTGGAAATTTTATTGCATGTATAAATAGGGAAAACTTAGATCCAAAGCTATTAGGGTTGTATGTGCACCATAGGAGTGTTATAGTACACAAAACCCAACAACTTAGTCACTACGTTGGGCATAGTCGTGACTCACCCAAACCACGGGGTTGTAACCCAGTACTCGCATTGTACCTCTTGGTACGCCCAACGTACACCGCATGGCGGCATGGGTCCAAATATTCTCATTAAGTGCTTATTCCTTAAAGACCTTCCATCCAAATTCAGATCTAGACCCAAAACATCACTCTAAGTCATAAAGTTTCCACTTTTATGATTTTCCCTGGCTAGAAAAGGTCCAAAAGCTAAAACCCTAAATTAATAATCAATTAAGACATTATAACTCTTGCATGGATAGAAGGACCAAGATCACATTTGTAGTGTTATTAATAGCTCCATAATGGATGAAGTTTCCAACTTTATCCATTAGGATGGTCCAAACAACCAACATCTAGTCTTTAAGTCTCAAAGGGACCAAAAATGCATCTTTCTCAACTTAATCCACTAAGTCCAAGTCTCAAACCTTCATATCTGAATCAATATGATGTTTAGATGGATAAAGTTTCCAAATCTATCTATAACAAGGTCAAAAACTTTCAAGATCTAAACTATATGCTTTAAAGTGACAAAAAAGTGACAAATATGAAAATTAATAAGATCTATGAAACTAATGAGCAAGTTTGAAGTTTTTTACTCACAATGGTCCAAAAATGATGTGATCTTGTTTGGATCTATGCTTAAATCATTCTTCCATATACTTTGTCACCACCTTGTTCTTCAAGATTACACCTTCTAATGGAGAAATAAGCTCATAAATGATGTCAAGTCTCAAAATAAGTGACAGAAGACTAGGGTTTCAAGTTTGAGGCTCAATGGGGTGGAGGCTCATGATATGAAGGACCCCCAAGGGGTTAGAGACCTTAAATAGGGCTTAAAAACTCGAAATTAGAGATTTTACACTGCAGAATTACGCCATGTGTACTCCACTGAAAACGTGTCACGCCCTCAGCATGTACGCTTTACGTACTCCCTTATATATGCCCTACGTACTCCCTTATATACGCCCCACGTACTACCAGACTCCATTCTGCCTAACTTCACAGCCATAACTTCTTTGTTTTAACTCCGTTTTCGATAATGTTTATATCCACGGAAATGTGTCGACGAGCCCCACCACTCTATCTAGTAAAATAGAATTTAAAGAGGGGCCAAAGATGAGTCGCTCTAAAATTGAAGTTCTATTTTACATTTTAAAAAGAAAATTATTAAAATAAAATGTAATTGAGGATGTTCTTATGGGTGAGCATTTGGACCTTTGTATAGGACCAATCGTGGACCCGTTAAGCCTTAACAGTTCCAGTTTAATGTCTACAAATTTCGGACAAACCGGTTTGGTCCAAAAGTCGGTCCGGTCCGGTTCGGCCCTAATATTCAACCTTACGAGTCATAATAGATAAACTAATTTTTGGTAGGGCTTCAATGAGTTGTATTGTATTCCCTTAAAATTGTACCGGTCCAACGGGTATAAGAATCGGAAAACCAGAACTTGAACATGGACTTGATAAGCATCAACAAATCCGGTCAAAAGTCCACAAATTTATGTCAAACCTATCCGGTCTGGTCCAAATGTTCACGATTAGTATACATGTATAGTATAATCTCAAATAGAAACAAAAGAATATGTGCGGTTGTCATTATTATCAGAATATAAGTATATAACCGGTAGATTGTCTATCTACATATGTTATATATCTTTTTTTATATACTTGGTTGTTATTATTATGAAAATATAAGTATATAACCGGTAGATTGTCTATCTAGACATGTTATATATCTTTTTATATATATATACTTCCTCACTCCGTTTATAATATGTGTGGAAACTGGAAAGCATCATTTCACAAGTTTTTTATTAAAAAAAAGCCGCCCAACAGAATTGTAAATTGCTTCAAAAAGTAGCCCATGAACCTTCTCTTATCAAAGTGATCGGTTGGCATACTTTTAACGAACTAAAGAAAACTTTTATATTTACTGATTACGCATTTTTATCTTTACACAATTATATATTAAATATTTCATATAAATCATTGATAACGACGGTAATGATGAGGCATATTATCTGTTTTTTTAGTATTATTGTTCCGAATTATTTGTTTATCCTAGTTAATTTAATTAAAATTGTGCAAAATAATGTAGATTGTATAATTGTAAATGGTTAATGTAAATACAAACATTTGCTTTTTCCGTTACCAATCTTTCTAATTGTACCAAATCTATATCTATATAATCTATCTAGTATCTACATCTATATAACTCAAGAGGTCATATAAATCATTTAAGTATTTCTTCTATCTTTAATTATATTGATTTGAAACTTTAAACTTTTCAATTTCTTTTACTTAATTCTTTTAGTCATATTTATTTGTAACTTCATGGCTCTTTAACTTCTTCAACTTAATTGAATGATTAAATATAATGTTTTGCTTATATAAGAACATGATCTTTCATTTTTTGTTATTCATATTTTCTTCTCTTTCTCTTCTTGTTTTTGTTATATAGAGTACTTGAGAATGAAGAAATAGATTGTACTTGTTTGATGTGTAAAAGACAAAATTCATTCTAAATGAAGAAGTAGATTGTGGTTTATACATAAAAGAAAATTTTATTTTAATAATGAAATATGTCGCTAAGCTAACCCTGCATATACATGCACACACATAAGGAAACCCAATGATCACATACAAAACTAGATCAGACTCCTACTCGTCTCTAATAGCCCTACCCTGCTATCCACTAACACCACTCAGGCTTACCCTTGATCCACCAACTAACAACACCACTCGGGCTTACCCCGTTCCTCCAAGAAACAACAGTACTCGGGCCTCAACAAGACTTAACTGACCCTACCAGGTCTTCAGGTCATGACTCATACTACCAAGTCCCAACCAAGCAAGAATAGACAAGGAAGCCCTCATCACATCCCTCAACTTAGGTTTCTAACACCCTAGAGTCTAAAGCATAAGCACGCCCAAAAGATGCTATCACAACTAAAACTAATACGAAGGGAAATCCAACGGCATACAAAGATCTTGACGCGAAATCAGAAGATTCAACAGTTGTGCGAATGTAACATTCCAAAAATCAAGGGTAAAAATTTTGTTTCTATTATGACCAAAACATTTATTAACCTTTAATCCAACATCTAGAAGAGTTTCAAAATAAAAAAATTATTAGAGTTAAAATCCGAAAATCACATATTGCGGAAAACACGAGTGTATGCGTTACGATCAAGTCGGACCCTTCCCTTTTGAACCAGAGATACCTGAAACCAAAAACCACAAATTGTAAGCCCGAAGCTTAATGAGTTCCCCAAATATCACATACCATACATACAATAAACATATAGTAAACACATAGTGGGCCCTGTCGGGCATCAGACCCCGTCCGACATCGAGCTGAGCTCGGTAAAACGAGCCCCGCCCATCATACAATAACATATATCAAATAAACACATACACATGAAATAATCACCTACATACATAGCATACAAATATTCATTAGGCCCCGCCCGGCATCGGACATTAGCCCGAAAAACATATGAACACCGACATATGGAAGAGTCACAAAGACAGATAGCATACTAAAAACACAACATAAACATGGGTCGGCATTTGTGCATTCAACCCGCTATACCCGGTAAGGAAACTCACCTCGAATGCAGAAGCTCACTAAAAGAATTCCCTAGTTGTCGCCCTAACGACGCCTCCGAACTATCAGATCAAAAATAACACCCAATTAGCAATAGGGTTCCAATCCATAACCACGACTTCATACCTGGGGTAAAAATACCATTTTACCCCTAACCTAGCCTTGTCTAAATCCATGACCCAAACAACAATCTAAAAGGCCCAAAGTCCCACTAATCAACCAATCGCCCAATTTTCCAAATTGGGCCCAAACCCCATACTTGGCCTTGTGTAACACCCCGAGATTCAGGTGCATTTCTTTCACCCTTATTCTTTGTCAATTGGTCATGATTAGTCCTTGAGTGGAGGGAACCTAGCAAGTGAGTACGTTGGGCGTACCAGAGGGGTACGCTGCGCGTACTCATGCGCTTAGTTTGGACGCGGACTTGCCAAGGTACGCTGGGCGTACCCAGAGTTACGCCGGGCGTACCCGACCCAGGTGCAAAAACCCTAATCCGTCTTGTGCACTATTTAAAGGGTGCTAAGGCTCATTTCTCAGCCTCCATATCAGTGAGTGAAACCCTAAGAGAGAGCCTCCCATCGTCCTTAGTGTGTGTGAGTGTTGTTGGAGCTAATTGTGTTTTGGTGACTAAGTGAAGAAGAAGGAAAGGAGCTCTTGGAAGCTAAAGCTTGAAGTGCCAATTTGGATCTGAGATCTACAGAGAAAGGGGCTACACTTAGAGGTATAAAGTTCAAAACTTTCCTCTTCTTTTAGTTGTTGTTGCATGTGCCATTTCTAGGGTTAAAAACCCCAAAGATGGAGACTTTATGAGTGTAAGGTGCTCCATGGTCCAAGATCTGTCCCTTTTCAGTGGTATTAGTGATTTAGAACCATAAAGTTTCCATCTTGGTTGTTAGTTTGAGGTCATGCTTGAGTAATAAGCCTTCTAGAGTTAGAGGATGGAATATTATGGGAGTTGGTGGCTTGTTCAGCCATGCAAAGGCTTAAAGTCATCAACTTTATGGATTAAGAGGCTTAGATGTTGTCAGATCTAGAATTTGGACGTGGGTCTTAACTGTTTAAGACCTCAAGAGCTAAGGGGCTGAAGTTGAGGAGTACGCCGGGCGTAATCCCAGTACGCGCCGCGTACTGGGTGGCGTTCCCCGATTTTGAGAGGCAGTCGGGTACGCTCAGCGTACACATCTGGTACGCGCAGCGTAACCCGGAAAGTTGACTTTTGGTTGACTTTTAAGGTATGGTCTATTGTGGGGCCTTTTGAGTTATGAGAGGGGTAAAATGGTCCTTTACCCTTCTGAGAGTGTCATAAGAGGACATAGTCGAGCCTTTGAGAGTTATATTAAATGGGGTATTTATTTCATATGATTAGGCGGAGGCTAGGCCAGCGTTTACCGAGACAGAGATTTACCGAGATACCAGAGGTGAGTCTTCTCACTATACTTTACCTAGAGTGGTAACAGGGTTATGTGACAATAGATTTTAGAGCTATGTGCCAGTGTATTTGCATGCTATTTATGTATGATAATTGTTGTGATATGTGATATGCATGATTCAGAGTTTACAGGGCTAGGACCAGTGGGTCCATAGAGTTAGGACCTTTTGGTCCACAGAGTTAGGGCCAGAGGGCCCACAGAGAGTGGGGACTAGAGGTTCCCACTAAGACACATTGACCAGAGGGTCAAACAGAGTTATAGCCTCGAGTGGCTAAAATGTGTTAGAGTGGTATTTTGGGGAACTCACTAAGCTTTATGTTTACAGTGTTACGTGTTATGTGTTTCAGGTACCAGTGATGACCGCGGGAAGGCGCCGACATGATTTGTACACACACATGGGATTTTTTGTATTTCGATCTTGGGGGATGTTTTGTGAAACAAGGATATGATACAATGACATTTTATTAATAAATGTGTTTGGAAAATGTGTTTTGAAAATGCGAAAATTTGTTTTAATTTTTACGGTGTTACACCTTGCCTTAAGGCCCAACCATTCTCTCTAGCCAAACACTTTGTATCCTAATGGCTCATTAATAACTCAAGCCCAAAATACCAGAAACTACTAGATTCATCAAAGCCCACTAATGGCCCAATTTTCCAAATTGAGCCAAACCCCATATGGGCCTTATCCTAAGCCCATAATTCCCTTAATTACAATTCAGATTACCTCAAGTACCCCTTGGGACAAACTTGATCAAAGACATATCGAAAGTCAAAGTCAACGGTTCAAGTTGACCTGACTCGCCGAGTTGTCCTTCAACTTGTTGTGTTTCTCCATCAAGTGCACAGATTGGGATAAACCAAGTCAACTCACCGAGTTCTCCCAAGAACCAACAACTTAATGCATTAAGTTACCTTCATCAAATCTAAGAGCTCTAAAGCTCAGATCTCGACCAAAATGAGATCAAGAAGGGTAAAGTTTCCAACTTTACCCCCATGAACCACCTAAATGGGTCCAAACCCAAACCCTAGACTTAAAAGTGTGATAGCTCAATCATTAATCACTTAATCATCAAAGACAAAAACCCAAACTGCAAATCTTACCCCATAAGGCTAGTTGGCCACGTAAAGTTTCCAACTTTACGCTTAAGCATGACTACGAGGAGATCAAAAGCTCAAAAAGGGATAAATGAAAGACTTAATGAATGCATTAAACCCTTAAATCCATGAAGTTGGCACCTTTATGCCAAAAGAGTTCATGTAGACCTTAGATCTGAAAGAATAATCATTTAGGACATCCTAATCCCCCACATCCACCCAACCATGGCTAAGAAGCATAAACTCTAACCCAAGAAGATATCTAAGAAACTAATAAGCAAGGTGAGAACTTGATACCTCAAAAACTTGGCAAATGAGATAGAGATTATGGATCCAAGACTTCTTTAATCCAAGCAACTCCAAATTCCATAGCTCCTTCAATAAGAACCAAAAATGAACTCTCAAGGCTCACCCCAAGCTCTCACACTCAACAATGAAAGATAAGGCTCGATTTTAGGGTTTCTGGTGAGAGAAGGCTTGTTAGGAGGCCATCCTAAGAACTTAATACCTTTAAATAGGGTGCAACATTCTAAAAATTAGGGTTTCTCAATCAACGTCCAACTCACCGAGTTCCCTTCACCAACCCGCCGAGTTGGTTCACAAAAAGCGCATCCCAAAAGCCTCCAACACGTCGAGTTTCCCACCATGAACTCACTGTGTTGGTACCTAGGAAAGAGGATTTATTTCCACAATTAATCTTCTAGATTTTGGGCGTTATGTAACACTTGGTTTAGAAGGTGCTCGGTTGCGACTTCGGAGGCCAAGGGTATAAGCATAATCTACAAATTTGGCCTTTTATGGGTCTCGGGTATTATTCGGAAGGTTGTAGGGCTTGGGTGTGGAGCTGGGAGCGTAGGGTTTCTCATCAGCTTTTCGTGGATATGAAGTTAATAGGAAACAAACTTAGAATGAAGAAGTTATAATACTTTGAAGATATTGGCATTATTGGTTCTTAGTAGAGAAAAGTGGCAAGGAGATCCCATGCATGCAAGGTGGCCAGCTCAAGTGTATGCCCAACGTAAGCTGGGGTACGCCCATCGTACAGGGGATAAGTGGTCGCGGGTGTTGGAGACGTACGCTGAACGTACGCTCAGAGTATCTAAACCCTAATTTTTAGGGTGTGCCACTATATAAAGAACATTATACCCTCAAGGGTCAGCCTCCTTCTCACTCTTATACAGTTTTCACGAAACCCTAATCTTCTTTGAGTGTTCTTGGAGCTTGGAAGGCTTTGTGAGAGCATTTTGGTATTTTGGATCCACCCTTCAAAGAAGCAAAGGTCAAGACAAGGTGTTAGTGCAAAAGAGAAGTTTCAGATCTGGGATTTCTACTTCACTTCAAACCTTTTAAAGGTATAAAGTCATGAGCTTGATGATTAATCTCTTGGATCAAACTTAGGATGAGTTTATGGACTCTTTTGGTCCCAATAATGGATCTTTATGACTCAAGCACGTTTCTAAGTCCAGGGTTGCCACCCTTAGTACCATATGATTCCCATAAGAAGTAAAGTTTCAATCTTTAGGGATCATTTGTGGCCATGCATGAGATCTAGTCCCTTTTCATGAAAGTTTGTTGTCACATTTCTAGTTTGGGCTCATTTGGTGGATTGCAAGCCACCAAGTAATCAACTTTATGGAATAAGATGTCAAAGAGGACATGGATCTGTAATTGTAGCCACTGGAATGGAGTATTAAGCACTTAATGGAAAAGTAACTTAACAGAGGAGTACGTTAGGCGTACATGCAGTTACACGCATGTATACACCACCTTCAGCCAGTACGCTTTGAGTACAAGGGAGTACGCCCCGCGTACTCATCAGTTATGGGCTTGGAGAGTTTTGGGCCTCGGGTTGGGCTAGGCAGTGAACTTTGGGCCTTGGTGGACCATCAGAAGTTAGATGTTGTGGGCCAAGAATATATTTGGGCTTAGGGTAAGGCCCATTAGAGGGATTGGGCCCAATTTAGCAAATTAGGCCATTAGTGGACCACTAGTGGGCTTGGAATGCCCACCTAGTGTTTGGTTTTTGTTTTGGGGATTAGGCCTTCGTTCGGATCATACTGGGCTAGGGGTAGAATGGTCATTTTACCCCCATGCATGGATTAAGGATTATGGTATTGGGGCCCACTTGCTAATTGGGTATGTTGATCGGTATTGATAGTTCAGGAGGGGGACAGGGCAACAATTATGGATTTCTTTCAGGAAGCTTCTACATTCGAGGTGAGTTTTCTCACCATACAAATGGGTCTAAGGCACCAAGGCCGACCCATTTTGTGATAGTTGGTGGACTTGCTATGTAGAGGCGTGTGGCATATTTATGCATTGATATGTGGTAGAGATAGCTTTTACAACTAATGGTAGAGGTAGCCATTTATGGCTAATGGTAGAGATAGCCTTATGGATAATGGTAGAGATAGCCTTTATGGCTAAGGGTAGAGATAGCCTTTATGGCTAAGGGTAGAGATAGCCTTTGTGGCTAATGGTAGAGATAGCTTTATAGCCAATTGATATGTGATATGTGGTAGATGTAGCTTTTATAGCTAATTGATATATACTATATGGTAGAGCTTTTATGATCGTATGAAACTTGCTATGTGTATGATTTTAAAATTGTATACGGTTAGGAGCTTATAGCCTCAGAATGATTGATGTGGCCTTATTTCTTGTTCCTCGTATGGTTGTGGTCCTAGGGTATAATCTTTTATTCGAATGTCTATTTGATCCTTTTTTATGTATAATTTGCATGCATAAAGGCAACTTATTTATGATTGGTCTGATTGATGTGAGTAGAGCAAATCTTAGGACGACCTGGGATTTGATGAATGCGGTAGTTTGTGGGATATGGTTTAGTTTTGGGACGAATTGGAGTTATCAGGTAGAGCATTAGGGAAAGGTACAGGTAGGTGTGGAAGGTAGTATTGGGCCCGTACTACTGAAAGCACATGACATGTACCCGAACCAATGTTAGATCTGACGACTTCAAGGAGGACAGATATGGGAAGATCCCTTATATGGAAATCATGATTGTTGTGATTTATGGCATTTCGGTTCAACATTGTAATGCCCCGTTCTAAAAGTAATTATTTATGGATCCCCGAGATCAAGAGTAAGGGCGTTTCGGTCTTTTATGGGCAATGGGTTATATTCGAGAAGGCTTCGGGTCAGGGTGTGTTTCTAGAAGTGTAGGGTTTCTCTCCACCTTTTCATGGATATAAAGTTCGTCGGAAACGGACTTAGAATAAAGGAGTTATGACACTTTGAAGATATTGACACTTATGGTACTTAATGGAAAAAGTTGTCAAAGAAAGGCCATGCATGCTTTGGGACACGCGTGGGTACGCCTAACGTAGGCTGGGTTACGCCTAGCGTAATGGAATAAATGAACGCGAAGTCCCTCGACGTACGCCTAACGTACGTCTATCATCTAGAAACCCTAATATTTCGGGTGTGGAGGCTATTTAAACAACTTTAAGAGCTCATAACCCTCCCAAACCCTAGCCTCCAATGTTTAGAGCCATTTTCCCCAAAACCTAGACAACTTCTTGAGTGTGTGAGCTTTTGAAGTGACTTTGGAGTGTTTTGAGAAGAAGGTGTTGCATCTAGTGAGTAGAGGAAGAAGGCCAGCGTGTAGATCTGAAGTTTTCTGGTGGTTCAAGAGCTCCTAAAGGTATAAAGCTTCTTGCTTGACATCTATTTTGTGTAGATCTATGTATGGTGAAGTTTTGACACCATTCTTGTCCCAAAACCCCCATTTTGATGCATGATGTGTTTTGGTTAAGATGAGCTGTCCTTTCAGACCATTGGAGAGGTCTTAAGTAAGAAAAATGAGGTCCCAATGGCTTTGGTTGTCCCATGTAAGAAGTAGGAAGGTCTTAATGGGTTAAGACCTTGAGTTAAGAGCTTTATAGACTTCCAAAAGGATAAAGATTGAGACTTTATGAGTCCTATGCCTTTTTGGTCACTGGATCTAGCATATGGACTTAAGTGCTTAAGCCATTAAGCACTTGGAAGGATTTTTGGTACAGACGAGCGTACGCCCCGCATACCAGGGGAGTACGCCGAGCGTACGCCCTCTGTTGGGTTTTCAATTTTAGGCCATGAGTAATTGGCCTCTTATTGGGCTAGCTGGGCTTGGGCCGTGACTGAACAATATGGATGGAGTAAATTGGACCCAATAGTTATCATGGACCTTGGATCTAGGCACGTTTGGAAAGGTGGGCCCAGTTTAGTAAATTGGGCCAATATTGGGCTTTAAATGTGGATTTGGTTTTGAGTCTTGGCCCAATAAGAGGATAACGGACTTAATGGGTGTTGTGGGCATTTGGCCAAGAAAGTCATGTTGGATTCTAGTGTGATGATTTGCATGTGATAGTTGGGATTTCCAGTGTGTCAGCAGTAAGAGATTTGCAGGATTTCGGCAGTTACAAGGTGAGTTATCGTCACTGTACTAAAGGGTCTAAGTCACCAAGGCCAGGCCTTTGAATTTTTGTTTAGAGCTTGCTATGTTGTGTGATGTTATGCTTTCTAGTATCCTGGTATATAGGATGATGATATGAGGATATGCCTTGTTTGCTTAGTATCCTAGACGAATGGATAGTTAAGAGATGGCTAGTTATGTTGGATCATCACCCTGGTAGTTGGGTAGCAGTTATGAGTATAGACCTATAGTTGGTCTTGCCTTTTGTATGCTGGTAGGAGGTTACCTGCGGGTTACGTATGTTGAGCAGTAGCAGTGGGTATTCCATCCCGGTAGGATGATAGGGCCATAATATGTTGGTTTTGTAGAGTATTATGTGGTTGCCTGTTATGTGTGCATGTTTGCTAGTGTGGGGCATTCCGACCCGATGGTTGTGGGCCAGGAGTATTCCATCCCGGTAGGATGATTGGACTCATAGTAGGTTGGCATTCCAACTCGATGGTTGTGGGCCTGGGGTATTCCATCTTGCAAGATGATTGGACCCATAGTAGTGGTAGTTACTGTATGTATAGGGAGTGGGGCATTCCAACCCGATGGTTGTAGGCCAGGAGTATTCCATCCCGGTAGGATGATTGGACTCATAGTAGGTTGGCATTCCAACCCGATGGTTGAGGGGCCTGGGGTATTCCATCTTGGGAGATGATTGGACCCATAGTATTTATTGTTGTACGTATAGGTGTTTGGGCATTCCAACCCGATGGTTGTGGGCCGAGAGTATTCCATCCCGGTAGGATGATTGGGCTTGTGTATTGTAGGCATTCCAACCCGATGGTTGAGGGCCAAGGGTATTCCAACCGGAAGGTTAATTGGACCCGTACTATGTTATTCTTTGATGTATGTGTATGTTTATGTGTGTATGGGTACTTTGGGGGAACTCACTAAGCTTTCGGGCTTACAGATGTGGTTTATTGTTTCAGGTGCTTCCGGAGATCGTGGCAAGGCGAAGGTGTGATCGTACCGCTCCTCATGTTTTATGATTTATGTGATATGGTTATGGGGGATACTTTGATTTTTTAACTATTTTGAAAACAAAATGTATGAACGTAATAAAATGTTTTAAATTGGTTTAAATTCTTGGTCGTTACAAACATGCTGATGAGTCAATTTGGAGCAGGCGGATCAGGATCGGGATTTGGATCCGGGGATGGATCAGGCGACACTACCGATGTCATTGATGAGAGGCTGCGCGAGCTTATCGTAACCGAGGTTACCAGGGGCATCCTTGACGCTACCCCGGTCATCTTTGGGACGGTCAAGGAGGGTATGATGGAGATTATGGAGGAAAGACTCAGGGCATTAAGGGTTGAGATTGTTGAGGGTCATGTTAGGGCCCAAAGTCCCTCATTCCGGGAGTTCAAGGCGTGTGGGGCGCCAGAGTTTTATGGGGTCAGGGAACCCATTGTTAGCCGACGCTAAGTGGCGGATATCGAGAACGCCCAGCGCACGAGTTCTTGCTCGGATGCGGAAAAGGTGGGATTTTCTTCGTGTATGCTGAGAGATAGGGCCTGTGACAACCCGATATTTCGAGACAATGTAATGTAACACCAGTCAAATTTAGGTCAAAATTTAACTTTCCTAAAATCTTATTTGGTTTAAATAAAGTGGTAGGAATCGTATCAAGGTTTTCATACATATAAAGAACACTAAAATCTGAGTTATAACGAAGAAGTTATGACCAATCTAAGATTCGCAGCAAAAACCGGCAACACTGATAGATGTAAAACGCAAAGTTTCAATACAGTAATTTTTAGCCTTAGGTATCTAAATTAAAGTTGTAGACATCATTAAACCATAAACGTACGTAAAAAGAACGTCCAAATCTGACTTCGTATGAGGAAGTTATGATTTTTCCGAGATCCAGATATAGCAGTAGACAACTAAAAACTCAAAATAGAGATCGAGAGACTTTTGGCCGAAACAACCTAAATGTGAATCGAAGTTCTCAACAATATTAGCGCAACGGTAAAAAGTCTGACAAAAACGGACGTCGGATGAAGAAGTTATGGATTTATGACGGAGTTTTCGTGTCCCGTCCTACTAGAAATATATATTAAAAATAAAGTCAGAATTAGCCAACAGAGTTTAAAATAGAGTTGTAGAGCATAATCTCACCTACGCGTCGATATAAAGAACGTCGAAAACGGAGTTCGTATGCGAAAGTTATGAATTTCTGAAGTTCGGGGCGCGAACCCCAAAGTTGCGTCAGACACCACGACGTGGTAGCAGTACCACGACGTGGCAGGTGCTCTAGAGTCTGTCAGAACCACTTGCAATGACGCATGCAGTGATGACCAGCCACCACGACGTGGGAAAATGTGCCGCGACGTGGCGAGGGGCAAATTCAGCCCTATAAATAGAAACCGAAGGTCTTAGGTTTTGGTTGTTCGATTCTACCTTCCTTGCTACTTTTACTCTGTGTCAAGCATCCCGAGACTACCCCGAAGCCCCGGTAACACCTCCAACACACGACGCAAGTCCCAAAGTCCCGAGATTTCCGAGAAATCGACTTCTTTCTAGTCGAAGTTCTGCCCGACTTTAGTCTCACCTTCTTCAATCTATCAAGTGAGTTCATACCCCTATAAACTACACTTTCAAATGCTTTATAAATGCTTTTTATACACTTTTAAGGGGGGGGGGGGGAATACAAGTAAACACACGATTATCCTCATGTGAAAGACATAAATCTTTTGTATACTTTTTATTATATAATCAGTCATATGTGATTTATAACTGTGTTTCAAGCAAATGATTTCATATACTTTATAACTGCGTTTAGAGCAAAGGTCTCTTTTACTTTACACTGTCTTATCAAACAAACTACTTTCAAATCATTTTATAAACTGACATCAAGTCATCATTTCTTAGTTATTAAACTTTTCAAAGGTTTTACAAAACTTCTTTTATACTTTTATATTGTCAAATGCATGCCTATATATGTATAGTTATATATGTAATGTTTAAAGGACTTAGGACGGCTAGTTCGCTTTAATTCCTTTTCCTCGTTGGGATGTGGCCTTAGGGTATCGGTTATTCGTCCAAATGTCGTCTAAATATTAGTTATATATCATGTATACATATATAGACATAAAAGTTCCATCAGTCAGTTTAGTACCTTTGGGTAGCAAAGGCATACTTTCGGTTATACACGTACATTAATAGTAACTATAATAGGTATAGTTAGGAGATGCTACTTACTATTCCAAGTACAAGGAATCACACAAGAGTCAGTTCATTCATGAGTCTATACTAATACATTACATACTATATGAAGAGATACGATTACATACAGTTACAAGACATACAATTACAAGACATACAATTACAAGAGATACGATTACATAGATACGTTTACATAGATACGATTACATAGATACGTTTACATTGATACAATTACATAGATTCTATTACATACGTTTTGGGACTTACAATTCCACACCCAAGGTTGTTAGCTACAGTAGGGAAAATACTCATCGACGGGTGTCTACGGTTGTACTGTTCGGCGAGTTACCACGCCGTGAATATCCTAGTGCAAAAGGATACGATTTTAGTTATTATATTATTTTCCTTCTTACCTTTACTTTGTGAAACATCCACATGAACGACGAGGTAGAATATATTTGATATAGACAAACTATTTTCCTTATTACCTTTATATTGTGACACATACACATAAACGATGATGTAGACGATAGTTTTAAAATAATAAGAGTTATACAAGGGAAAAACCGTCACATTTACAGTGATGCATACTTTCAAAACAGTTGGGTCTTGGTAGAAGACTACTTTTTATACTAGTAGGGAATTTGGGATTTTCTATGGTTTTCAAACGTTTACAATTACTTACAAACATGTTCATTGATACAAACTTTTCTTCAAACATTTACAAGTGTTTATTTACAGTTTTACAAATCAAAGACACATAAATACTTATGAATTCACCAACTTTATTGCTGATACTCTCTTTCAAAATAACTTGTATTCTCAGGTCACAAATAGGCAGGTACGACAAACAGGTTTTGTGAAGACAGAGCAGTCAAGACTCGTCTTTTATTTTCATTATTCATTATGTTGTTTTATACAATGAAAGAACACACTTGTAAATAAATTATACTATTAATGCAATGGATGATATTGTTGCTTGTTTACTACTTTGCATTGTTGTGATACATTATATGGCATCCTCCGCCCCATAACATTTCCGCCGTTCTCGGTTTTGGGGTGTGACAGATTGGTATCAGAGCATTGTTTATAGTGAATTGAGTGTATCAACCCATAAAAGATATACTAACTATAAATACAATGGGATTAAAATACTCTGACCAAGAGTTTATACTTTTAATAATAAAATATTTAACTAAGTATTCATACTTGCATTCATACTAAAATCCGTGTCATAATGACAAGTACAAAAGTATATATTACGATTGTTGAATATCACAAGTAAGCTCGGGGATGTATGGTCAGTCTTGGGAGTGGCGTAGCCTGATCAACTATGCTGGTCCGAGGAGTGATTAGCACATGCCCAAGAATGGTTGTAATGTGGCAACAAGTCTAAAAACTTACCAACACTACCACAATGAGAACATTAGAACAAAACATAAGTCTAAAATACTATAGGAGTATTTTGTGTTACTATAATTACTTACTTGAGAACTAAAAAGGATATTCATTACTAGGTCAATATTTGTTAAGTGGATACACTAAGGTTATATGTAACTAGGATGTCATACACTTAAAATTTGCGAAATTTTGCTTTACCCCTGTTCCTTGTAAATTTGGAGTTAAGGTCACTTATTCGAAGGCCTATCCTATTTTGATCACATACAACTGGTATGCACTTTACGAATAGTGATGTAACTAATGAAGATTATTTAATAATTATCTAGTTAGTTCGTCTAATAATTATTTCCTTACCCTAATTCTCGCGTAGATAACATGGCTGGACTCCATCCCCACGGCAACCCGTACCTTCCGAACGAAGGCAATGATGAATGGTTTGGAGAAGAACCAGAGGATGATAATCCAATCCCTTTGAATGATCATCATGCTGAAGACCTTTCGGATGATGATAACTCCGAACCAAGGTTGAGAACCTACCCCCGGTAGCTCCTATTCCAAATCCTAACCCTCGCCCGGCTTTTCATGGCCCGACGCCTCCTTTGGTAGAATGCTTGGAAACATGGAGCGAAGATCAAGATCAACCTATGTCATTTAATGGAGACCGAAGCTTCTACAACTTAAGCGAAGGGGGCTCAGCAGACAGAGTCCTACCAATCCTAGTCCGTAGAGTTGCCCGAAACGAAATTCAGGGTAGGATGGCTCTCCATCGTATCGAAGAGGTTAATGCCAATGCAAGAATGCATACCATCCACACTATTCATCTTGAAAACACTTGTGACAGATTTGAGAGAGACCATGAGACCCTGTGGCAAGCACTAGCTGAAACTCGAGCCGAATTCATAGAGCTCCGAGTACGCCAGAGGGTGTACGAAAGATACCTGCTTGATATTGAATGTCAACTAGCTGAACTAAGGGTTCACCATAGGGGTGACCGTCGTCAGTAGGAGATGCTTTACTTTCCTTCGTTGTTTTAAAGAATAGTGTTCCTGTCTATGTTCTGTGTAGCACTTTTCTATGTGACTACCTTGTACTGTAAGTATTTTTAGTTAGGCCTTATGCTGTCAAAGACTTTTCTACTCCAAATATGATGTAAGACCTTCTACAAGGTCAATTTTCCAAAACTTATGACATCATGAATATCATTGATATTGACAGTCGACTAACTTCTGTGTCACTCTTTGTTCAAATAATTTCATCATACTATCGTCAGAGTCTATCTGAAACCCACTCTAGTCAAGTTATTGGACTAGGGTAATTTAGCTATGGGATCATTCCCAATTCTGTTTTAAAGGTTGGATCATGTTATTCACCAACCAATGGTACCCTGTTTTGGACGACAAATGTCTTATGACCATTCTATGAACTTACTTCTACTCTGTACTAGGACTACATCATAGGGATATAGGTCAAACCCACGAGAACATACTTCTACTCTTTACATGATCGATTGAAATACATCTAGGTTCAACTGTACTCGCTCACAAATTCATTTTTCTTTCTGTGTAACAGAATCATGTCGCCGAAGAAAAGTGATCAACCCATCAACCAAACACCAACTCTTCAGATTGATGCAACTACCTTTCAAGCTGCAGTTTCAGCTACTATGACAGCTGTTCTGACTCACCTTAACGCTAACAACGCAAATATTAGCGGGATTTTTAGCAATAATTCCAATCCAAGTAACAATCAAGTACCTCAGCAAGTAACAAACTACCACGACACCCTGAATCTCAAGCCCAAGAATAAAAAACGAAAGTTTTGGGCTAAAGTTGAAGGCAAATCACCCCAAGGGGAGAGCAAAAGACAACAACCTGTGGCAGCCTTCGCGGCCACGACATCTGTACCTCCTACTACCATCCCTTCTAGTATCCCAGTTATCCC
Source organism: Lactuca sativa (assembly GCF_002870075.4). Taxonomy (NCBI): domain Eukaryota; kingdom Viridiplantae; phylum Streptophyta; class Magnoliopsida; order Asterales; family Asteraceae; genus Lactuca; species Lactuca sativa. Next base: position 126,105,630 of record NC_056630.2, on the reverse strand, counting down.
TAACCCGGCCAGACAGTATGCTGGAAATCTCCCAAAGTGCAACAAATGCAACTATCACCATCATGGACCTTGTCGGGAAACGCAGTGCTTAAACGGAAATAATAAGGGACACACCGTCCGTTACTGCAAGTCTCGGATCCAACACATTACTTCAACCACCAATGTCGAAATTTCTCGGATATGCCATCTATGTGGCGTAATGGGACACTTCAAAAGGGACTGCTCAACATAGAAGAATGACGGTGGAACGGGAGGATTTTGACCTCAGAATGGAAAAGGCAATGAAGGACCCTACTATCATATGGGTTCACTTCCACTCGTCAGTATTAAGTATGCTTTTAAACATGTTTAGAACTAGTACAACTAGAGTCTTATCTTTTGCAAGATCCCGTCAGTAAAGGGACCCTCGTGCTGCGTATACTTGCTTTTTGTAGTATACCTTGTTCGCAGTAATAGTCTTGTAGTTAATCTAAAGTACTATAGCTCTGTTAAAAGTTGCACTGTAGGGTTTTGTCTGTAATGCCTTTATGATCAAATCTAATGCCTTTATTTCCAAGTGATTCCGATATTATCATTCAACTTAATTCAATCCTCACAATACCAGTTTCGTGCGTAAATCTCTTTCTCCGTATACGTCTTTCTAGCAAAGCCGTCATTTCAGAACTCCAAAGTACTCATGCGTAGAGTACCTCCTGTTTCTTATCCTTTCAAAGAAACCTCAGCACACGTTCCCGAAGTACCACTCGTACAGTACGTCAAGTTCAATCCAAAGACCCTTACGGTTGATCTATCGCTGAAGAATGTATACACAAGGGTGGTATATAATCAAGGTTCTACATGTTTAGAATTGATGATTCACCTTTAACTTCTTTTCCTTGTTTGGATGTGAGCTTAAGGAAGAATCATTTAATCGACTGCCTTTTCAATCTTAATTATATACGACTCGTATACGCGAAACTGTGATTGATTAACCAAGTATGAGTTCTAATATGAACATCAGGATGGAGACTGCTTAAGATTACGAGTGATCGTGCTGCCATGCGAATAAACTTAGAAGCCAAGCACATGCCCTTCCCGCTGATCGGGACAAGAGAGACAGATGGAACAAAAGTACCTATCCTTTTCCTTAATTCATGAGTAATCATACTTTCTTTTAGATCTTCACAACATCTAATCAACCACAAGGTTTTGACGTCATAACCAGTATGAATTAGTTGAGTCTACATCAAGCACTTTGAGAAAGCAGTTCGTCTTAACCTCCCTATCGAAGAATCTCTAGTTATTTACGTCGACAAATCAAGTACGAACCTTCGCATCAGTTCGTGTATTCAAACTCAAAAGTACTTACGAAAGGAATATCATTCATTCCTTGCACACATCATCAAGACGAGCCGAGAAGTGAAGGACATTCAGAACATCCCAGAAGTATGCGACTTTCCCGACACCTTTCCAGAAGGACTACCGGGATTACCACCACAACGTCATGTCGAGTTCAGAATCAACTTAGTTCCAGGGGCTGCCCCAGTAGCCAAATCACCTTATCGTCTAGCTCCAACTGAGATGCAGGAACTACCCAGTGAGCTTAACGAACTCCTTAGAAGGAGATTCTTTAGGCCAAGCTTCTCACCTTAGGGAGCATCGGACTTGTCTGTAAACAAGAAAGAGCGTTCCAAACGCTAAAGTAAGCCTGGTGCACCGCACCGATATTATCCCTCCCAAAAGGGATATAAGATTTCGTGGTGTAATGCGATGCATCCAACCAAAAGGGATATAAGATTTCGTGGGGCGCCAGAGTTTTATGGGGTCAGGGAACCCATTGTTAGCCGACGCTAAGTGGCGGATATCGAGAACGCCCAGCGCACGAGTTCTTGCTCGGATGCGGAAAAGGTGGGATTTTCTTCGTGTATGCTGAGAGATAGGGCCTGTGACAACCCGATATTTCGAGACAATGTAATGTAACACCAGTCAAATTTAGGTCAAAATTTAACTTTCCTAAAATCTTATTTGGTTTAAATAAAGTGGTAGGAATCGTATCAAGGTTTTCATACATATAAAGAACACTAAAATCTGAGTTATAACGAAGAAGTTATGACCAATCTAAGATTCGCAGCAAAAACCGGCAACACTGATAGACGTAAAACGCAAAGTTTCAATACAGTAATTTTTAGCCTTAGGTATCTAAATTAAAGTTGTAGACATCATTAAACCATAAACGTACGTAAAAAGAACGTCCAAATCTGACTTCGTATGAGGAATTTATGATTTTTCCGAGATCCAGATATAGCAGTAGACAACTAAAAACTCGAAATAGAGATCGAGAGACTTTTGGCCGAAACAACCTAAATGTGAATCGAAGTTCTCAACAATATTAGCGCAACGGTAAAAAGTCTGACAAAAACGGACGTCGGATGAAGAAGTTATGGATTTATGACGGAGTTTTCGTGTCCCGTCCTACTAGAAATATATATTAAAAATAAAGTCAGAATTAGCCAACAGAGTTTAAAATAGAGTTGTAGAGCATAATCTCACCTACGCGTCGATATAAAGAACGTCGAAAACGGAGTTCGTATGCGAAAGTTATGAATTTCTGAAGTTCGGGGCGCGAACCCCAAAGTTGCGTCAGACACCACGACGTGGTAGCAGTACCACGACGTGGCAGGTGCTCTAGAGTCTGTCAGAACCACTTGCAATGATGCATGCAGTGATGACCAGCCACCACGACGTGGGAAAATGTGCCGCGACGTGGCGAGGGGCAAATTCAGCCCTATAAATAGAAACCGAAGGTCTTAGGTTTTGGTTGTTCGATTCTACCTTCCTTGCTACTTTTACTCTGTGTCAAGCATCCCGAGACTACCCCGAAGCCCCGGTAACACCTCCAACACACGACGTAAGTCCCGAAGTCCCGAGATTTCCGAGAAATCGACTTCTTTCCAGTCAAAGTTCTGCCCGACTTTCGTCTCACCTTCTTCTTTCCAGTCGAAGTTCTGCCCGACTTTGGGTGAGGCTATGAAGCCTAAGACCTCAGACACTTCCATCAGGGGTCAGTAGGGTCAGGGCCGGTGTGCCAAGTGCAGTAGGGTGCATAATGTAGCTTGTCGTATCACAGGCTCGGGATGCTACGCATGTGGCCAGCAGGGCCACTTGAGTAGGGATTTCCCTACGAAGGGCTTGATTTGTTTTCACTACAACCAGACCGGCCATAAGTGGTTCAACTATTCGAGGTTGCAGGGAAGGGGAGGAGTGGTGGCGGCGCCTGCACCCGCCACGATGAGGATTACTGATGGCCGCCCTGCCAAGGCGGATACTCCAGTGGTTAAGAGCTGCGCATTCCAGTTGACCACAGAGGAGGCTCGGGTAACGCCATACGTTGTGGCTGGTACGCGTTTATTATTCTCTGCTCTTTATTATTTGTATGATTTATGTGTACATTATGTTTGTATGGGGATCTTTTTGGTCAATGGTATGTCGGTGCATGTCTTGTTTGATACGAGTGCTATCCGATCAATTGTGTCACTTGCGCTTTGTAAGAAGTTACGGGACGTGCCGGGAACTCTAGATTCCCGCTCGAGGAAGAGACTGCAGATGAACACATGGTGAGTGCTGCGAGTGTGGTATTGGTTTGAGCAGCTAGAGTCATTGACATTGTTGGGATTCAAGAAGCGTTAGCTGGTTTTCAGGAAGTGTGTTGTTTGGTTAGGGATACTTTTGGTGTGCTAGCTTTGGTAAGCACCAGTCGTCAGCAAGGTGAACATTGGAAGGCAATGAGGATTAGGAATCCTTCAATTTTCGTGTGCCGAGCAGACTTAGTTGAAACTAAGTGGGGGAGAATCGTCCAGGTATCCAGGTCGGAAGCAAGGATGAAAGTGTTGTAAGGCTACGGGATCCGTAACATTCACTAATGTTCAATTGTGGTGAAAGTGATGTAAGACTATGGGGGAGCCGTAACATTCACTAATGGTCAGTTAGGGTATAGTGTTGTAAGACTTCGGGGGATCCATGGCATTCACCAACAGTAGAAAGTGTTGTAAGACTGCGGGGATCCCGTAGCGTTCACGGGTTCTTTCGGGTGATTTGGACTAGGGTAGGCTAGTTCGAAGGGTTGTGGGGGAGCCAAAACTTAGTTAGGATCAGGACCAGAGGTGATTGATCGACTAGTTATCCGGGGGCGAGCCCGGACGAGTATGAGAATTCAGGTTGGAACCGGTAGAGACTGTTGAGACAAGGGTTGTATCTTGATGTACATGATCATATGGATGAGTAGTGCATGTCACAGTAGGGTTACGTCTAGGTAGCCCTGATATTGGACCTCACAAGAACCTGTTGGTTGGACCGCGTGTGAGAACGGTAGTCTCAGGAATTGGCTAAGGGTATTTGTTAATCGGTCGAGTAAAGGTTGACGAGAAGTCGAGGTGCGTTATGCAAATACCGATTTGAGGATCTCTGGATAAGAGCGGGGTAACAATTCGGATTTGGATAGGGACCCAAATTGGAATTCGTGCAGGATTTTGTTCCAGTGAGATGGGATGTGGGGCATTTATATGCCAAGGGCATCGAGGGCAGAATTCCAGGATGATGTACGGGTTGGTTTGATGGTAGTTTAAGCCATTATGATGTGTCTCGGGTAGCTCTATCCGTAATAGAGCCATGACATGTCAGAATCAGGAAACGGTAGGTCGAAGGAGATCAGGTATGATGTAGGATTACAACTATTCTGGTAGTATTAACCCTTTTTGCGTCGGATTCAGTGGTGACAGGTTGTCACCCTATCATGATCAGATGGATCAAAGGATTTAAGGTGTCGTGAGTAGCAGTATAGATAGGGCAGTTATTGCCAAACGAGGTGTCTTTCGGAGGTCATGTGGGGTTGCGGTACGTGTGTTCCTAGCTCAGCAACCGGGTAGGTGTCCAGTGTTCCGGATTGTTGGCAAGCAAGTTAGGACCAGGGAGGTTCGAGCCGTTCTCCAAGAGAGAAGCCATGTGGCAACAGGAGGAGTTGAACTAAATAATATCAGGCCGCGATCTCATAGCTATAAATCTAAATATAGAAATATTATATAGATATAAATTAATCTTGATCCTGTAATCAAAGAAAGATTCAGCGATTAGGGGTCCGTGTGTGGAATTTCCTGTCATTCGGGGCATATGCTAAGTGGCATACAGTTGGACCAAAAAATATCAGGATCTGAATAGCTAGTTGGGAGGTAAGTGTCATGATCTCGACAATGATTTGACGTGGGCGGTCTGTCAGGGAGACAGACCATCTCGAGACTTCAAGTCTCAGATTGAGTAAACGAAATTATGTTGTAAGTAATTCGTTTTGCCTTCGGGTCTTAGAAACCTGCGGGGTTGGTCTTAGTTGCCTTGGAAAGGATGTGGTAATCTCGGGCTTATGGTCGTGTTGCTAAGGTTGTTTGGTATGAAGGGGATGGAGATGCATGATTTCAAGGATGAAATCTAATTTAAGTGGGGGAGAGTTGTAACACCTGGTTTAGAAGGTGCCCGGTTGCGACTTCAGAGGCCAAGGGTATAAGCATAATCTACCGATTCGGGATTTTATGGGTCTCGTGTCTTATTCGGAAGGTTCTAGGGCTTGGGCATGGAGCTGGTAGCGTAGGGTTTCTCATCATTTTTTCGTGGATATGAAGTTCGTAAGAAACAGACTTAGAATGAAGAAGTTATAGTACTTTGAAGATATTGGCTTTATTGGTCCTTAGTAGAGAAAAGTGGCAAGGAGATCCCATGCATTCAAGGTAGCCAGCTCAAGAGTACGCCCAACGTAGATGGGATAAGTGGTCGTGGGTGTTGGAGACGTATGCCCAGTGTACGCTCAGAGTCCCTAAACCCTAATTTTTAGGTAGTGCCACTATATAAAGAACATTATACCCTCAAGGGCCAGCCTCCTTCTCACTCTTAGACAGTTTTTACGAAACTCTAATCTTCTTTGAGTGTTCTTGGAGATTGGAAGGCTTTGTGAGAGCATTTTGGTATTTTGGATCCACCCTTCAAGGAAGCAAAGGTCAAGGCAAGGTGTTGGTGCAAAAGAGAAGTTTTAAATCTGGGATTTCTGCTTCACTTCAAACCTTTTCAAGGTATAAAGTCATGAGCTTGATGATTAATCTCTTGGATCCCACTTAGGATGAGTTTATGGACTCTTTTGGTCCCAATAATGGATCTTTATGACTCAAGCACGTTTCTAAGTCCAGGGTTGCCACCCTTAGTACCATATGAGTCCCATAAGAAGTAAAGTTTCAATCTTTAGGGATCATTTGTGGCCATGCATGAGATCTAGCCCCTTTTCATGGAAGTTGGTTGTCACATTTCAAGTTTGGGCTCATTTGGTGGATTGCAAGCCACCAAGTAATCAACTTTATGGATTAAGATGTCAAAGAGGACATGGATCTGTAATTATAGTCGCTGGAATGGAGTATTAAGCACTTAATGGAAAAGTAGCTTAACAGAGGAGTACGTTAGGCGTACATGCAGGTACACGCAGCATACACCACCTTCAGCCAGTTCGCTTTGATTACAAGGGAGTACGCCCCGCATACTCATCAGTTATGGGCTTGGCGAGTTTTGGGCCTCGATTTGGGCCAGGCGGTGGCCTTTAGGCCTTTGGGCCTTGGTGGGCCATCAGAAGTCAGATGTTGTGAGGCAGGAATATGTTTGGGCTTAGGGTAAGGCCCATTAGAGGGATTGGGCCCAATTTAGCAAATTGGGCCATTAGTGGATCAATAGTGGGCTTGGAAAGCCTACCTAGTGTTGGGCTTTTGTTTTGGAGATTAGGCCTTCGTTCGGATCATATTGGGTCAGGGGTAGAATGGTCATTTTACCCCCATACATTGATTAAGGATTATGGTATTGGGGCCCACTTGCAAGTTGGGTATGTTGATCGGTATTGATAGTTCAGAAGGGGGGACAAGGAAGCAACTATGGATTTCTTTCAGGAAGCTTCTGCATTCGAGGTGAGTTTTCTCACCATACCAATGGGTTTAAGGTACCAAGGTCGGCCCATTTTGTGATAGTTGGTGGAATTGCTGTGTAGAGGTGTATGGCATATTTATGCATTGATACGTAGTAGAAATAACTTTTACAACTAATGGTAGAGGTAGCCCTTTATGGCTAATGGTAGAGATAGCCTTTATGGCTAAGGGTAAAGATAGCCTTTATGGCTAAGGGTAGAGATAGCCTTTGTGGCTAATGGTAGAGATAGCTTTATAGCTAATTTATATGTGATATGTGGTAAAGGTAGCTTTTATAGCTAATTGATATATACTATTTGGTAGAGGTAGCTCTTATAGCTAATTGATATGTGTTATGTGGTAGAGATAGCTTTTATAGATAATATGATATGTGGATTGTGTAGGGTTTACTCTGGGGAACTCACTAAGTATTAGCTTATAGGTTGTGGATTAGTTTTAGGTATTTCATGTTACAATGGCAAGGGCGAGGCGTGATAACGCGGCGTGCACTCTCTCTTAGGCGTTTTCATGGGACACTCTAATGTTGGAATAAAAGTTGTATTTGACTTATGTTTTGAAAACAATTATAACTGGATTTCTTAATGTATGGAAATATATTTGATGATTCGAAAATGAAAATTTTATGTGAAAAATTTTGCCGTTACATGTTACAACTCTCCCCCACTTAAATTAGATTCCGTCCTCGAAATCGCTCCTTAGTAACACTCATCAAAGCAAACATCCTGAAGAGCTCAATTGAAAATTCTACGCATAAGACAGTCTTCCCAGAATAACCAAAACTCCCATCCTGACGACAACAATCAAACCTTCAGCCCCTACAAACCACTTCTACTTTTATGAGACCTGAAATCTATAATGGTTTGACTCCCCAACAGAGCACCCACGCCAAAACACTGCATGCCAAACTCTCAACGAATAACATACCAAACATAATACTTCCATCCCTGATCCTACAACAGCCTATCCAAATCTACTGAAACCATCCTTAGAATAGTTCTTCAAGCCTGATGAAGAACAAATCTTCAATTCTCTTGAAATAAACCAATCCTACCTCACCTGAAATCCGAAACCAAAAATCTCAATGGTCTGACTCCCTGTCAGACCTCCCACACCGAGCTGACACCATACCAACCTCACATAATTTTATACCAAACAAAATGATTCCAACCCCAATCACATTGCCGCTTCAAAGGGAACAAATTCACTGACCATATACAACTACATAACACTTATACTCGATAGAAGGTTCATATAATCCTTCGAGTAAATTTTCATCGCTGCAACAGTTAGACTCAGACGAGAGCTGCGCAACAGGGTCAAATCAATTACTCAGACGAGAGCACCATGATGCCTCCTGGATGCTTCCCATAAGCAGCCGAGACCTCCCTAGTCCTAACTTGTCCGCCAACTATCTGAAATACCAGATTCTTGCCCGGCTGCTGAGTTAGAAGACACTCACACAGTCGCCTTACGTAACTTCCAAAAGAAACCTTGACTAGAAATAATCATCCAAAATATCTCGAAAACCAACCTAATGATAAGTTGAACGCTACAGGACCAACTGTAATCTTATCTCATACCCGGTCTCCCACGACCTACCACTTCCTGGTTCCATGCATGTTGCAGTCTTCCCACATCCTTACGAACTGACCCACCCTGGTCTAATTACAGAAGAAATATTTGACCAATTGAATAATGAAACCTATCAGAAAATCTAGAACCCCATACTAGCTTGACCCCACACAGATCGGACCACACCAAAGCACAGGAGCCTAATCTTCCTATAAATTGAAACCATTCATAACCCCTAAACCCTTCCATAGATGCCCTCGACGTATTGATACCTTATTTCAAAACCTACATAATAGAAAGCCTTACACACTAACACCCGTAATTCCCAATGCGAGTTCCCAATAAGAACCAATTCGGTACCTATCTCATAACCCGAGACCCAAAGATCTACACTTGTATTTCACCAAAAATCCTCTGATTTAATACACCCCTCCCTAGATGAGAAGGTAAAAGGTTCCAGACTTATCACTAAGACTACGAACCTCTTACCTAGTCCAACCACTAGTTTCTCAAGAGTCTAAATAACAAGGCTACCAAGCCTATAAACCCCTATGCGTCACATACTGACTACACACTCAATCCTGCAACACAAGATTCATAACCTTGACCCAACAGTCTCCACCAGGTCCCACCTATATTTCCATAATCACACGGGCCTTGCCTATGGGTCCCACCCAAACGATACCATGGAGAGGCCTCGCCCATGGGTCCCACCCATCCAGGGCTACACAGGCCCGACTCTGCCCTGGATCCATTCACAAACTTTCTATGCACAAAAAGAGTACGCCACCGATGGAAGTTTCCTAAACTCCCACTTACACAACCTCAATCCAAACAGCCACCTGGGTCGTATCCATCCTGACCAGGTTGTGAAACTTGCTTTAGTTCCTCAACCGATCCAACTTCAGGAGTTCTGATCTATTCTCCCCCACTTGGATTCGATGGATCTCTCTCATCTCTCAATATTTGAAGGACTACCAATCTCAATTACCCTCGAATAATCGAACTGCTGAAATCCTGCACTTACCAATGCTAGTGATCCATCACTAGCCCAACCCAAAAGGCAGCACTACCCATAAAGACCAGAAGAAGACTTCTCGAAATTCCAGCATCTGATAACCTTATCCACTTTTAATGATGCAATACCAATTTTTTGAAACCCTTAGAACTGATGCCCAGACCAAAACTTCAGCAATGGACCACTTCCCTTAGCGCCCCTAAGAGCCAACCATGCACAATTAGAAAAACCATTGAATCCTGACGATACTTGAGAACTAACCTGCTGAAACCTGACCACATACCTTCTACATAAAGCCCCTGATCCAAACTTGACCAAAAACCAGAATAACGACCGAACACTTGGAAACCGCCGACCAAATACAACCCCTTACTAACCCACTAACAATTCATGGAATACAATTGGCATATAACATCTCTTGCATATATAACCCAAACATAAGCACATGACTAGTGATAACAACCGAAAAGAACGTAAAAGATAACATACCTGCAAAGTCCCCTGTCGGAGCATGGACCTCCTATTGGATTAGGTGTCTAAGCTAATAACTATAATTGGTATGTACTTGAAATGATAGCAACACAGTCCTTTTGGGTTGCCCTCAAACCTAACAACTAGACAAGGAAATTATGAAAGGAGAGAGATTAATTTATTATAATATTAATAAATTAATATAAATGATTTATTAAATATGTTATGAGATTAATATATTAATTAGAAATCATAATGTTTGATTAATGGTTAGCCAGAAATTAATTGGAATTAATTTTGGGTTTAATTGTATTAATTATGAAGTACAGGGACTAGTTTGCAATTACTAAATAGTTGGATGGAAGGTTCCAGAACTCCCTTGGAGGAGGTGGACGGAATTCTTAGGGGAAACCCTAATAAGTTCGTCCAAGGGCTTTAGATAAGGCCTATGGGTTAGCTTGGGCCTTAAGCAAATGAACATTAGGGTTTTCCCTTAAACCCTAGATGCCTCAGCTATATAAGGAGCCCATGGCTCCTAAATTTCATCGAACACTACACCTGGAGAAACCTTGGCTGAAAATTGCATACTCTCTCCTCCTCCTCTCTCTCTATAGTTTCCTTCTTGCTAGTTCTTGGGTGTGATTATATTAGAGGCATTACATTTGTAACGTCCCAATTTTCATGCCCGAAAATTTCATTTAAATTAAGTGATTTGTAAAACATTTGTAGTAAAACATCATCCGATCATATCATTTCATGAAACATATCTTGTGTCTGAAAACCCAAAACATGAAAATAATAATAATGTTAGAGTACAATCCTAGAACATCACATAATGCAGACAACCAATGTGTGTGTGTATGATGTGCCGCTACCGCGCCAGCTCGTTCCCCTTCGCTGAAGAGGTACCTGAAAACAAAACTGTAAACTGTAAGCACAAAGCTTAGTGAGTTCCCCAATCGTACCACATACAATACAATCACATCACATACATACTGCCAGACATTTCTGGGTGCCCAACCTACCCGGTACGGCCATTCTGGGGTGCCGACCTACCCATACGACCATTCTTGGGTGCCGACCTACCCATGCGGCCATTTTGGGGTGCCGTCCTACTCGTGTCAAGCCATTCTGGGGTGCTTACCTACCCAAGTCGAGCTATTCTGGGGTGCTGACTACCCTTCGATCCTAACAACCGAACCTCGGGGACTATTTCACCCTCTACTACTACCGCCACATATATCATAGCATAATATATTGTCAGACATATCTTGGGTGTCCGACCTACCCTTCAGTCCTAACAACCGAATCTCGGGGACTTTTCCCCCCTCCTACTACCTCTATCTCATGTAACATATCATGCTAACAGCTAAACATATCATAACATACTCTTAGGCATATATGGGGTGCCTAACCTACCCTTCGGTCCTAACAACCGAACTCTATCCTTATCACATACCATATCACGCTAGCATATAACATATGAGGTAGTAACAACACAGATGAATATCACAAAGACAAACATCTAGCATACGATCCCTACTGGTGGGCCGACATTGTGGCCGTAGACCCACCGCTACTGGAAGGCAACTCACCTCGTAGTAGCTGCTGAACTGTGCAGGAATCCTCTGACTGCTGCTCCGAAAATCCTCCGGCTAAAATTCCCACAAAACACTTAGTCAGAAACTGACATCTACTTTTGGGGTAAAATGACCATTTTATCCCTGACCAAGTCAAAGTCAAAGTCAACTTCTAGTTTACCTGACTTGCCAAGTTGGCTTGCCAACTCGCCGAGTCCCTATCCTTCCATTAGACCTCATACCCATCTCTACTCATCGAGTTAGGCGATGACTCGACACGTTTTCCTTCTAAATGAACATCGACTGAATCCTCATCTGACTCGCCGAGTTGTATGAACACCTCGTCGAGTTCATCATCAACTGATACACAGGTCCTGCCCTTGACTCGCCGAGTTGTATGAAGAACTTGTCGAGTTCATCTTCATCTTTAAGAAGATTGCCTAGGACTCGCCGAGTCTGTTCATGCACTCGCCGAGTCCCATGAATTTCCAGAACAATGGCTTAGTCCAGAACGTTGGGTCACCCCTTGGGACCCCCTTAAAACCTTTCCACACTCAACTGGGTCCTTATGACCCTCAACTGATATGGGACAGAACCTTGGACTCGCCGAGTCCAAGAACGGAATCGCCGAGTTGGCCACAACCACTCACTGAATCTTCGATTTCTGATGTACAACCCTTGATCAAAAGATAGATCTATGCTTCTACAATCGATCTAGCACGTAAAGTTACAACCTTTACGTGCTTGCATGGGACTTTAAGCTCAAAAGGTCCTAAAACAAGCTCTCACAATGCACGGGCCCTTCTTTGAGTGCAAAAGCCACTCCTTTCTACCTTGTAACCCCTCTAAGGACCTAGATCCGAAACATCAACCTCAAACCATGCTTGCAATCATGGTTGGTGACCAAAATGGCTTAGAAAAGCCCTAAAACTCCACAAAATGGGATCTATCAAAAGAGCAAGCAAGGTATAGACTTTATACCTTCTAAAGTCTGCAAATGATGCTCAAAACCGAATCCTTCTAGCCTCCTCTTGATCCTTCAAGCTTTTTCTTCCTTCCTTGGATCACAAAAGCACCAAGATCACTCCAAATTCCTTAGATTGCTTTAATAACAACTAGGGTTTGCTATGGGGGTTTTCTGGGAGCAAATGGGACTAAGGAGGCCGAGTTAAGGTGTTTAAATAGGGTGCAAACCCTCAGATTAGGGTTTTTGTCCAAACAGGGTCTACTCGCCGAGTCCGGGACTCGACTCGCCGAGTCCACAACTTAAACTCCGCACCTTATCCCGCTTCTACTCGGCGAGTTAGTCCTTAAACTCATCGAGTCCAAAAGCAAATGCAAAATATTTAAAGATTTAACAAAAAGAACACGTACCAAGAGCCAGGTGCTACTAATCTCCCCCACTTATTTTAGACTTCGTCCTTGAAGTCTGCTGCTCGAGCCCAATATACATGTAAAAGGACACTCAGGCCAACTAAACAAATATATTATTTCCAGGCCCAATAAGGATATGAATACCTATCTCGAGCCTAATATACAGGTAAAATGACACTAAGGCCCACTAAACATGTATATTATTTCCAGGCCCAATAAGGATATGAATGTCGTTTTTAACCCGTTCGTTATTGTTTTGTTTATTTTAGCTTGATTATTTACATAATTGATATCTAAAGCCCACTTTTTGTAAAAATGACATTCTTGGCCCAATAAGCCAAAAATTTACAATTAAGGCCCAATATTTGTAAGAATAACACTTTAATCTCCAATTTTGTTAAAAAATTGTGTTGATGACTACTTTGTGATAAAAATAGCATTTTAAACCCATTTTTGTCAAAAATATCATTTTTGGCTTGGTTTTGTGAAAATACATATTTTTCTGGTTTTTGGCTTTTCCGAACTAGTTTTTAGAAAATTTGTAGAAAATTCATCGTAAGTCGAAATCTGGATCCGTAAATTTTGGAAGTTTGGAAATTTTGTCTACTTTGTTCACAATTTTTCTCATAATTTTTGATGGCTTCAGACTAGTGTGAAATTACTCATCTTCATAGGTTGGTCCGAAATTATTTCAAATATGATAGGCAGTTTTGTAAAATTCTCCAAAAATTGTAAAAAAATCGTATGAAAACGTGAGAGTAGTCATTTTAAAGGTATAAATCTGAAATTTATCCATGTAAAACAGTTTTGAAAAATATTTCCATTTGGATGGTCAAAAGAGTCCGAGATTGGACCAAAAGTTTTCTGTCATGGGCTGTTTTGTGAGTTTAGCTTATAGATCTTTGAACACAACACTTATTTTTGCTATATCAAGTATACAAATCCCAGATCTACATGTTTAAATGTAATACTTGTGATAAAACATACTTTTCTCAAGATTCATGTGAAGATCCTAGTGATAAACTTCAAGTTTCTTAACAAATTTTTTAGATTAGTGAAGAAATCAACACATAATCACCAAATAATTCATGGAAAACACACATAGTCATGCATATACACATAGATCTACACAAATCAACTTGTATTCTCCCCCAAAAATCATATAAAAACAGAAAATAAGGGGTATGAACTCACCTTGCTTTGTTGTTCTTGGTTTGAAGAAGAAATGGAAGAAGATGATGTGATTCTTGGCCCTAGCAAGCTTTTTGAGAGGAGTTTTTGAATTCAAGATGGATCTAAGAGTCATGATCCACGAAAATATGGTGTAAGAGGAGTGATTTTTGAAGAGATTAAGAAGCTAAACCATGGATCTAAGCAAAACTTACCAAATATGATGATCTAGGTGAAGATCCTCTTGAAACTACACCAAAACTCGAGAATTTTGAGGGGAAATGTAGGAGAGTTCTTAAGAGACTTCTTGTGAGAGTTTTAGAAAGTAAGAATAATGGTGAGGAGGCCTTATGGCCGTGAGTTTTGAAGAGGGGAGAGGGAGAGTGAAGGATTGCCTAGTTATATGAGATATCACCTTGTTGTATGTGGGGTTTTGGTGCATGGGTGACCACCATGCAATATTGAGGTGGCACTTACTCATAATTTCTCATTTTTTTGTCTAGTAAACACCTTGGGCCAAGAATTTGGGCTAGGAGGAAGGAGTTGAAGTGGTTTGGGCTCAATCTTGGCTTTGCTCGATTTTTATGAAGTTTAAGAATACTTTTCGGCCCATTTGGCCTTTAAGGTAGTTCACGGCCCAAGTTGTATAAAGAAATGGACATTATGTCCCAACAAGGCCTATTAGAGATGAAAATGAATTATTTTAGGCCCACATGGCCCAAAAAATCTAGTTTCATGATTGTGGGTCCAATTAGAGCCCAAATAGTCAATTTGAAAGTTTATTGGTCCATTAGACCCACTAAGAGAATCCTAGTCCATAAAGAACTTTTTTTTGGAAAGGGAACTTCCCTAACGAAGGTTTCCGGGCCAGCTTTCGCGCACCGACTAATCCCCCGCTGCAAACATGAGGCTTTGCCTCATGCCCTGGAGTCACTGCAGGCGAACCTCCATGGCCACAAGGGCTTAGTAGTGCCAGGATTTGAACATGGGTCAATAGGTTATCCACCATATCTTCCACATGCCTTACCAAGTCACCACAACCCAAGTGGTTTAGTCCATAAAGAACTTGAGTCGGGATTTCTAGGGTTTCCAACCCTTATTTGAACATATGAGATATATTTGAATAGGAATGGAGCATAGTATTCACTTAGAGTACAAGTTATCACACTAGGTGAATGATTGCATGAGAGTAGAATTTCCTAGCAAAAATGCTAGTTGTGACATCATCCCCCCGTTAGAGGGAATTTCGTCCCGAAATTCTTTTGAGAGATAGGTTCATGAATGAGAGAATAGGTGAGGGTACTTCCACTTAATCTAGTCTTTAGGTTCACTTGTGAATTCCGATCTACGTTTTGCGTTCCATTGATCCTTCACAATCGGAATGTGGCTTTGTTTTGTACAATTTACTTCCTTATCCAATACATTGACTGGTTCTTTAACGAACAGGAGATTCTTGTTTATTTCGATCCCTTATAAAGGAATGATAAGAGTTTTGCCTGATAGGCACTTTTTCAGATTCAAGACACATGGTGTACATTGCTGAGCTCTACAGGCTGCTGCAGCCTATAATTCTTTGGACCAATCCGAGCAAGAATCTCGAACAATCCGATGTATTTATGGGTTTAGTTTTCTCGTTTCCTAAAGTGAATCATTCCTTTCCAAGGAGATTCCTTTAATAACACGCGATCCCCGACTTGACATCCTAATGGCTTACGCCGCTTGTCAGAATAGCTCTTATGTCGGTCTCGCGATGCTTGAAGTCAAGCTTTGATTTGGATTATCTTCTCTGTTGTTTCGCAAATGGTTTCTGGTCTCATGAGAGTACTGGCGAGTGATCTGCATTTATGACTATAAAGAGTTTCAAAAGGAGCAATCTTGATGCTCGTGCGATAGTTGTTATTGTATGAGAATTCAATCAAGGGCAACTAGGTATCCCTTTACTTGTTGAATTCAGACACCCAGACTTGTAGCATAACTTCGAGTGGTTGAATGGTTCGTTCGCCTTGGCTATTGGTTTGAAGGTTGTAAGAAACGCTCATATCTAGCTATGTTCCCATAGCCCTTTGAAGTGACTGTCAAAGTCTTGAAGTAATCTCGTTATCTCGATCCGAGATAGTAGATACTGATACTTCATGGAGTTTCACGATCTGTATTAGCAGGAAATGGGCAGATTGGGTTAACCTATCGACGATCACCCGGTTAGTGCCCAACTCAACTCTTATAATAATAAGCTTTGTCTTTTGACTTCGAGGGTTTTATCCATCCATGCAGTGCTTTCTTCGCGATATTCTCCGGCTTTTGATGCTTTTAAGGCTGGTAGTAGGTGTTGACAGTGTTTCGTTCTCGCTTCGTGGGCAGACGAGTATGTTATTGATGAAAATAATGAAAAGGCTAACTAGGAATGGTGGAGAAAACTTGGTTCGTAGGGTCCATGAATAGTGTGGGAGCATTCGTTAGACCGAAGGGTATTACAATGAATTTGAAATGGTCGTGACGAGTTCGGAAGGCAGTTTTTGAAATGTCGTCTTCTCGGACTCGAAGTTGATGATAACCGATTCTTAGATCTATTTTAGAGAAGTAACTAGCTCCTTGGAGCTGGCCAAATAGATCGTCAGTCCGATGGAGTGGGTATCGATTGTTGATAGGGAGCTTATTCAATTTCCTAAAATCGATGTACCTTCTGAAGGATCCGTCTTCTTGAAGAACAAGATCGGAGCTCTTCAGGAAGAGAAGCTTGGTCTGATGAATCCTTTGCGCAACAATTCTACTCAGTTGACTGGATAACTTGTGATTTTTCAGCGGGAGTCAACCTATAGGGTGAATTGGCAATTGATGTGGTTCCCGGTATGAGGTCAATTCGAAATTCGACCTGTCTCTCTGGGATATTCCCAAAAGTTCTTCGGGAAACTCATCTGGAAAATCACATGCTACCGGAATACCTTGTATGCTTACTTCTTCCTTGGTCTTGTCCACAACATGAGCAAGGAAAACGTAGTTCTTCAGGTGCAAGCACTTCTATGCCTTGATGCACGAGATAGGACGAGGATTTGGTGCCGTGTTTATCACCATAGATTATTAGAGTTTCGTGATTGGGAAGGTGAAGGCAAACGGCCCTCTCACGACACATAGTATCAGCACGGTGGGGGCTTAACCCAACCATGCCGATTATCACATCAAAACTCCTAATATTTACTGGCATTAAATTTTATTTGAAATGAATGGTTGTTTAGTTTTAAGGTACTCCCTACATAGTTATCTTCGGTTGATGCGGTTTACTCCTTAGTTATCTCCACCGTTAAGGCTTAGTTTAGCCTTTGGGGTTGTGGTTTTAGTAAGTGTTTGAATATGTTACTAACGAAGCTTCACTCAGCTTTACTATTGAATAAGAGGTAAGAGAAAGAGTTGTTAAGTGGGAACGTACCAATAACAATCGTTGGGTCTTGGACTGCTTCTCCTTGACCCAAGGTCAGGACCATTTCTGATCCTCCTGCTCCTTGATTGTTATCCCTGGGGCAATTACGCCAGAAGTGACCGGTTCCTCCACACCCATAGCAGGTGTGAATGGCCTCATCATTGGTGTTGTTGTTAGGGTTGTTGCGATTGTTGTCGTTTTCATTTGGCTGAAGATTCTGGCATGGATAAGTTCTACAAAATTTGGCGGTGTGATTCTTTCGGTTGCATTTGTTACAATGCATCTCCGGCAGGCTCCATTATGATGGAATTTGCACTGGTTGCATTTTGGAAGGTTTCCAGCATATGGTCTCCTTGTTGCTGGTGTAATAGGGGTCATGGTCGCATGAACAGCAACAACATGTTGTTTCCTTGAGAACCCTTGAGTGTGTTATCCCTTTCTCTTACTTCCAGACCTCAGCTTCCTGCTCTTAAGCTTGGGGTTTGGAGTTCCTTAATAGGTTGTCACTTGTTGGTTTCCATGTTCGTTCCTTTGGCTGAAGTTGTCAATGCTGTTCCCGCCTCCATTGGGGTTGTTTGCATTGATTTGCGCCATCGCAGCGGTTATTGTTGCCGCTACAACAGCTTGGAATGTAGTAGAGTCCATCTGTAGGAGCGGTGTCTCATGGGTGCGCTTGTTATTCTTGCGGGATGGCATTTTCCTACTGCACGTTGATAATCCAGATCGTAAGTAATGATTGTCATTCCTGGTTGTACTCTATAAATTTTGCATCTTGTTGTATAATTCTCACTGCTTCCATCTACATCCCTATGATGTATTTGCGGTAGTAGGTAATCACAGATTTGACGCAATCGTCACGTCTATCCTTAGAGTATATAGGTTGTTTTGGTTTCGAGACCCTTAAGTATCTAGCAGTTTTGAGGGTTCGCTCATGCATATAATTGAGTCTATGTAGTAATATGAAATAAAGATAATTGTTCCAGTGGTAAGTACCATCTTAGTACACGAAAGAGATTCATGTCAGATAGTAGGGGAAGTAGAAAAGGCTGATCCTAATTGTGGCGGGAAGTGTCTAGTGGTGGTGCTGATGAAGTGGATGCACCTCGGAGACGAGCTACTTGTTGTTCGGTATCTTGTAGTCGTACTTTCCAAACTAATTGTCTCGCTCGAGAGTCTCCATTCACTTCCTGTGTTTGCCTCTCATCTCTCTCAATAGCAAACCACATTTGTTCCGTTCGATTTGGGGTGTCCTGAGCTTGGTTATCAATACCTCGGGTGCGCCGGACCATGACTGGGAGGGCCCGATCAGCTAGTCCTCTATGACTAAGATCGAGGAGACCTTAGTTCCTACCGTAGTGTGGTCGTATCCCCTACTGGTGACTCTATCTCCAAATATCGTGTGCCCGGGAGGGGGGGCATAGGGCCACCGGGGCCCACACGATATGTCGGTACTCTGGCTTTACATGGAGGATTGATGACATCGGATTCTGCATCCGAGTCATTATCATCATTGCCCTTGGGCTCTTCCTCTTCGAGGTCCCCTATTGACTCAGTGGGTCCATCTGCAAGTTCTACTTCGTGTTCCTCCTGTGGTTCCTTCTCTAAGTCGAGCCACCCTTCTATTCCTTGACTAGGGAGATAAGGGTTTCTTGGCTAATGATTATCGTCTATAGTGTATTGCACGAAGGGTTATAAATACTAGAAACAAATAGCACACCAAATACTCCTATAGTATTTTAATTTTGTTTAGGTTTGGTTCTATAAGCTCTTTGGATAATTAAGTGGTAAGTTTTTGATTCATTGTCCATCACAATTACTCCCGAACACATGTTGGCCGTATTTTGAATGAATGTAGTTGATCAGGCTACATTCACCCCCAATACGATTACATAACTGCCCGAGTTTAATAGCGATGTTCAAATCCTCCAAAGACTTTTATTATTCTTGTTGTGTTATTATTCTAAATTGCACACAAAGGTATGTATTTTAAATTATTATGTTCAGAGTTGTTTAGTCCCATTGTATTTATAGTTGCATCTCCTGTATGATTAGATATGTTAGTTCACTATAAACAATGCTCTGATACCAATCTGTCACACCCCCGAACCAGACGGCGGAAACGTCCGGGGGCTTGTGCGTGACTTCATCTTGAAATATCATTACAGTGAATATAATTGAAACATAACATCATCATCATCACACATGTAATATTACAACATTCATTGTTTACATCGTGTATTGTATTTGAATATTACATGCCAAAATAGTAAGAGTATGATGAAACAAAATATAACACAATATCCATTAGTTTGTTTCGTTCATCCTGCTTCAACGGTTTCCTGAGAATACAAGTTATTTTGAAAACGGTCAACATAAAAATGTTGGTGAGTTCATAAGCATGTTTGTGAAAATGATTTGTATAACTTTGAAAATCACCAGAAAATCCGATATTTTCTGAAAACTGTTTAGTGTGTTTGTGTTAGATCTTGTATTAATGCATGTATGTTATTGTTATTTGACTAAAAGGTAAATAGAATGTAGAGAGAACGTAAGAGCATGTAACGAGAATGTTCCCAGACAACCCGATGTTGTCTGTACAAGAGAAAGTTGCCGTACCAACCCCCGAGGTTGAGTACTAGTAAGAGAATGTTTCCGAGTAATCCAAGAGAATGGTGAATGGTGAATGGTGAATGGTGAATGGTCTTCCGTAAACTTCATAACGTTAATTCCTCTAAGCGAGCCGTCATAACCATACTAAATAATGACAATTTCGCATGTCTTGGCGTCGTTGGACGCCGATGGAAAATAGAATAAGGTTTTTGTCACCCTAGACTGAGTTAGTCTAACTGTAGCGAACAGCTCAGGTGTGGGGTGTCATCCCCGTATAGATCTATACACAAATCCCCGCTCTCCCTCCAAGAGACTCTGGTTATAACTACAGGCTACGATCGTACACTTAATAGCTGCCAACCGATAAAAACTCGCTAGATCCTTAATCGAATTTACGCGAAGAAAAATGTATAAACTCATTCTAGGACCAATGATCCATGTAAGTGAACCACTAAGGCATCACTAAATATGTAAATCATTTCAAGACCTAAAGGGAATGAGATTATATAACATGGGCCCAAAATATATGTGAAAGGACAACTAAGGCCCATTTCACATGTAAGGTATTTATAGGCCCAAATAGCATGCAAATAGTATCCACTAAAATCACATAAAAAGAATAACGCATGTAAAACCCATTCCTAGGCCCAATAAACATGTAAGTGGACCACTAAGGCCCACTAAACAAGTATATTATTTCCAGGCCCAATAAGGATATGAATACCTATCTCGAGCCCAATATACATGTAAAAGGACACTCAGGCCAACTAAACAAGTATATTATTTCCAGTCCCAATAAGGATATGAATACCTATCTCGAGCCCAATATACATGTAAAAGGACACTCAGGCCAACTAAACAAATATATTATTTTCAGGCCCAATAAGGATATGAATACCTATCTCGAGCCTAATATACAGGTAAAATGACACTAAGGCCCACTAAACATGTATATTATTTCCAGGCCCAATAAGGATATGAATGTCGTTTTTAACCCGTTTGTTATTGTTTTGTTTATTTTAGCTTGATTATTTACATAATTGATATCTAAAGCCCACTTTTTGTAAAAATGACATTCTTGGCCCAATAAGCCAAAAATTTACAATTAAGGCCCAATTTTTGTAAGAATAACACTTTAATCTCCAATTTTGTTAAAAACTTGTGTTGATGACTACTTTGTGATAAAAATAGCATTTTAAACCCATTTTTGTCAAAAATATCATTTTTGGCTTGGTTTTGTGAAAATACATATTTTTCTGGTTTTTGGCTTTTCCGAACTAGTTTTTAGAAAATTTGTAGAAAATTCATCGTAAGTCAAAATCTGGATCCGTAAATTTTGGATGTTTGGAAATTTTGTCTACTTTGTTCAAAATTTTTCTCATAATTTTTGATGGCTTCAAACTAGTGTGAAATTACTCATATTCACAGGTTGGTCCGAAATTATTTCAAATATGATAGGCAGTTCTGTAAAATTCGCCAAAAATTGTAGAAAAATCGTATGAAAACGTGAGAGTAGTCATTTTAAAGGTATAAATCTGAACTTTATCCATGTAAAACAGTTTTGAAAAATACTTCCATTTGGATGGTCAAAAGAGTCCGAGATTGGACCAAAAGTTTTCTGTCAAGGGCTGTTTTGTGAGTTTAGCTTATAGATCTTTGAACACAACACTTATTTTTGCTATATCAAGTATACAAATCCCAGATCTACATGTTTACATGTAATAATTGTGATAAAACATACTTTTATCAAGATTCATGTGAAGATCCTAGTGATAAACTTCAAGTTTCTTAACAAATTTTTTAGATTAGTGAGGAAATCAACACATAATCACCAAATAATTCATGGAAAACACACATAGTCATGCATATACACATAGATCTACACAAATCAACTTGTATTCTCCCCCAAAAATCATATAAAAACAGAAAACAAGGGGTATGAACTCACCTTGCTTTGTTGTTCTTGGTTTGAAGAAGAAATGGAAGAAGATGATGTGATTCTTGGCCCTAGCAAGCTTTTTGAGAGGAGTTTTCGAATTCAAGA
This sequence comes from Lactuca sativa, assembly GCF_002870075.4. NCBI lineage: Eukaryota > Viridiplantae > Streptophyta > Magnoliopsida > Asterales > Asteraceae > Lactuca > Lactuca sativa. The sequence goes on along the minus strand of NC_056630.2, from coordinate 126,083,399 downwards.
TGGATCTAAGAGTCATGATCCACGAAAATATGGTGTAAGAGGAGTGATTTTTGAAGAGATTAAGAAGCTAAACCATGGATCTAAGCAAAACTTACCAAAGATGATGATCTAGGTGAAGATCCTCTTGAAACTACACCAAAACTCGAGAATTTTGAGGGGAAATGTAGGAGAGTTCTTAAGAGACTTCTTGTGAGAGTTTTAGAAAGTAATAATAATGGTGAGGAGGCCTTATGGCCGTGAGTTTTGAATAGGGGAGAGGGAGAGTGAAGGATTGCCTAGTTATATGAGATATCACCTTGTTGTATGTGGGGTTTTGGTGCATAGGTGACCACCATGCAATATTGAGGTGGCACTTGCTCATAATTTCTCATTTCTTTTTTTTGTCTAGTAAACACCTTGGGCCAAGAATTTGGGCTAGGAGGAAGGATTTGAAGTGGTTTGGGCTCAATCTTGGCTTTGCTTGATTCTTATGAAGTTTAAGAATACTTTTCGGCCCATTGGGCCTTTAAGGTAGTTCACGGCCCAAGTTGTATAAAGAAATGGACATTATGGCCCAACAAGGCCTATTAGAGATGAAAATGAATTATTTTAGGCCCACATGGCCCAAAAAATCTAGTTTCATGATTGTGGGTCCAATTAGAGCCCAAATAGTCAATTTGAAAGTTTATTGGTCCATTAGACCCACTAAGAGAATCCTAGTCCATAAAGAACTTGAGTCGGGATTTCTAGGGTTTCCAACCCTTATTTGAACATATGAGATATATTTAAATAGGAATGGAGCATAGTATTCACTTAGAGTACAAGTTATCACACTAGGTGAATGATTGCATGAGAGTAGAATTTCCTAGCAAAAATGCTAGTTGTGACATGAAGCTCTACCGCTGGCGCAAACTCTGCTCGGAACCGGGTCACAAAATCTTACCATGACATAGCCTCAAAAACCGAGGCTCCCAATGAGTCACCAACAGACTCCCACCAGTCTCTAGCTCTGTCTATCAAACACCCTGCTGCATATCTCACATTCGACCCCTCGGGGCAGAAGCTGGTCAGCTGTGCGGACTCAATGTCCGCAATCCATCGTCTGACAGCAATGGGGTCCTTTGCCCCATGGAAATCCGGCGCACCACTGCTCCTGAAGTCCTTAAAGGACAGTGTGCGAGATCCTGACTGGCCATATGCCATGTCACTCCTGAACGCCATGAGGCGGTCCTCGATCAGCTCGACTATCCCTTCCTTGATCGACCCGAAAATGATGGGGGTCGACTCAAGGACGCCTCTGGTGATTTCTGACGCGATGAACTCGCGTAGCCTCTCATCTACTGGCTCGGAACCTGATCCCGAACCCGATCCCTCTCTAGAACTGCCAACTGCTGGCCTCTGACGTAGTACCACCATTTTGCAATACATACAGGCAGCTATTAGTGATACTGATACCTCTAAAGGGATCACATCTATTACAAGTTCCTTGGTCTTGCCTCAGCCCTCCTTAGTTCGGGTACGGATCCTCTGCTTTTAGTAGTACGGGCCCATACTACCTTCCACATCTATCCGTACCTTCCTCAAGGATAGCTTTGACTCCACCAGATCCCTTTCACCACTACTGATCCTCTACTATTCCCATTCTAGGCTTGCCCTAGGGAAAATCTCTGACTCCACCCAAACCGATCCTCAGCTGCTGAAGGCCTCCTTGTAATGCCAATTAGCCATTACCTGAATACCATCACATGTGATGAGACTCAGATAATCCTTCGAGTAACATACTTGTCCCTACGACGGTTAGACTCAAACAAGAGTTGCGCAATAGGGCCAAATCCAGCACTCTGAGATTATTCAACCCTGATCACGTGTAATGTGACGTATTCACCTAATGACTAACTCCCATCACTCAGAGTCCCACAAAGCACAAAGCAAGCAGCATTCGGACGCATGAAAACTACTCAACCAAGTCTGTCCTCATAATGAGAAGCTGAGCTAGCATATAATGCTAAGCTCATACTACCAGGCATAACCTAAATAGGCTATCCTACTACTGTCTACTCAATACTAGCATGCAATTCTCATAAGCTGAAGCACATAAAGCAGGCACATAAGGCACCATTCCTAGATCCATAGTTATTTTCTAGCATGTTGTTCTACTGAATCTGATAAACATAGTATAACATTGTATGGTTACTTTGGGGAATACTTACTTGAGCTCGGCCGGTCGCGCACATCACACACTTGTTCTTTCAAAAAACTTTTCTGTTTTATTCTTTAGAAAACCACTTTCTTATAAAATCTTTTAATCCCTTGGTTTGAGTCCAGACACCCCCGAAGGTGTGTCCGAATCCCTCAAACCAGGGCTCTGATACCAACTTGTAACGTCCCAATTTTCAAGCCCAAAAATTTCATTTAAATTAAGTGATTTGTAAAACATTTGTAGTAAAACATCATCCGATCATATCATTTCATAAAACATATCTCGTGTCTGAAAACCCAAAACATGAAAATAATAATAATGTCAGAGTACAATGCCAGAACATCCCATAATGCGGAAAACCAATGTGTGTGTATGATGTGCCACTACCGCGCCGGCTCCTTCCCCTTCGCTGAAGAGGTACCTGAAAACAAAACTGTAAACTGTAAGCACAAAGCTTAGTGAGTTCCCCCATCGTACCACATACCATACAATCACATCACATACATACTGCCTGACATTTCTGGGGTGCCCGACCTACCCGGTACGACCATTCTGGGGTGCCGACCTACCCGTATGGCCATTCTGTGGTGCCGAGCTACCCATGCGGCCATTCTGAGGTGCCGTGCTACCCGTGTCAAGCCATTCTGGGGCACTGACCTACCCAAGTTGAGCTATTCTGGGGTGCTGACTACCCTTCGGTCCTAACAACCGAACCTCGAGGACTATTTCACCCCCTACTACTACTGCCACATATATCATAGCATAATCTATTGTCAGACATATCTTGGGTGTCCGACCTACCCTTCGGTCCTAACAACCGAATCTCGGGGACTTTTCCCCCTCCTACAACCTCTATCTCATGTAACATATCATGCTAACAGCTAAACATATCATAACATATTGTTAGGCATATCTGGGGTGCCTAACCTACCCTTCGGCCCTAACAACCGAATTCTATCCTTATCACATACCATATCACGCTAGCATATAACATATGAGGTAGTAACAACACAGATGAATATCACAAAGACAAACATCTAGCATACGATCCCTACTGGTGGGCCGACATTGTGGCCGTAGACCCACCGCTACTGGAAGGTAACTCACCTCGTAGTAGCTGCTGAACTGTGCAGGAATCCTCTGACTGCTGCTCCGAAAATCCTCCGGCTAAAATTCCCACAAAACACTTAGTCAGAAACTGACATCTACTTTTGGGGTAAAATGACCATTTTATCCCTGACCAAGTCAAAGTCAAAGTCAACTTCTAGTTTACCTGACTTGCCAAGTTGGCTTGCCAACTCGCCGAGTCCCTATCCTTCCATTAGACCTCATACCCATCTCTACTCATCGAGTTAGGCGATGACTCGACACGTTTTCCTTCTAAATGAACATCGACTGAATCCTCATCTGACTCGCCGAGTTGTATGAACACCTCGTCGAGTTCATCATCAACTGATACACAGGTCCTGCCCTTGACTCGCCGAGTTGTATGAAGAACTTGTCGAGTTCATCTTCATCTTTAAGAAGATTGCCTAGGACTCGCCGAGTCTGTTCATGCACTCGCCGAGTCCCATGAATTTCCAGAACAATGGCTTAGTCCAGAACGTTGGGTCACCCCTTGGGACCCCCTTAAAACCTTTCCACACTCAAATGGGTCCTTATGACCCTCAACTGATATGGGACAGAACCTTGGACTCGCCAAGTCCAAGAACGGAATCGCCGAGTTGGCCACAACCACTCACTGAATCTTCGATTTCTGATGTACAACCCTTGATCAAAAGATAGATCTATGCTTCTACAATCGATCTAGCATGTAAAGTTACAACCTTTACGTGCTTGCATGGGACTTTAAGCTCAAAAGGTCCTAAGACAAGCTCTCATAATGCACGGGGCCTTCTTTGAGTGCGAAAGCCACTCCTTTCTACCTTGTAACCCCTCTAAGGACCTAGATCCGAAACATCAACCTCAAACCATGCTTGCAATCATGGTTGGTGACCAAAATGGCTTAGAAAAGCCCTAAAACTCCACAAAATGGGATCTATCAATAGAGAAAGCAAGGTATATACTTTATACCTTCTGAAGTCTGCAAATGATGCTCAAAACCGAATCCTTCTAGCCTCCTCTTGATCCTTCAAGCTTTTCCTTCCTTCCTTGGATCACAAAAGCACCAAGATCACTCCAAATGCCTTAGATTGCTTCAATAACAGCTAGGGTTTGCTATGGGGGTTTTCTGGGAGCAAATGGGACTAAGGAGGACGAGTTAAGGTGTTTTAATAGGGTGCAAACCCTCAGATTAGGGTTTTTGTCCAAACAGGGTCTACTCGCCGAGTCCACAACTTAAACTCCGCGCCTCGTCCCGCTTCTACTCAACGATTTGGTCCTTCAACTCGCCGAGTCCAAGACCAAATGCAAAATATTTAAAGAGTTAACAAAAAGAACACGTACCAAGAACCAGGTCCTACAACATTTGTGGCGCTAAGCTTCCAAGAAGATCAAGATCAAGGATTACCAATTGTTTACTATAACAATTGAAAGGTATGTGATTCTAAAACCCTAATTTTTTATTTTCGAAAATATCCTCTTCCTTTTAGGGTTCTTCTTTTGCAATTCAAAGTTCTATGTTCAATAGGTAAAACATAGATCCAAAGTAGGTGACATGTGAACTTAGGAATTGTTTTTCTAGTTTACTTGTTTTACCTAAAACCAATTAGTGGTATCAGAGATATTGGTTTTGTTTTAAATTGAACTGCTATAATAGTTGAATTGCAAATAAGGGTTTATAGCTATTAAACCCTAAAAGGCCATGTTTTCGTTTTAGGGTTTTGGTGTGAGGGGTTTTCGAAAAAAAACCTAGCCTCCATAAACCTAATCGAAATTAGGGTTAGGGTTTTGAAAAACCCTAGCCACCTCCCTTGAATTTCGAAATATCCTTAGGATTTTTATGGTTTCTTGTTTGGATAATTGTTGCTTAATTGGATTAATTGGATAATTATCCTTTACCCTAAATTTTTGAAATTTAGAGGGTTTAGGATTAGGATTAAATTAATTGTTTAATTTAATTAGATAATCCTCCCAATATTTAATAAATTAATTAAAAGTTAATAGATAATGATTAAATCTAGTTTTTGGTTTATTTTGAATTTAAAATTTATAGTCTAATTTTTGAAAATTCATATAAACCCTAAAGTTTTAAAAGTATAAAACACACCTTATATATATATATATATATATATATATATATATATATATATATATATATATATAATTAAAATTTAAATATTATATATGTATAAGAATTGGTCGGTCGAATCGCTACTATGCCTCATTCATGAAGCTAGTCTATAAGGGGGGTATAAGGAAACTACCTATAAAATGGTAGTTGAATGAGTGTCCACTCTCACCAACCGCTTTCTTGATTAGTGGAGGGTCGTTAGCAAAACGGATTCGATAGGACAAGTTAATCTCAATTAAAGTATAATACTATTAAGAAAGTACTAGAACATTCTTTTTAAAAAATCCCAACTGTAGTTACTTTAGGAAAAATGTGAATAGTATGCTAACCCATGAAATTGCACATTATACTTCATTAGTCGTTAATGGAACATGTGTAGTTAACCGACACACTAATAGGAACTAATAAAGAGTTGTAATGGGTATCTCATAATTATCATTGTTGATGGAGTGTCTGTGATTTACCGGCACATCAATTGATATGATAAAAGACAATGAGGTTACCAAACACATTTTCATGGTTATTCACATCTTGTTTGTGATCCTCGGTATCCCAGTCACAAATGGAAGAGCATAATCCGAGATTAAAACATGCCATTGAAAAGTTTCATTGTATCTCAAAAGAATTAGGAATTTCACTTAATTTCATTTCGACTTATGGTGGAATTAGTGAATCGTCATTCACTTAGCTTTATGAAACTCGCACTTGGATCTCGGCATCGCATTTCTAAGTTGTGAACCGTCATAGTTGGATCATAACCTTAATATTGTATGTTTGGTTTATTATATTGAGGTATCTTGAAATCTAACTAAAACTATATTTCTTTTTCAAATGTCTACTCCTGGAAGCACATCTGCTTCATCTTCCTCCAACTAAGGTTTCTCTTTGCTCTCCATTTTCTCCAGAGTCGTTATGAATGGCATGAACTATAACGACTGGATGCGTAACATAAAAATGGTGCTTCGCTCTGAGGACAAAGAGTATGTCCTCGAGAAGGAGCGCAAAGAGATTGATGAAATCAAAGCCACTCCCGAAGAATATGCTTCATACAATAAGCATTATGACGATGCAACCAAAGTGGCTTGCATCATGGTCGCAACCATGTCTCCCAAATTGTAGAGGTACTATGAGGACTACTGGACCTTTGAGATGAACAAGGACCTTATGGAAAAGTACCATAAGCAAGCTCGTCAAGAGAAGTTCGAGGTAGTCAAATCACTCATGCCTTGCAAGATGAAGGACGGGGAGTCGGTTGTCAGTCATGTGCAAAGAATGCAACGCTACATAGATCGGTTGGTCAAGCTCAACGTATAATTTAATGAGGAATTGGCCATTGATATGGTATTGAACTCATTTCCTGATTGTTATGGTCAATTCATCCTAACTTACCATTTCAACAACACCGAGAAGAAATTGGCCCAATTGCACAACTTTTTGCAGACAACTAAGGCAGGTATGAAGGGTAAAAGTATAGTCTCCACTCCTACTAGTGCCCCCGTCTTGGCTATTGGACAGGGAAAGGGGAAAAAGAGGAAAGGTCCTCCGAAGCAAAATTGGAAGGGCAAGACCCACGCTGGGTCATCTAGTAGTGGCCCAAAGGCCAAACCCAATGTTGTCATTCCCCATGCTTCTGATCCAAAGGATGCCGATTGCTTTTATTGCAATGACAAGGGGCACCGGAAACGAAGTTGGCTGAAGTATTTGCAGGACATTAAAGATGGCAAGGTGAAGCTGTCTTCGGCAGGTATTTACATTATTTCTTCTAATAACTCATTATCTTCTTGTTCTTGGGTCCTTGATACCAATTTTGGTTTTCACATCTGTTCTGATTTACAGGGGCTAAAAGAAAGTGAGGAGGTGGAGAGAGGGTGGATAAACCTGATCATAAGAAACAAAAAGTCTTCACCAGTAACCAAGATCAGAGTTTATCAACTTTTGCTTAATATTGATGTTAGATTAGATTCGTTGAATTGTTGTTATTCGTCTAGGATGACGAAAATTATTTCATTTCATGCATTGTTAAAACAAGGTTTCAAGTATTCTTTTAATGATTTGAATGGTTCAATTTCTATTTATAAGAATGGCATTTTTGTGTTTGAATCTTTACCTTGTGATGGTGTGTACGAAACAATGACTTGTATTGATATCTTAGGTAATAGTATGTTTAATATTGACTTGTCTAATAGTGTAGACAAGGCATGCTTGTGGCATTGTCGTCCTGGACACAATAACAAAAAACGCATAGCCCAACTCCAAAAGGATGGAGTGTTGGAATCATTTGACCTAAAATCAGAGGATATGTGTGAATCTTGTCTTTTTTAAAAGTTGACAAAATCACCTTTCACACGATCTTGTGAAAAGAGGTGAAGGTCTATTGGACCTCATACATACTGACGTGTATGGACCCTTCAGATCAACTACAAGAGATGCTAATCAATTCTATGTGACTTTCACTAATGATTATAGCAGATATGGTTATATCTACTTAATCAAGCATAAGTCAGAAACCTTTGAAAAGTTCAAAGAGTTTAAACATGAGGTTGAAAATCAATTGGGCAGGAAGATAAAGGTACTTAGATCTGATAGAGGTGGAGAGTATCTTAGTATCGAGTTCAGCGACTATCTAAAGGAATGTGGAATAATTTCATAATTAACTCCTCCTAGGACACCACAATTGAATGGTGTGGCTGAGAGGCGTAATCGGACCTTATTAGACATGGTTCATTCTATGATGAGTCGTGCTTCACTTCCTATTCATTTATTGGGGTATGCCTTAGAGACAGCTGCCCACATCCTCAATCTTGTCCCTACAAAGAAGGTTTCCAAAACACCTCATGAGATGTGGACGAGGAAATTTCCCTCGTTAGCACATATCAAAGTTTGGGGTTGTGAGGCTTTTGTAAGACGAGAGAATCATGACAAGCTAGCAACTAGAATTGAGAAGCGTGTTTTCATTGGTTACCCAAAATAGTCTTTTGGATATTTGTTCTACAGACCTAGTGAAAACGTGGTCTTTGTAGCACGAAGAGGAGTCTTTCTAGAAAGAGAGCTCATAATCAAATAGGAAAGTGGGAGCACCATTGACCTTGAAGAGATTCAAGAGTTAGCAAATAAAGGAACCTTAGATAACACTAGCACTCAACCAGAGGAAACAGTTCATGTTGAACAAGTTGATAACTCATTACCTCTTCGAATATCCACTAGGGTTAATGTGCCACCTGAGTTGTATGGTTTCCATATCACTTCTGACGGTGACACATTTATCAGTGATATGATACTGGTAAATTTGGATGAACCAACTAATTACATGGAAGCAATGACAGGTCCAAAGGCTTCCAAGTGGAAAGAGGCAATGGACAACGAGATAAAGTCCATGTATGACAACCAAGTTTGGAATTTAATGCACCAGGTCGTAGGGCATTTGGGTGCAAATGGATCTTCAAAATGAAGACATACATGGATGGAAATGTGCACGCGTTCAAGGCTCGACTGGTTAAAAAAGGTTTCACTCAAATCTCGTGGGTTGACTATGATGAGACCATCTCACCGGGAGCCAAGATTAAATCTATTAGGATATTGCTCACCACAGTTGCCTTTCATGACTATGAACTCTGGTAGATGGATGTCAAGACTACTTTCCTTAACGGGAAATTGGCTGAGGATGTTTAAATGAATCAGCAAGAAGGTTTTGTTGATGCAAAGTTTCCAAATAGAGTGTGCAAGCTTGAGAAATTCATATATGGATTGAAACAAACATCTTGCAGCTAGAATCTTTGCTTCCATGAGAAAGTCAAAGAGTTTGGTCTCTTTAGGAGTGAAGATGAGTCCTGCATGTATATCAAGGCCAGTGGGAGTATAGTAACTTTTCTGGTGTTATATGTCAATGACATATTACTCATTGGTAACAATGTTCCAACCTTGAAAGATGTAAGTCTTGGCTTGGAAAGTATTTTGCCATGAAAGACCTTGGAGAAGCTGCCTATATTCTTGGGATTTGAATATTGAGAGATAGAAAGAAGAGACTAATTGGACTTAGTCAGAGCAAATACTTGGACAAGGTACTAAAGAGGTTTAGTATAGAAAATTCCAAGAAATGAGAGCTACCTATCCAGAGCAATACCAAATTTAGTAAGACTCAATGCCCAAGTACAGATAAGGAAATAGCTGACATGAGTCGTGTACCTTATGCTTCCGCTGTCGGATTGATCATGTATGCTATTACATGTACTTGCCCTGATGTGGCCTTTGCTTTGAGCATGGTCAGTCGCTATCAAGGAAATCTGGGTAAAGCTCATTAGATAGCGGTCAAGAATATACTCAAGTATTTACAAAGGACAAAGGACTGGGTCCTTGTACTTGGTGGCAATGATACTTTGAGAATAGATGGTTACAGTGATGCTAACTTTCAAAAGGATAGAGACAACTTCCACGCTCAATCCGATTGGGTATTTGTACCGAACGAAGGAGTAGTTACTTGGAAAAGTTCCAAGTAAGATATAGTAGCTGATTCTACTTGTGAATCAGAATATATAGCAGCAAGTGAAGCGTCGAAAGAAGCATCTTGGTTGAGGAACTTCATCGGAGATCTCTGAGTTGTTCCAATCATTCAGGAGCCTATGGAACTGTTCTGTGATAATGAAGGAGCGGTTGCCTTAACAAAGGAACCCCTAGATTATGGTAAAACCAGACATTTCGACAGAAAGTACCATTTCATCAGACATAGAGTAGAAGACGACCATCTTGTCGTAAAGAGGGTATCATCTGAGGATAACCCAACATACCCCCTCACAAAGGGTCTGAGTAGGGATAAGCATATTCAGCATGCTCGAAGCATTGGACTGAGAGATGATATTAGTTTTAGTATTAAGATTAGTTTTGTTCTGAAACTTGTAACAAAGTAAATGTAATTGACTTTTAGTGTTTAAATAATAAAGTATTATTTATAAGCTTGTTTACTGCCTTTAGTCAACTGTTTATTATTGTGTTTCATATTTTGCATATTTTTAATTCCCGAATAATACGATAATTCAAACTCCACGGTCGTTCGTACTTTTGCAAGTAAGTAGTGAATTAAGATTGTCATGAATTGGATTGCAGATTGACTAAGGGAGTTAGACATAGCAATAGAATTGTTGCAATGTTCATGAGTACTCATAAATGGAGATTTGAGTATTGTATAAACCCTCGTCAGAGTATTACTTCATGGAATTCATCACGAGTAATATTGAGACGATAATATCTTATAATCTTGAAACGGAGATATATGATTTGCAATTTACAAGTCGGTAACACATTAGTGATACGGAAACGCATTAGTAACTTGTTGTTATAAAACGTATTGTCATGTATGGTTTGATGAGTAAAAGTTGCTAGCATATGAGTCAATTTGGTGGTTACTTATGTGTTGGGCCCAACCAGGGCTAAATTGATGTATTCAATTAAAGTTCTATATCATCACAAATCAAAAACCATGAAACATAGATTTTGGACAAAGAGATTGATTACATTCCATGTCTTATGTCCGGGGATATCTTGCAGAACAAATAATTATATGATCACTTATCTTAGGACATGTAACTGATTGGGTTAGAGTTCAACAACAACTTTTGGAAGATACAATTTGCTGGTCAATTTAGAAGTCATACTAGCAATTATAGTTACAGTCTTATCCATGTAGGAGACTGTTGGATTAGGTGTCTAAGCCCATAACTATAATTGGTATGTACTTGAATTGATAGCATCACAGTCCTTTTGGGTTGCCCTCAAACCTAGCATCTGGACAAGGAATTTATGAAAGGATAGAGATTAATTTATTATAAGATTAATAAATTAATATAAATGATTTACTAATATGTTATGATATTGATATATTAATTAGAAATCATAATGTTTGATTAATAGTTAGCTAGAAATTAATTGGAATTAATTTTGGGGTTAATTGTATTAATTATGAAGTACATGGACTAGTTTGAAATTACTAAATAGTTGGATGGAAAGTTCCAGAACCCCTTGGAGGAGGTGGACGAAATTGTTAGGGGAAACCCTAATAATTTCGTCCAATCGCTTTAGATAAGGCCTATAGGTTAGCTTGGGCCTTAGCAAAGGAATATTAGGGTTTTCCTTTAAACCCTAGATGCATCAAATATATAAGGAGCCTCCTGGCTCCTAAATTTCACTCAACTCTACACCTGGAGAAACCCGGGCCAAAAATTGCATACTCGCTCCTCCTCTCTCTATAGTTTCCTTCTTGCAAGTTCTTGGGTGTGATTCCATTAGAGGCATTACATTTGTGGTGCTAAGCTCCCAAGAAGATCAAGATCAAGGATTACCAATTGTTTACTATAACAATTGAAAGGTATGTGATTCTAAAACCCTATTTGTTATATTCAAAAATAGCCTCTTCCCTTTAGGGTTCTTGTTTTGCAATTCAAATTTATATGTTCAATAGTTAAAACATAGATCCAAAGTAGGTGACATGTGAACTTAGGAATTGTTTTTCTAGTTTATTTGTTCTACCTAAAACCCATCACCTCCCCCGTCGTACATTGCGATGACTGGCTCCTCTCAGCTGGGTCTCCTGTCTACTCTCACGACTATCAGAGATTCACAAAATAGTTGGAGCATGTGCACTTACTGCTCCTCTACTCTCCTCGGATGAACACCCCTCTTGTGACTCACTTGGTTGCAGAGAATACATAACAGGCTTGCCCCCTGAGGACAATCCCTGCTGACTTGATCAATCCTGCCACACTTGTAGCAGCCCAAATCCCTTGAATGACAAGTCCCATCGTGCCGTTTCCCATATGTGTTGCACTGATTCCGACCCTGTTGGCCTTTCAAACGCTGATCAGATGCCTTGGGTCCCTTCCCGGGACCCTCCATTATTTGCACATGATTTGACCCTCTCTTCCCAAGGTGCTCCAATTCGATCTCCCGCCCTCGGGCTTTGGAAGTCATATCATTCAGGGTCTAGCACCATAACATGCTCACCAACTCACTCGCCAATGGATAAACTGCGATAGTTGGAGCAACCTCTGCCTAAACCGGGTTACAAACTCCTCCCAAGACAATCTCCAATTCAGAACGCAATATATCACACAATCAGTTCCTAACAACTCCTTGCCGCCCGATACAAGAGATCCAAGGCGAACCGAACCTTGGCTCTTATGAGGTAAGGACTAGTGCAAAAATACTTTCCATATCCTCAATCCAATGCGAACTCAAAAACCTTGCAGTCCTTCCACTAACTGGCTCACTACCTGGGCGGGAACCAAACCCTAAACCTTCCCCATGAGTGCTCATCACCATTCTGAAAAGCAACCATATATACCCATGATCAGAACATAACCATGAATCCTCACTCCACAAGCTTTCTAGATTCTCTAAGACTCTCCTCGATTCGAGTATGAATCCTGTGCTTTCAGTAGTATGGGCCTAATACTACCGTCCACACCTATCCATACTTTCCTCTAAATCACCTTCTCAAACTGATGCACCAAAAACTCACTAAACCCACTGAAGCATATCCTAGACTCTCCTAGGTTCTCGACATCAACCAGCCCTCAGCTGTTGAAAGACTCTCACCAATGTCAACTAGCTTTCTTATGAATATAGTCACATGCAATAGAGATCAGATAATCCTTCGAGTAAAAGACTCAACTCTAGAACAGTTGGACTCAAACGGGAGCTGCGTAATAGAGTCAAATCCATCACTATAAGATTATTTAACCTGTGCCACATGCGACTTAGCATAATCACTTAGCAGTCAATTCACATCACTAAGAGTCCCACAAATCACAAAGCAAGCAACATTCATGCAACGGAAAATCTAATCAACATACTATAATCAAGCCATTCAATCCACTTATCAGATCTACAGACTAGCATGCAATACTAAAGCTCATACAATCAGGCATATAAAAGGCATCTCTCCTATCATGAAATATTGAGCAAATCCTTAGCCCTAATCTAGCATGCAATTCTCATAATCATAGCATATATCATAATAAACGTGTATTAGTTTTCTGGGAACCACTTACTTGAGCTCGGCTGATTGTACGCATCACACCCCTTTCTTTGATTAGAAATCCCTTTTTAATTAAATGTTTATTTTTAAAAAAATCACCAAACCCTTAGTTTGAATTCAGACACACCCGAGAGTATGCCCGAATCTCTTAAACCAAGGCTTTGATACCAACTTGTAACATTCCAAAAATCAAGGGTAAAAATTTCGTTTTATTATGCCCAAAAAAATCATTAACCTTTAATCCAACATCTAGAAGAGTTTCAAAATAAAACAATTATCAAAGTTAAAATCTCAAAATCACATATTGCGGAAAACACGGGTGTATGCACTGCGATCAAGCCGGATCCTTCCCTTTTGAACTTGAGATACCTAAAACCAAAAACCACAAACTATAAGCACGAAGCTTAGTGAGCTCCTCAAATACCACATACCATACATACAATAAACATATAGTAAACACATAGTGGGCCCCGCCCTATATTCGGGCCCTTCTCGGAATCGATCTGAGCTCGATAAAATAGTAGGGATGAGCAGCGGAAGCGGGTACCTACTTTTGGAACCGGAACCGCCTCGGAACTGCCGGTTCTGGAACTGGAACCGCCTTAGGCGGTTCCGGTTCCTAAAGTATCAGAACAACCTTAAGCGGTTCCAGTTCCGGTTCTTATTTTTAAGAAATCGATACCCGTTGGATACCCGCCGGTTCCGGTTCCAATATCGGGTACCCGGAACCGACAGTTAACCGGAACCGGTACCGTTGGGTACCCGCCTTTTTCTAAAAAAAAGATTATATTTAATTATTTATATATATTTGATTTTTTCTAGGGTTATATTTGGTCTAGGTTTATATGACTATAGCGACTCATTCTAAAAAATACGCCGACACACGCTTCTTCTCTGAGTTCTCTCCACTCTTAGATCTGAACTGTTCACTTGTCTCCCTCGTCTCTCTGTCTTTCACATTACCAGTTTGCCCCAAGTAGGTGAACCATGTCGCTTCTTCTTTATACCACATCGTTTACTACACTGATAAATTCGTTTATTAGACTGTGAATCTCTTTTATTAGACTGTTAATTTCAAATTTTTTTGTTGATTTTTTTAGTTTGTCGATTCATTAGGTTATGTTAACATCTATATGAAGTTTAAGCTGCAACAAGCAGGAATCAAGCCAAGCAAAATCTGTTAATATGAAGTTTTGTTAATTTGTCGATTCTTTTGGCACAACGACATGAAGATTTAAAGCTTTTAAGCTGCAACAGGCAGGAATCAAGTCCAGGTCTTATTTGGTTGCAAGAATCTACCTTAAAGGTTTGACCCTTTCATCTCTGTCAAAGCAAGGGCAATCCAATGGCTAAATATGTTAATATGTCGATTTTTTTCACCTGTTAATTCCATCTATGAATATCAATAGCTTTCATCTCGATTTATATGTTGATACTTTTAATTATTAGTTTTTTTATTCACAAACTTGTCTCTGTTTTGTTAATATTGATTCTTGAGGGTGATTTTAGCCACTTCATGCACAAATATGTTAATATCTTGATTTTTTCACATATATTAATTTCTTTTTAAAGTTTGAAATCTCTGAAATATGAATCTGAATTCTTTCTTTTCTTATAGGTTATGGATTTAAATGTAGGAGTATTTACTTTCTGGACCAAAAGTTACAGTGATGTCGATGCTAGACTTGTTAGACTAAAGTCAAACAGTTATACCGCAACCAATATTCTTGACATGGTTGCTGATGTATGTATTCAGGTTTTGGAATACTAATATGCTTTAATATTCTCTATGATTCATAATTTCTTTTTTGCATATTCATGGTTCTTCTTTTATTGATGCAACTCGGGTAGATGGAAGAAGTTACAATCTCTCAGTATCTTATATTCTTGTTTACTTCTTTTACTAATGCCCTTCATTCCTCCATTCTTCCAAAACCTTGCCCTTAAATTTCAGGTTTTTGCTACTTAAATGGTCTAACTTAAAGATTGTGATGGGATATGCATCCAGTATATCGTTCTTGACAGAGAAGCTGACAAGATCAATGGATCCAATTCAAGGCTATGTTGTTTTTGTTGTGTTGTTTTTTACTGTTGTTGTTTTATGTTTATTGTTTATAATTTGTTATTTTTTTCATCTCTACTTGTTAAATTTCACTAGATGGGAAATATTTTCTATGATGTTGATAGTTTGTTTTGTTTACTTCTTTTTATAGTTTATTTTAGCATATTTCATTCATAATTTAGATAATTTCCATGCATATTTTCCTTTTTGTTATTTTATGACTATTTCGGGTACTTTCGAATCTTGTGAGCATAATTTTAGGTTTTCGGGTCGCGCAAGGCCCTGCAGGGGCATTTCCGGGAATTCATGTTTTAAGCTATATGGGGAAGTTTGGTGTGCCACTTTTCTAAACTCGTGGACATCCGATTTTTGGAGA
This sequence comes from Lactuca sativa, assembly GCF_002870075.4. NCBI lineage: Eukaryota > Viridiplantae > Streptophyta > Magnoliopsida > Asterales > Asteraceae > Lactuca > Lactuca sativa. The sequence continues at coordinate 126,067,524 of NC_056630.2, read as the reverse complement.
TTCTCTCTGGAGTTTTGAAGACTTTTGAAGGCCAAGAACACTTGAAGAACATCATATTTTTACCTCTCGATTCTTGCTTAATGTTTGGTACAATCTTCTCTAACTTTGTTTCTTTGAGGTTAGTCATGCTTGGCTAAACTAATCTTGGTTGACTTTTTGTTGAATCCTTTGAACTTTTGTTGGATGTTGAAGAATCCATGAACTTGTTCTTAAATCTTTATGGAAATGTTTTGTGTTTTATCATATTATCACTACTAGTATGTTTTTATTCATGAGTTTAAATGTGTTTGTGGTGATTGGTTGGCTAATTTCTTGATTAAGTAAAGGATCCTCAAATTAGCAAGCAACAAATGATTTTTGTGTTGTTTTTGCTTCACACAATCATAAAAACATTTTCTCCAACATGGTAGTGAAAGCAATTGACTCCTCTTGGATTTGGTGACTTTTTGGTTCTTAATGCTAGTTGACTTTCACTAATTACATGCTATTTGGAATTAGTGACTTTGACTAAGGAAATTGTTATGAGCTTCTCTAGCCATTTCAACAATTAAGAAAAGTCTAGGTAATCTCAAGCTCCTTGGATTGCTATAGCCAAATTAAGGATTTAAATCAAAGTATTGCACCATTGGATTCTAATGATATGTTCATCAAAAGTCAAAGTGAGGAAACTTTAAGTCAACCATCTCTCCCTTATTGATTTTACACCAAACCCTTATTTTTGTTGAAATTTTCTATTTAAATAATAGTTAATTCTAGTTTGTTTCAAGAACTTCAAAACACCAAAACCCCCCATTTTATTTTTATTGTTATTTACAAGTATTTTTACAAAGAGATTTTTCATAGAGTTATAAATTGAACCAATCTCCGTGGATTCGACCCCTTTACCACTATACACTATTTTAGTGTGTAATATTTAGGTTTATTATTTTTGTTGGCCTCGACAACCACCAAATGTTTTTTAATTGTGGGAAGTTTTTTTAAAGTTTAATAGGTGGCTATGTAAAAGATCAAGTTTTTGTAATTGTTTTATTTTCATATCTTCTACTTTTGATGTTTGTAAATGTTAATATTCATGTTATGTACTCTATAATTTATAAATAAAAAGTTTATATTTAAGAAGTCGGGTACCCGGAACCGAAATCGGTTCCGGCGGTTCCGGGAGCGGTTCCAATTTTCTAGGAACCGGTGTAGGTGGTTCCGGTTTCGGTTCCAATAACTTAAGAACCACCGGTTCCGGGAGCGGTTCCGGTTCCAGCTAAAATAGGCGGGTACCCGCTTATGCTCACCCCTATAAAATAGGCCATATCCAACATACAATAACATATATCAAATAAACGCATACACATGCAATAATCACATAGATACATAGCATATAAATATTCATCAGGCCCCGTTCGACATCGGGCCCTAGCCCGAAAAACATATAAACACCGGCATATGCAAGAGTCACAAAGACAACTAGCATACTAACAAGAAAACATAAACATAGGCCGACATTGGTGCCTTCGATCCGCTAAACCCGGTAAGGAAACTCACATCGAATGCAGAAGTTCACTGAAAGAATTCCCTAGCTGCTGCCCTGACGACGCCTCCAAACTATCATATAAAAAATAACACCCAATTAGCAATTGGGTTCCAATCCAAAACCACAACTTCATACCTGGGGTAAAAAGACCATTTTACCCCTAACCTAGCCTTGTCCAAATCCATGATCGAAACTACAATCTGAAAGGCCCAAAGGCCCACTAATGAACCAATGTCCCAATTTTCCAAATTGGGCCCAAAACCCAAACACGTTGTATCCTGATGGCCCATTAATAACTCAAGCCCAAAATACTAGAAACTACAAGACCCATCAAAGCCCACTAATGGCCTAATCCAAATTGGGCCAAATTCAGATCACCTCAAGTACCCCTTGGGACAAACTTGATAAAAGACATAAATCGAAAGTTAAAGTACACGGTCCAAATTGACCCAACTCGCCGAGTTGTCCTTTAACTCGTCGAGTTTCTCCATCAAGTGCACAGATCGCGAAAAACCAAGTCAACTCGTCGAGTTGACCAACAAACTCGCCGAGTTCTCCCAAGAACTACCAGCTCAACGCATTAAGCTGCCTTCATCGAATCCAAGAGCTCCAAAGATCAGATCTCGACTAAAATGAGATCAAGAAGAGTAAATTTTCCAACTTTACCCCTAGGAACAACCTAAATGGATCCAAACCCAAACCCTGGACTTAAAAGAGTGAGGGCCTAATCATTAAGCACTTAATCATCAAAGACAAAACCCCACAATGCAGATCTTACCCCATAAGGCTAGATAGTCACGTAAAGTTTCCAACTTTACGCTTAAGCATGACTAGGAGGAGCTCAAAAGCTCAAAAATGGATAAATGAAAGACTTAATGAATGCATGAAACCCTTAAATCCATGAAGTTGGCACCTTTATGCCAAAAGAGTTCATGTAGACCTTAGATCTGAAAGCATAATCATTTAGGACATCCTAATCCCCCACATCCACCCAACCATGGCTAAGAAGCATAAACTCTAACCCCAAGAAGAGATCTAAGCAACTAATAAGCAATGTGAGAACTTGATACCTCAAAAACTTGGCAAATGAGATAGAGATTCTGGATCCAAGACTTGTTCTTTAAGCCAAGCAACTCCTAATTCCTTAGCTCCTTCAATAAGCACCGAAAATAAACTCTCAAGGCTCTCCCCAAGCTCTCACACACCACAATGAAATCCGAAACCTAAAATCTCAAGGGTCTAACTCCTTGTCAGACCTCCCACACCGAGTCGCCACCATACCAACCTCACATAGTTTCATACCAAACAAAATGCTTCCAACCCTCAATCACATTGCTGCTTCAAAGGGAACAAATTCACCGACCATATACAACTACATAACACTTATACTCGATAGAAGGTTCAGATAATCCTTCGAGTAGAAGATTCATCCCTGCAACGGTTAGACTCAGACGAGAGCTACGCAATAGGGTCAAATCAATTACTCTGAGATTATTTAATCCCACTGCGAGTGACTTAACATTTCCCAATCATCCAGTTACCCCAATCCTACACGAAACCTTAATCACAACTACTGTCCGAAGCACCACGCTGCCTACCGGCTGCTTCCCATAAGCAACCGAGACCTCCTTAGTCCCAACTTTTCTACCAACTATCTGAAATACCGGATTCCTGCCCGGCTACTGAGTCAAAAGACACTCACACAGTCGCCTTACGTAACTTCCAAAAGAAACCTTGACTAGAAATAATCATCCAAAACATCTCGACACCCAACCCAATGCTAAGTTGAACGCTACAGAACCAACTGTAGTCTTACCTCATACCCAGTCCACTACGACCTACCATTTCCTAGTTCCATGCATGTTGCGGTCTTCCCACAGCCTTACGAACTGACCCACTAAGCACAAAATCCCACCAATCCTTCGCACCCCAGCGAAGAAGTTTCGATGCAAATTTCACCTGCTGGTCCTCGGGGAATTAACACGTGAAGAAACATCCCTCCACTTCATAAATACATCTCGAAGCGATGATTGGGTCCATGTCGCCTCTGAACTCCTGTTAGATGCCTTTTTATGCATCTTTTTGGGTAGTTTTTATTATCATTTTAGCATCATATTTTGTACATTTTCATGTCATTTATTTAAATAATGTTCAACTCATGTATTTTGTTAGAATTCTCATACCACTCATGTTTTTATATCAATTTAAGATGGTTCGAGTGGAGCAGTGCTTTGGGAGCAGTTGGATGCGTGTTTCGAGCTTAAAATTGAGCTTGGAACTTATGAAGGATTATGAGGAATGCTTGGAAGATGTTTTGGTCAAGAAACATTCAATATAATTGATCATACGAAGATAGATTTTGCAATCTAAAGCTAAAGGATGTTGCTGGCAGGTTTGACCCGTTGTTAGTATTTTGATCATATCTCATGAATCGCAACTCCGATTGACACGATTCAAAATGATCTAAAAATTAGAAGACATTTCGAACGTCTTAGGCAAAACATGTGATTGCAACTCTAGTCCAAGAGATCGCATGGAGCCTTTATGCGATCATAAGTTTGTTCGCAACTTGTCTTCGAGGTTTTTTGTGCCAAAAATTCATCCGGGAGTAAAAACTCAAAACTTGCGATCACAACTTTGCCAAAAAAATGTCGAAATAGCTTCCTACTTCATTAAAAAGGCCCGTGACATGTTTATTTTAAAACTTGCGATCACAACCTCAATACATGTGATCAGATGTTATCTGTTTCTTGTTCCAGAAGCTTCCAACTTGAGTATAAATACAACCCTCATAATCAATTGTAAGGGTTCGACGATTCCAGACAAAGAAAACCACTTCAGAAGGTGATTTTTGAAGTCTTTCAACGACTTTTGAAGATCTAAAGACTGCAAATCATCTCCATGTTTAGTTTAGAAGATTTATCAGTAAATGTTTCTTTTATCTAGTTTGATTTTGTTTTTTGCAATGTGTGGCTAAACTTTATTTTTCAGTTCTACAAAAACTAGTACTTCTCATGTGATTAATTTTCAGATCTGATTTTTGATTTGTGTTTCTATCTAGAATTTTCAGTTTTGAGCTTAATGAATGTTTGGTTTTAAATTCTTGTCAATCTGATCACCAAACTAGGGTTTTATCATTCCAGTTAATCGGTTAATAAAATTCGTAATTATTCTTATCAACTGGTAAAAGTAACAAGTATCGGATTGGTTCCGTGTTGGTATTTAACTTTGGTATAAATTGTAAAAATCATATCTTTACGCTTTTGAGCTTGTGAGAAGTATTAGATATTGCTGGGTATTTTACAGAGAACTTAATGCAATTTTTATGATTTAATTAAGAGCTTATTTAATTGAACAGGAAAAAGTAAGGGTTAATTTAAATAACTTGTTTTGATTAGCTAATTTAGGTAAAAGAAATTGTACTAGAGTTTGTTAGTTTTTTTCAGTACCAGCTTAGATATAACGCATTCTAATAATCAGATCTAGGCTAGTTCCATGACTCGGAAAGTCGCAGCAGAACTGAAACCGTTTTTATTATTGATTTTCATTTAAGTTAATATCACTTCAATTTTAGTTTTTAGTTTTAATCAAAATCCCCTTTTTATATTTCTATTTTGACAAGATGTGCCTGATGCAAGAAGGCATTGTCTTTTAGGTTGTGTCCCTGAGGATTTGACCCTGCTTCCCTGCTTTATATTTTTAGTGCAACCAACAGTGATAAATTACTTGTTTAATACGCGTGCGACAACGTGTTAACAAATTGGCACCGTTGTCGGGGACACGATGCTTTCTAATAGTTCTATGCCAAGAATTTCTTTCAGGTACACCTTTAGTTTTTTATCCAGAAATCGAGCGAACTGCAAGGAGAGTGAATAAAGAAGCAGCAAGAACGAAATGATTAGCTGGTCTCTTTGGTTAATTATCTTCCGTACCTCCAGAAACCTCCACACCACGAGGCACCCCCTTGTGGAACAAATCAGATCCATTTTTTTTCCAAAAGTACCCCCATCTTCTCCTCAAAACATCCCATATAAAACTTACTCCCTACCCTCTTCCGTTAAACTAAAACCACAAACTCTTCAGAAACCGAATTTGAAGAATCAGACATGAGTGGAGACGAAGCAGAATAGACTCTCAGAGAGTGGTCCACTCAAGAGGTCAACCAGCAACCCCTTTGCATTACGTTTCTAGAAGCCCAGAACTTCGAACTCAAATCCGGGCTGATTCACCTTCTTCCCACTTTCAGAGGATTGGAAAACAAAGATCCACATAAATTCCTCAAGGAATTTCATGTGGTTTGTTTAGGAATGAAGCATCATGCTGTCACAGAAGACCAGATAAAGTTAAGGGCATTCCCCTTTTCGCTTCAAGATTCAGCAAGGGAATGGTTATATTAACTCCCATCTGGTTCCACCACCACTTGGACCGAGCTCGCGAAGATGTTATTAGAGAAATAGCTTCTAGAAACGCGAGTCTCAAGTCTCAGAAGAGAAATTCTTGGGATCAAACAAGGAAAAAGAGAAGCTTTACATACTTATTGGGAAAGATTCATGAAGCTTCTGGTTCGGTGCCCACAACATGGGATCAACGATTATCAACTTTATAATTGTTTTTGTGAAGGCCTGAAACCCATGGGGGGGTACCTGATTAATGCTTCCAGGGTGGTTCTTTGGGTGATATGACACCAACTGAAATCAAAGAGCTGATCAAAAAGCTGGCAATCAAGTCTAAACATTTCGGAAATGAAGATGAGTGGTATTCAGATCAGCTAAGAGGTGTCAAGGAAATCAGCAATGCTCATCTGGAAGCTCAGATATTTGAATTGATAGAATTTTTTTTGCTATTGACTAAAGAAAAAGTAATTGGAAAGAAACAATGTGGGATTTACTTGAATAATGACCACTCTACTGATATGTGCTCATTATTACAAGAGGATACAGTCGCAGTAAAAGCTGTCCGGGGCTACCACCATAATTTTCAGAATAATTATCAGCAGAAAAAGACAATTTCAGCCTCCACCTAGATTTCAGCAACAACGAAATTTTCAGCTGCCGGGTTTTCAACAAAATTTTCAGAATCAGCTCTAGCATGGAATTGGAGGATATTTTTAAAAGTCCGGCCACAACACTCAATCATTCCAGACAGAAACCAGAGATAGTATTAAGAATCTGGAGCAGCAGGTGTCTTAACTTGCCACTTTTATGGGTCGTCTGAATCTCAAGGAAACTTACCAAGGCATACAGAAAACAATGCAAAGCACAATGTGAGTGTTATTTCCTTGAGAAGCGGAAAGACTTATGAAGGCCCAATCTTATCTGAACCATAAAATAAGGTTGAGGAAGAATTTGAAGAAGTTATGGTGGAAGAAAGAGATGTGGAAGAGACAGAAAAAGGAGCTAAAGCTGAAGAGATTAAAGAGGTTTTGGTTGAAAAAGAATTTGAAGAAGACAATGAAAAAGAAACTCCAACACTACCCAAGCCAATTCTGAAAGAATACAAGCCATTGCCGTCCTTCCTATCGTGACAGAGGAGCACGAAACGCGAGCGTGAGGATGAGGACATCATGGAGATTTTCACAAAGTTGACATAAATATCCCACTTTTGGATGTTATCAAACACATTCCTCATTATGATAAGTTTTTAAAAGAATTATGTGTTTCAAAAAAAATTGAAATCTAATGAAACAATTAAAGCTGGTGAAAACATTTATGATATTTAGCAAAAAGGTTTGCCTCCAAAGTGCAAAGATTCGGGGATTTTCTCAGTTCCTTGTAAATTGGGGAACATTAATTTTTCAAAAGCCATGCTCGACTTAGGTGTATCAGTTAATGTCCTCCCGTTTTCTATTTTTGAAAAATTAAAATTAGGATCTTTGCAAAAGACTAGGACCATCATCCAGTTGGCGGATCATTTAACTGTACACTCAAAAGGTGTACTTGAGGATGTTCTTGTCCAAGTGGGTGAGCATAATTTTCCCACTAATTTATATATATTGGACATAGATAATGTTGATGTGTAACGACCCAAAAACAAAGGGTAAAAATTTCATTTTTAGTATAGCTAAAACATTGATACCGTTTATCCCAAACATTTCAAATCATCATTAAATAAAACATTTATCAGACTCCATCCCAAAATCATTCGTTGCGGAATTCATAGGTGTGTGCACTGCGATCAATTCGATCCCTTCCTTTCCAAAATGATGATACCTGAATCATAAACAAACTTGTAAGCACGTAGCATAGTGAGTTCCCCAGAGCATACCACACACACAATCCACATATCACATATCATATCATATTAGCTATAAAAGCTACATATATCACACAAACAATGCATATAAACATATAAGGATGTCGTGGGCTCCCCCCAGGGTTTTATACCATCATGTCATGGGCTACCCCACATGGTCTTTACCTAGGAATGCCATGGGCTCCCCCACATGGTCTTATATCCAATTGCCATGGGCTACCCCACATGGTCTTTACATAGGAATGCCATGGCCTCCCCCACATGGTCTTATATCCAAATGCCATGGGCTACCCCGCATGGTCTTTACCTGGGAATGCCATGGACTCCACCACATGGTCTTATATCCAATTGCCATGGGCTACCCCACATGGTCTTTACCTAGGAATGCCATGGGCTCCCCCACATGGTCTTATATCCAATTGCCATGGGCTACCCCACATGGTCTTTAATGCAAGAATCACATAGACAAACAACATAACATATAACATATAACCAACTGCCATACCACATATCTCTACACCAAATAGTGTATCACATAATACAAAATGAGCCGTCTTGGTGCCTTCGACCCATTGGTATGGTGAGGAGACTCACCTCGCACTGTTGAAGTCCCGCAGATAAACTCTAGCTGCTGGTTGACAGGTTCCCGAACTTTCAATCATCAAAACGACACCCAATTAATAATTGGGTTCCAATACACAACCATAATCTACACTTAGGGTAAATGGACCATTTTACCCCTAATCTAGCATGGTACAAACCAAGGTCCAAACTCACACCCTGAAGGCCCAAAATCCCAACAGTCAACCAAGGCCCAACATATGGTCCAATTTTCCAAATTGGGCCCAAACCTCTACATGGACTTATTTTAACGCCCAACCAATTATTCTAGTCCAAACAATTGGCATTCTGATGACCCAATGGCTAATAATCCTCAAGGCCCACTTATGGCCCAATTTTCTAAATTAGGCCCAAGCCTCTCTAATGGGTATTATCTTGAAGCCCAATAATTACCCTTGGTCCATAATATGTTCCCGATTGGCCCACAAAGGCCCACAACAGCTTAATCCAATAAATGGCCCAACAAGCATCCAAACCCAATTAGGGTTTTTTCACATAAAATGACGATTAGGGTTAAGTGTTCCTACTTAACCCATTAAGGACTTAATCCATTAAGTCCAAACATACAATGAAACCGCGCTTGAGTCATCACTTCACTCCAATGATCCAAAATGCGGGTCCCGATAAGTCCAAACCAAAAATCCCAAAATTAGGGTTTTCCAAACCCTAATTAGGGTTTTCAACCCAATCATAGCCCAATAGGCCCAATAGCTAGGTCTTTTGATTAATTAGGGTTCATTAGGCCCATTAGGGTTTCGCTAGTCGGGCACCACCCACTACCACCTCGGGTAGTAGTGGTCAACGGCGGCTCACAGCGGCAAACACCACTTCACGGTGGTGGTTTTGAGTTTCTTTTCATTAATCTTTTGCTAATTATAATGACAATGCTACTCAATTAACACACACACAAACATTAAAGTAACACACACACGCACACAAAACCACCTTGAGGCAGCAGTCGGCGGTAGAGAGCGGCGCCACCACCTCACGGTGGTGGCAGCGGGGTCTTCCTTCGGATCTTCAGCCAAGAAAAGCTCTCGTAGCCCTAAATCATCACAACACACGCATCTAAGCACCTTAACATGCACACAGCCACCCCCCACATGGTGGCTGGTGGCGGCAACAAAGTGATAGGAACGACGGCCATGGTGGTTCTTCGCAGTTGTTGGCCATTAAACTCACACACGGTATGCACAGCAGCGGAAGAAATGTACACCCTCTTCTTTTGCTCATAAAGGAAACCCACACCCAACTGTGGTGGGTGGCTATGGCGGTGAGCGAAACAGCCGGAAACAACACCAGCTAACAGCGATAATGGACTGGCCCTCCTCACTCTCAACGTCCCACCGTCGATCTTCCTATTTAGGCACAACAGAAGCAGTGACACATGAACGCGGTAGTCCTCTGTGATGGCAACCGATGACCGGAGCATAGAAACGATCCCTATGATGGCAACACGAGTTGTAGCAGTGGCAGCAGATGAATCCGCCGGCAGTCCTTGTCATCATCGGTAAAGAAGTAGCACCAATGCACCGTCTCACCGACATCAACGGGTTGTGGTGGTCGGAGAAACAAGGTGGTAGGGTGGCGGCCGGTGATGGAGGCATAAGGGTGGGTGACGGTTGTTGAGGTTGTGTTAGGGTTTGGGTTTCATTAGTTTATAAACCCGTCACCATCCAAACTCATTCCCATAATAACAACTATGGTCCCTCCTTATATTGTTCCTTTCAAAACAAGGCCACAATTTACCCTTTTAACCCTGCCTCCTGAAACCCTTTACAAATCAAGTCCAAAATGTTACCAATCAGCCTTTGCCTCCATAAATCCTTACATATTAAGTCCTAATAATACCAAACACCCCTTAACTTCTAAAATCCTTTTCAAAACAAGTCCTTAAATTACACTTTAACCCCCCCCCCCCCCCCCGAATAATCCAATTTATAACATTCGGTTCCCCAAAACCAACAATCCACTTAATAATATGGATTTAGTGCGACTATTTGTTCATCATTTTTTATCTGTTTATTTATTACATAAACAGAGTGTTACATGATGTGTCTGACAAATACTTAATTATTTTAGGAAGGCCTTTTATGAAAATTTCTAGAACAAAAATTGATGTTTTTGCTGGTACACTTTCAATGAAATTGATGAGGAAGTAGTTAACTTCAAAATTAATAATGATGATTTTCCTTCTGAAAATATTTTTGTCAATTATATGGGTACCAGTAGTCCTTTTTCTGAGGGGTACTGTGAGTTTTCTAATGTCTCTGTGCAATGAAAATTTTCAGACAGTAATTTATCATACACATTTGAGGAGCTGGGAGAAAATAAGCTTGGGGATATGGATGAGGAGTGTCTGATTCTTACTGAAGAAAAATCCGATAAAAATTTGAAAAGAAACAAACTTTTGGAAAAAGAAGAGGAGGAACTAGAAACTGAAGAAGAATGAGATGAAAATCTGAAAAGAAAAATGTTTTGGGGCAACAAAAAGGTGGAAGTGGTGATTTCAGATACGAATCTAAAAAGAAGAAGGTTTGAAGAAAAGAGATGGTCGCAGTTCCAAGCAAACTTGGGGAAATATGAGGTTCGATAGAGTTGCTGAAATTCAGATTTTTCGCCACATCTTCGTCAAAATCAGATTTCTTCAACTTATCAGGTATATTCTTTCCTAGCTGCACTTTTTTGCATTTATTTGCTTTGTTGAGCTGTTCATTCCTTGTAAACATTGAGGACAATGCATCATTTTAAGCTTGGGGAGGGGGTTAGTATAAAAAATTGCATTTTTGTTTAAAATTTTAATTTTTCAGTTTTTTTTAGTTAAATTTTTCGAATTTTTCTTTTTTATATTTTATTTTCTGCATATCATTTGCATATTAAAAATTTGAAAATACAAAAAAATAATTTATTTTCTGTTTTTTTTTCTCTTTTCTGCATTCATAAAAAAAAGCACAAAATATTTTTATTTATGGTTATTTTTTATTTTTGCATATAAAAAAAAAATGAAAATTTTTACATGAGATGAAGATATATTTTTACATTCGATAGCTCTGTTAAGATGAAATGTGATAGTTATCGAAAATAACGGTCTCATTACAATCAATTATAAGAATTATATTTTCAAGTGTTTTAAATGTTATCAATATGAACCAACATATGAGCTAGATAATTTTTACAATGGAAGTGTGGAATGGAAAAACGAATAGTGTTTTGAAAATAATTTCCTTAAATGCATTAAAAAGATCTAGATTGGATAACCCATATCATTCCTTCAAGTACTGAACCCTATAGTTTCTGTGCCTTTTGAGGTTGGGAGAGAACTCTTGTTATACCCACAATTTATTATCATTTTTGAAGTATTGAAGACATGTGGGCCTCAAAGTAAAATTCACGCCCAATCTATATATATATATATATATATATATATATATATATATATATATATATATATATATATATATATATATACTTCCTCTGTCCCATATTAATAGTCCATGTTTCCTTTTTGGTTTGTCCCAAAATAATTGTCTACTTCTAAAAATAAATATGTCTTTTACCATAATACCCCTCATTATTAGTTAAATTACCATAAAATTAAATGCAACTACCATGGAATTAAATGCAACAGAAGGGTAAGACTGTCATTTCATTTAATAATGTGAAAACCCGATATTTCAACTCTATGTAATGACCTAAAAAGTCAATTATTGTAACCACTTTTGTGATAATGAAATTAACTTCGAAAATAAAATGTCCAAAAAGTTTCTATTTAATTACCTACTGTGATAGATGTCTTTAAACCGTGATCGTGCGTAAAAAGAACGCCCAAATCCGACTTCGTATATTGAAGTTATGATTTTTCCAAGTTCGGCTTAGCAGCAGACAGCTAAAAACTCGAATCGGAGATCGAGCGACTTTTGGCCGGAATGACCTAAACGAGAATCGAAGCTCTCGACAATGGTAATTCAGCGGTAAAAAGTCTGGCAAAAACCGACGTCAGATAAAGAAGTTATGAATTTCTAAAGAAATTCCTTAAACACGACCTTTTAAAAATAAATAATAAAAATAATTTCAAAATTTGCCGACGGAATCTAAACGAAAGTTGTAGAGCGTAGTCTCACCTACGCGTGGGTATAAAGACCATCAAAAACGGAATTCGTATGAAGAAGATATGAATTTTAGAAGTTTATTAATTAAATTAAATATAAATTTAATTATAAACTCTTGGTAATATCCGAAGAGGAGTCGGCAGATAGGGCCGAAGTACGCCCTGCGTACCCTCGTACGCCCCGCGTACTCAAAGCCAAGGCCTCGGATCGTCCACGTCCCAGTCTATGCGAAACTAGCCTTGTCCCATCCGAAGTCCGAGGCAGTCGAGGACTCGGTCATGCATGACGTACGCGTACGCCCCGCGTACCCTCGTATGCCCCGCGTACCGAGGCGGTTCCCAGCCCCTATAAAAGGGATGCGAGGGTTCCGAAGAAAGGGCTCCATTTCTCTCATTTCTTTTGTGTTCTTGCCTCGTTTTTCGTGCCCGTGCTAACCCGAAGCCCTGGTCATTTTGCTCAAGTCCCGAAGATCGTTTGTACTCCCGAGATTCCCGAGAATCCCGAGAAAATCCGTTTTCCCGAGACGAAATTCTTTCCGGTTTCCATCTCGCTTTCTTCAAACCTTCAGGTGAGTTCATACCCCTACAACCACACTTTAAATGCTTTTTAAATGCTTTTTAAACACTTTTAAGGGAGGGGGGATACAAGTAAACACACGACTAAAATCGTGTGAAACATCGATCTTTTGCTATACTTTTCATACTGTTGTTTTAACTATCTTATGAAGTCATCATCATGCAAAACACCTCACAACACAGTTTTACCCTCTTGGGATACAATATGTTTTATAAATAGAAATAATGTTTTATTTATACGTTTACATACAAATACATCATATCAAGGGTAACATTCTTTACTAAATCATTTTATGCATTCAAAGAACTTATGATTTATGCTTTGTCAAACATTGTGAAAAAGGATAAACTTTGCATACAAAACTACTACTTTAATACAGACTTAGTTGAGAATCCGTGAGACGTGTACATCTTCAAATAATACCTTTTTGCTAAAAGGTACCGCTACAAGTCCTGTCTATAACCAGAGTCTCCCGTTCGGAGAACGTGTCAAATGTGTATAGATCTATACGGGAAGTCATGATCCCGCGCCCTGACAGTTAGCTACAGTCCGTCCTTTGGGGTGACAGTTTGTCATAACGCTACGAGGCCTAAAGAACGTCGCTACAGGCATATTATGTTTAGTATGGTTATAAAACTCATCGGATATACAATTATTATAGTACTTCTGATTGATGAATGAGTAGCTGTTAAAATTATTCTTCATCTAACAAACTGCAATCTTCTAATAGGTTTTATTATATAAATCTATGCTTCAACCTTCTAAAGCATGTCATTTGCTTTCGGTTTTTAGTCTGGGACATTAGGCCAACTATTACTTTAGGAAAATATGGGATTTTCCTGTATACAAAACAAACAACTAATAGGAAAATAAGGGATTTTCTTGATTCAACTATCTACATTATTCAATACAAATATTCTCATGCATTTCACACTTTTATAAGAAAATAAGGGATTTCTTGAAAAACATACACTCAATTTGGAATGGCATACAAATTTTCTAAACCACTTATGAACTCACCAACTTAATTGTTGACACTTTCTCTTTGAAATAACTTGTATTCTCAAGGAACCGCTAAGCAGGTTTGGAAATCAACTTTTGGGGATTAACGCGATGACGTTAATTACTTCTTTTGAAAGATGTTTATGTATTTATCTTTTGAACATGTAATTAATACAATTATGTAAAAAATTTTAAAATCTTTATATATGTATGGTGGTGTGTACTTTCCTTTCTATGAACTGTTATGATACTGAATATGACGTCCTCCGCCCCCGAACGTTTCCGCCGTTCTGGTTTGGGGGTGTGACAGATTGGTATCAGAGCATCGTTTATAGTGAATTAAGTATATCAAAACCATTTTTTAAGCATGCACTCATTTCATACTAATAACAGTTTCATATCGGATCATTTTAGAAGTATTATAAATAAGTTGTGCAGTGCAGGTACACCTTGGGACATGTAATTGGAACTGGGAAGAATATAGCCTGATCAACTATATTTGTCTAAAAGCCGACTAACGTGTGCCAAGGAGTGTCTGCAGTGGACAAAAAATTTAAAACTTATCAAAATCATATCGTTAAATAATACTAAGGGAGTATTTGAGTATCAACAACCATTAAACTTAAGGGTAAATTTCATGTGCTCTAGCTTATAGTAAATTCTTAACCCTATTCTCGTACAAACTCAATGGCTGGATTCCATCACACCAATGACCCCTACTACCCCAACCAAGGTAATGGAGGATGGATCGAAGAAGATCCCGAAGAAGACAAAGAACCTATAGAGTTGGATGAAGGAGATGACTCTGGTACAGATTCAGAGCCAGAGGTTATCAATCCACCGGCCCCACAACCTCCCAGCTATGTGAGGAACTTCCAAGGACCCACTCCTGTATGGGGGAGTCACCTCCACCATTGGAGCCAACAACAAAACCTACGCCCTCCCTACGGCATGTGCTGAGACTTCTACGATGTCCGCGGCAGAGGTTCAGCTGATCGGGCACTACCAGTAATGGTGGGCAAGCTAGCCAATCAGTCCTACCAATCCGGAGTTCAAGCTAGCTGGATTCGGGATGTCAACGTAGAAGTACAGGTTCACACTTCTGACATCCGTAGGCTAGATAGAATTCAGGACAATGCCCAACTCCAAACCGAGGCATTCCAAGCACAAATGATTGCAGCCCTAGCCGAATTAAGGGAACAACAAGCCGCTTTTGATAGGCGTCTAATGGGATCGAAGCAATCGGATGCGGAGTCAAGCTCCAAGCGCAACCTACGTCGCAAGTAGTGCTTGCCAAAATTTCAAATTTTGTTATAAATTAGGACTTCGGATAAGAGTATTATTTTCTTTAAACTTTCTGTAATCGGAAACCTTTAGAAAGTTCAAAAACTTTTGTCTAAACTCGGATGTAACACAACTATATGTTTAATATATATAGGGCATATCTCTTTCGTATGTTGATTATGTACAGTTCATTCAATTCATAAGTATATCTATTCAAACTCCATTTGTAAATCAAGCTGAAGACCCTGTGTTGGTCAAACCAAATTCTTGAACTATTAAAGAAAGTTAACTCAATATCATTCAACTCTTAACCACCAAAACTTATAATCTCTCATTTTCTTTTGGCAGCGCGATGCCTCCTCGTCCAAACCTAAGGCCCAGACCGGGCACGGCGCCACCAACGTATGATCCGGCCATGGTCCATGCTGCTATCACAGCAGCAGTAACAACAGCTCTCTCGCAAATAAACTCCAATGGAAATGGAGGTATAGGTAGCAGCACGAATCATTCCAATCGTGGCACTAGTCATGGTCAAATAAGAGAATATACTTACAAGGAGTTCTCCAACTCAAAGCCAAAAACTTTTAATGGCATTGGGGGAGTCATTACACTAATGCAATGGTTCGAAAAGACCGAAACAGTCTTCGAGATCTGCTCATGCCAAGAAACAAGCAAGGTTAAGTTCGCTGCTTGCACCTTCATAGATCGAGCCCTCACTTGGTGGAAAAGCCATGTGAATTCTGTGATTCTCATTGTCACCAACGCCATGAGTTGGGAGGATCTGAAGGTTCTACTACTGGAAGAATACTGCCCAAGGGGCGAAGTGCAAAAGCTTGAGCAAGAGCTCTGGAATCTGAAGATGACTGGGTCTGATCTAGTCGCCTACACAACTAAGTTCAACGACCTCGCTGCATTGTGCCCTACCATGGTCAACCCAGAATCAAAGAAAGTTGAAAGGTACATTTGGGGGTTGTCACCCCAGATTCAAGGGCATGTCCTAGCTTCCAACCCTATTACCTACAACAATGCTAAACGCCTGGCTCAGTGACTCATCGACCACGGGGTAAAACAGGGTACCATTGCAGCTACCGCCAATCCATCTAAGGAGGCACAGGGCCAGAGTAGGCCTTGGAACAAGAGAAGGGGACAAACCCTATAGGAGAACCCCAAGAAACAACAAGTAGTAGCGATCCACGCTATTACTGTACCTACCAACACTGCCCCCCACAAGCTCATACAATGGGAAACTTCTGAAATGCAACCAATGCAACTTCCACCACTACGGTCTCTGCCGTGACCTCCAATGCACTAGGTGAAATAAAAAGGGGCATACAGCATGCTACTGCAAAGAGCCAACACAACAATCCGCCCCCGCTGCTAATACCGGAGTAAGTCGCGCCTGCTTTGAGTGCAGAGACACGGGGCACTACCGCAGGGACTGCCCGAAGGCAAACAACAGGAATACTGGCAGAAGGGGCCGAGTATTCGCAATGGGACAAGATGAAGCCGTTGCGGACCCCACTGTTGTTATGGGTACGTTTCTTCTCGATAACTTGTATCATGCATTTTGTTTGATAGTGGAGCGGAGAGAAGTTTTGTGAGTCATGATTTTAAAGGCCTGCTAAAGCCATTACCACAATCATTAAGTGAACCGTTTATACTAGAAATGGCCAACGGTAAAACCGAAGGCACTAAGGAGATATACTTAAACTGTACCCTAACTCTAAACGATAGCCCCTTTCCAATCAACCTCATGGCAGTCTCGATTAAGAGTTTCGATGTCATCTTTGGCATGGATTGGCTGAGTTCTCATCATGCTGAGATTTTATGTTACGATCAGGCCGTTCGCCTTAATCTGCCAACCGGCGAAAATTTCTTTGTCTTGGGCGACAAACCTAGTACCACTCTTCGTATCATCTCAAACATCCAAGCTCAGAAGTGCCTACGTAAGGAGTATCACGCGTTTCTAGCACATGTCGTGGATGTGAAACGCGAAGTCCAGGATGTCAAGAATGTGCCTGACGTATGCGATTTTCCCAACGTTTTTCCCGAGGACCTTCCAGGAATACCACCCACGAGACAAGTCGAGTTCAGAATCGATCTGGTTCCCAGAGCTACCCCAGTAGCCAAAGTGCCCTATCGGTTAGCCCCGGCGGAGATGCAAGAGCTATCCAGCCAACTGAATGAGCTACTCGGAAAAGGATTCATCAGGCCGAGCTTCTCGCCTTGGGGAGCACCCATATTATTCATGAAAAAGAAGGATGGATCATTTCGGATGTGCATCAACTACCGAGGACTCAACAAACTTACCATCAAGAACCGTTATCCCTTACCCCGAATCGACGACTTATTCGACCAACTCCAAGGAGCCAACTACTTCTCCAAGATCGATCTGAGATCAGGATATCACCAGCTGCGAGTCCTAGAGAGTGATGTTCCCAAGACGGCCTTCCGAACGAGATACGTTATGAGTTCGTAGTGATGCCGTTCGGACTAACCAATGCCCCGGCCGTATTCATGGACCTAATGAATCGGGTATGTCGTCCATTCTTGGATCAATTTGTGATAGTATTCATAGACGACATACTCATTTATTCAAAGAATAAAGAAGAGCATAGTCAACATCTGAGACAAGTCTTAGAGATGTTACGAACTGAGAGACTTTATGCAAAGTTCTCGAAATGCGAGTTTTGGATTAGAAAGGTGGACTTCCTCGGTCACGTGGTCAGCAAGGAAGGAATCCACATGGACCCATCAAAAATCAAGGCTATCAAAAATTGGTCTGCACCAACTACACCAACAGAGATTCGCCAATTTCTAGGTCTTGCTGGTTATTATCGAAGGTTCATTCAGAACTTCTCCAGCATCGCAAAGCCTCTTACCGCCTTAACTTAGAAAGGGGTGACCTACAATTGGGGAGAAAAACAAGATGCTGCATTTCAAACTCTGAAACGGGCCCTTTGCAGTGCACCCATTCTTTCTCTTCCAGAGGGGACCGAAGACTTTGTGGTGTATTGAGATGCTTCGAAGCAAGGGTTGGGCTGTGTACTAATGCAGAGAGGAAAGGTTATTGCATATGCCTCGCGACAACTGAAAACGCATGAGGTCAACTACACCACTCATGACCTAGAACTTGAAGCGGTGATCTTCGCTCTGAAAATTTGGAGGCACTACCTATACGGGACCAAGTGCACCATGTTTACAGACCACAAGAGCCTTCAACACATCTTCGACCAGAAGGAGTTAAACATGAGACAGCGACATTAGGTTGAATTGCTCAACGACTACGAATGTGAGATTCGCTATCATCCCGGAAAGGCAAACGTCGTGGCCGATGCCCTTAGTCGTAAGGAGTACTTTGGTCGAAGAGTGAAGTCATTAACCATGTCGATCCATTCGCACCTGTCAGCACAAGTCAAGGAGGCTCAATTAGAGGCCTTGAAACCCAAAAACGTAACAGGTGAGACCCTTAGGGGGATGGACAAGAACCTAGAAATCAAGAGTGACGGAGTACGCTACCTCATGAACCGAATCTGGACACCCAAGTTTGGTGGGTTCAGAGAGGTAGTTATGGGCGAAGCACACAAAACTCCATACTCCATGCACCCAGGGTCATATAAGATGTATCTGGATCTTAAGCAACTCTACTGGTGGCCAAACATGAAAGCAGAGATTGCTACCTATGTGAGCAAGTGTTTGACTTGCGCCAAGATAAAAATAGAACACCAAAAACCCTCGGGTCTACTCCATCAACCTGAAATACCTAAGTGGAAATGGGAACAAGTTTCCATGGACTTTATAACGAAACTGCCCAAAACTCAGGGTGGCCAAGATACTATTTGGGTGATCGTCGATAGACTAACCAAGTCCGCTCATTTCTTACCGATCAAGGAAACTGATAAGATGGAAAAACTATCGAGAACCTACATCCGGGAGATCGTACGACTTCATGGAGTGCCGATGTCTATCATCTCAGATAGAGACAGCAGATTTACTTCCAGATTCTGGCAATCATTGCAAAAATCCATGGGAACAAGGTTGGATATGAGTACAGCATACCACCCACAAACTGATGGACAAAGTGAGAGAACAATCCAAACCTTGGAAAACATGTTGCGAGCATGTGTAATCGACTTTGGTAAAGCGTGGGATGTTCACTTACCTTTAGTTGAGTTCTCTTATAACAATAGTTATCATACTAGTATCAAGACTGCTCCATTTGAAGCCCTTTACGACCGTAAGTGCAGGTCACCTCTGTGTTGGACGGAAGTAGGCGACACGCAGTTGGCAAAAGGTCTAGTCCCTGATAGCACCCTCACTGGTCCGGAGATCATCAGAGAAACGACTGAAAAGATCATTCAAATACGAGAACGACTAAAATCCTCAAGGGATAGGCAAAAGAGTTATGCCGACAAAAGACGAAAACCCTTGGAATTTCAGATTGGAGACCGTGTACTGCTAAAGGTCTCACCCTGGAAAGGCATGATACGCTTTGGAAAGCGTGGGAAACTAAATCCTCGGTACATTGGACCCTTCGAAATCATTTCAAGAATTGGTCCAGTAGCTTACAAACTCCAACTTCCAATCGAGCTTAACAAAGTACATCCAGTATTCCACGTATCGAACCTGAAAAAGTGTTTGTCCGACGAAACACTAGTAATTCCACTCGATGAAATCGAACTTAACGAAAATCTTAATTTTGTGGAAGAACCCGTCGAGATCATGGATAAGGAAATTAAACGAACTAAGCAGAGTCGAATACCAATAGTAAAGGTTCGCTGGAAGGCTAAGCGAGGACGTGAATTCACATGGGAACGAGAAGATCAGATGCAACAGAAGTATCCGCATCTTTTCCTCAGCCCCTAAAACTTTTCTTTTCTATTTAATTCCGGGACGAAATTCCCTCTAACGGGGGGATGATGTGACAACCCGATATTTCAACTCTATGTAATGACCTAAAAAGTCAATTATTGTAACCACTTTTGTGATAATGAAATTAACTTCGAAAATAAAATGTCCAAAAAGTTTCTATTTAATTACCTACTGTGATAGATGTCTTTAAACCGTGATCGTACGTAAAAAGAATGCCCAAATCCGACTTCGTGTATTGAAGTTATGATTTTTCCAAGTTCGGCTTAGCAGCAGGCAGCTAAAAACTCGAATCGGAGATCGAGCGACTTTTGGCCGGAATGACCTAAACAAGAATCGAAGGCCTCGACAATGGTAATTCAGCGGTAAAAAGTCTGGCAAAAACCGACGTCAGATAAAGAAGTTATGAATTTCTAAAGAAATTCCTTAAACACGACCTTTTAAAACTAAATAATAAAAATAATTTCAAATTTTGCCGACAGAATCTAAACGAAAGTTGTAGAGTGTAGTCTCACCTACGCGTGGGTATAAAGACCATCGAAAACGGAATTCGTATGAAGAAGATATGAATTTCAGAAGTTTATTAATTAAATTAAATATAAATTTAATTATAAACTCTTGGTAATATCCGAAGAGGAGTCGGCAGATAGGGCCGAAGTACGCCCTGCGTACCCTCGTATGCCCCGCGTACTCAAAGCCAAGGCCTCAGATCGTCCACGTCCCGGTCTATGTGAAACTAGCCTTGTCCCATCCGAAGTCTGAGGCAGTCGAGGACTCGGTCATGCATGACGTACGCGTACGCCCCGCGTACCGAGGTGGTTCCCAGCCCCTATAAAAGGGATGCGAGGGTTCCGAAGAAAGGGCTCCATTTCTCTCATTTCTTTTGCGTTCTTGCCTCGTTTTCCGTGCCTGTGCTAACCCGAAGCCCTGGTCATTTTGCTCAAGTCCCGAAGATCGTTTGTACTCCCGAGATTCCCGAGAATCCCGAGAAAATCCGTTTTCCCGAGACGAAATTCTTTCCGGTTTCCATCTCGCTTTCTTCAAACCTTCAGGTGAGTTCATACCCCTACAACCACACTTTAAATGCTTTTTAAATGCTTTTTAAACACTTTTAAGGGGGGGGGGGGGATACAAGTAAACACACGACTAAAATCGTGTGAAACATCGATCTTTTGCTATATTTTTCATACTGTTGTTTTAACTATCTTATGAAGTCATCATCATGCAAAACACCTCACAACACAGTTTTACCCTCTTGGGATACAATATGTTTTATAAATAGAAATAATGTTTTATTTATACGTTTACATACAAATACATCATATCAAGGGTAACATTCTTTACTAAATCATTTTATGCATTCAAAGAACTTATGATTTATGCTTTGTCAAACATTGTGAAAAAGGATAAACTTTGCATACAAAACTACTACTTTAATACAGACTTAGTTGAGAATCCGTGAGACGTGTACATCTTCAAATAATACCTTTTTGCTAAAAGGTACCGCTACAAGTCCTGTCTATAACCAGAGTCTCCCGTTCGGAGAACGTGTCAAATGTGTATAGATCTATACGGGAAGTCATGATCCCGCGCCCTGACAGTTAGCTACAGTCCGTCCTTTGGGGTGACAGTTTGTCATAACGCTACGATGCCTAAAGAACGTCGCTACATGCATATTATGTTTAGTATGGTTATAAAACTCATCGGATATACAATTATTATAGTACTTCTGATTGATGAATGAGTAGCTGTTAAAATTATTCTTCATCTAACAAACTGCAATCTTCTAATAGGTTTTATTATATAAATCTATGCTTCAACCTTCTAAAGCATGTCATTTGCTTTCGGTTTTTAGTCTGGGACATTAGGCTAACTATTACTTTAGGAAAATATGGGATTTTCATGTATACAAAACAAACAACTAATAGGAAAATAAGGGATTTTCTTGATTCAACTATCTACATTATTCAATACAAATATTCTCATGCATTTCACACTTTTATAAGAAAATAAGGGATTTTCTGGGAAAACATACACTCAATTTGGAATGGCATACAAATTTTCTAAACCACTTATGAACTCACAAACTTAATTGTTGACACTTTCTCTTTGAAATAACTTGTATTCTCAGGGAACCGCTAAGCAGGTTTGGAAATCAACTTTTGGGGATTAACGCACTGGCGTTAATTACTTCTTTTGAAATATGTTTATGTATTTATCTTTTAAACATGTAATGAATACAATTATGTAAACATTTTAAAACCTTTATATATGTATGGTGGTGTGTACTTTCCTTTCTATGAACTGTTATGATACTGAATATGACGTCCTCCGCCCCCGAACGTTTCCGCCGTACTGGTTTAGGGGTGTGACAAATAAAGTTAATGGTAATTAATGTTTTCTTAAACTGTGTGTTTTTTGTCTGTGGACTATTATTTTGGGACGAAGGGAGTATATATATATATATATATATATATATATATATATATATATATATATATATATGTTAGAAATGGTACATCAAGCAACTTGAAGAAATTTGAAAATCAAAGTCAAATCCAAGTCAAAATCAAGAAGCAAACAAGTTAAATCTGAAGAGTTGATCAAGACGAAGAATACGTTATAATGAGATTAATCCCTCGATAGTGGAATCATAGGGGTAAGCTTGGATTTTCTGTCTGTAATGGAGCTTACCGCGTTTACTGGACTAGTTCGGAAAAAAGGAGGGGTTGGTCAAGCTAAGTTTTTATAAACGAATTTTCGTGAAATGATTTTTAAAAATATATTGTTTTCACAAATTAAATTATGCATAAAAATTATTTGCTCAAGCTTGGTTTGACTTATTAAATATGAAATCTGAATCGTTAATATAAAGTATTGAGAGTGTTGTCTAGGTACTGATTTCATTGGAGCTTCCTCGTTGTGAAATCTGATCATGTGAACAAAAAAAGAGTGAAGTGTTTTGATAAATTTTAAAATTTTATTTCCTTAATCTTGTTTTAGTTTTTATTAAAAGTTTTTTTTATGTCATCTACATTTTTCCATATGTTTATATTGTTTTATTCTTTTTCTTACTTAGGGTAAATAAGGTTTAAGCTTGGGAAGATTTGTTAGATGCCATTTTATGCATCTTTTAGGGTAGTTTTTATTATCATTTTAGCATCATATTTTGTACATTTGCATGTCATTTGTTTAAATAATTTTCAACTCATGTATTTCGTTAGAATTCCCGTACTGTTCATGTTTTTATATCAATTTCAGATAGTTCGAGTGGAATAGTGCTTTTAGACAATTTGGAGCTTAAAATGGAGCTTGGAACTTATGAAGGATTCTAAGGAATGCTTGGAAGATGTTTTGGTCAAGAAACATTCGATCGAATTGAACATAGGAAGATAGAATCTGCAATCTGGAGCTAAAGGATGTTGTTGGTAGCTTTGACCCAATGTCAGTATTTTCACCATATCTCATAAGTCGTAACTCCGATTGACGTTATACAACATGATCTGAAAAGTAGATGAAATTTCGGACGTCTTAGGCAAAACATGTGATCGCAACCCTTGTCCATGAGATCGCATGGAGCCTTTATGCGATCGTAATTTTGGTCGCAATTTATCTTCGAGGTTTTTTTGTGCCAAAAATTCATCCGGGAGTAAATACTAAAAACATGCGATCGCAACTTTGCTATATGCGATCTCAACTTTGCCAAAAACGTCGAAATAGCTTCCTACTTCATTAAAAAGGCCTGTGACGCGTTTATTTTAAAACCTGCAATCGCAACTTCAATACATGTGATCACATGTTATCTGTTTCTTGTTCCGGAAGCTTCCAAATTGAGTATAAATACAACCCTGATAATTAGTTGTAAGGGTTGGACGATTCCAAACGAAGAAAACCACTTCAGAAGACGATTTTTGAAGTCTCTCAGTGACTTTTGAAGATTTGATGACTGCAGATCATCTCACACATTTAGTTTAGAAGATTTATCAGTAAATGTTTCTTTTATCTAGTTTGATTTTGTTTTGGCAATGTCTGGCTAAACTTTATTTTTCAGTTCTGCACAAACTAGTACTTCTCATGTGATTAATTTTCAGATCTGATTTTTGATTTGTGCTTGTATCTAGATTTTTGATTTGTGTTTGTATCTAGATTTTTTAGTTTTGAGATTAATTAATGTTTTAGGGATGAGCATATGGACCGGGGAACCGGTCGGAACCGATATCGGAACCGAAACCCGATGGAACCGGTCGGGCCGGGACCGATACTATAATTTTGACATTTTTTGAAATCGGGACCCAGTAAGACCGGTCGTTGGAACCGGCCCAAAACTGGGAACCGGACCGGATAACCCACTCAAAATTTGAAAGTTGCATAACTCACTCAGTTTAACTTTTTTTGACCCGAATCTTTTTCCTACATGTAGATTATGATTTGTAGTTAAGTTTAGACTATAAAAACACTTTATTTGGTTAAAAATTGAATCAGTTACAAGCCCCTCAAGGAAGGGTGTCAAATCAGAATTTTTTATGTTTCAACAATTAAATATAATCTGACTTTGTTGTTCAAATATGCATAACTCACTTAATTTAACTTGTGTTGACCTGAATCTTTTTCCTACATGAATATTAGGATTTGTAGTTAAGTTTAAACTATAAAAATGCTTGATTAGGTGATGTGCACAAAAGCACTCACTAATTTTAATATTTATAACCTAACAAACTTAACTAACTATGCACTTATAGGCAGTGTACCTAGTCAGATTACAGTATAGCTTGGGTAAGTCGGGTGTCGATCATAGGGAACGGTGTTCTAATTAATTTACTTACTATTAAATTAACCTAATTTATTAACAAGTTTAAAAAGGGTTTTATCTGGTTTTACAAGATCAGATGAACTTAAATCAAATTCAATAAATAAAAACACACTCTTGTTTAGTTTGAATCCACTTCTCCCTAATGGCTAGCTAATGATTACGGATTATTGAGTTGGTTTTTAGTTGTATTAGTAATTTAGTTCTAACTTACCAATAATTAACTAATTCATGTCAAACCATGTATGTTCACACATAATTAAACACATAACTAATTATGAATGTAAATATGCTATGTAAGATTTGTTGTATAAACGCAATTATGATCACAATACACGTTCTCTAGCACAGCTAAGATTTATTTACTCTAATTACTAACTAAGATTGGTCAATCTTAGCTCTAACAATTCAATGTTCACTAAATCATTAGGTAAACAGGTTCATGCAGTTTAATGGTCACTAAGCTACATAGAACATGCAATCAAGCAATTAGATAAACAAATAATAGCATGCTAGGTTATTCAAATCAAACACAAGCAATTTTTACCAACTAAACTTAATCCATAAGCATATAACTATTCATAAGTTTAAAGCTTCATCTAGCTAAACAAGAGTAGCTAGATTCAACTGCTCATCATAGCAACTAAACCAACACAGCTAAAAATAATGAAAGACATATTCTTATTTAACTAAAATATAAACCTTTACTCCTTTTGGTGTTGAAAACCCTCTTCCAGAACCTTTCTTTCGCTCTGAATCGTCTCCTGGAACTCTTTTCTTCTACCAAAAGCTTTTTCCTTTCGTAATAATCAGGAGCACTTATATAATCTTCAGAAACCCGCGCCACGTCGTGGCCAGATATGCCACGTCGTGGGCTTCAAGCAATCCGTATCCTCCAAGGAAATCATCCGCGTCGCGATGTCTATCTTCTAGAACACTCGTGCCACATCGTGGGCTTCATCGCCATGTCGTGAATTAAGTGTTTATCGTGAATTTATTATTTTCTTGTCTTTCAAGCCTCCCATGTTCCACATTTTGGCACTTTTGGTCCCTCTCTTCGAGAATCCTTTATATTGACTGAAAATAACAATTTAAAATTATAAGTATCATTATTCTGAACATATTATCAATTTATTAATAAAAACGTACTTAAATATTGCCTAAAAATAAGTATAAATATGGCAATATCAAAATACCCCACACTTAGGCTTTGCTTGCCCCCAAGCAAATTTAAACTTAATTCTTAATTACTAACACCACACAGAACAATCCGGCTCTAGTTCAGCCATTATGCCAAGACCTCAACGCATGCTTTTGTGTCTAAAATATTCCTAAAGTACCCCCATACTTTAAATACTCACAATCTTCATAAACACTCGCCCACTTTTTCCGAACAATGCTCATTTTATGCAACCCTCCAAATCCATCCTCAGAAAACCTCCTTATCCTCAAGGTATTTTTAGTTGATCAACATAAGCATACATAATCTAGAATTACAATCATTGATACCACTATAGAGCTCTTTTGGAATTCTTCATTTCTTTGACATTTGATCTTTGATTTCTTTGAATTCACCACCTTATTTGATTTGATTTCTGGTATCTTCAACTTTTGAATTTCTTGGAATTTTGATCTTTTGATCTTCACTTTATTTGCTCCAAAATCTTCACACTTTTTTCGTAATTCTCCTTTTTTTTAACATGTACCTCACTTTTTTCACTCAAAACCTACATGCTTAAGCAGAGGCGCTCAACCTCAACCTTTATTGGTTAATGATAATAATTTTCCTGGATACATTTCAGGTTTAGGCTGCTAAACATATTGCATCCCTCAAACCAAGCGGGGTTATGTTTTTGTTTCATGATTTCACTAAAATAAGGGAGGCCACAAATGCACTATAACGTATATTGGCTCAACTAAACATTTGAACTTTCATTGGATCATCCCACATAATACTAGCAATTATAGCTCAAATTATTGTTACGAGATTCAATTATTAAAAATTCAAAATTTTCAAAATTTTCAATTTTTACTATCAAATTCTATGATTTTCTATCAATTTACTTTTTCTACCCCTACCCCACACTTATTTCATACAATGCCCTCATTTTATGCATAAAAATAAATCAAAATTAAAGAAAGGGAGAAAAAGGAACAGACTCCCCTGGGATAGTGGCGTGAGCATCTCCAAAAGTGTGGAAAACGTGCATTTGGATATGGACTTCCAAAAATAGAAACTCGGTGTAGAACTGGTTGAATACGTAAACAAACCACGAACATGACTTGAAACTTCAATTCTTCAAAGTGGGTATTTGTAAGGAAAAATGTGGGCAATGATAAAATGGGACACGTCGTGGCAGGTAATTGGCCACGTCGTGATATGGGATGAAAGCGCGAACACCAAAATGCTAAATTTCTTCAAACTGCAAGAACGCCACGACGTGGCGTAAGGATTCCACGACGTGGAAACTAGGCATCAGCAGAAAATGGCTTATTTATTTTATTTACTCTAGCAACTTTGACCAATGGTTGAATGGTTTCAGACGCTTCTATACAAATATATTTCCCAACTGTAACCTCTCTCCTACTAATATACCCCACACTTATCTTGAATTGTGGGCTCCAACTCACGACTCTCAGCAAACACGACTCGAAAGTTAACCTTTTATGCTCCTTAGAATTCCAATGCTAATCTAAAAAATGGAACAACCCAAAAGAAATAAAAAAATAACATCATAGTTTACGAATGTTTTACATTACACACCAAATTCAAACATAAAACAAAAAAACTACTCAAAAACAAAACAAAAGAAATAAAAATAAAATCAATCATCATCTTGATCTTGTGCTCCACTTGGCCCTGCCCCATCATTCTGCGGACGCCATAGCTCCTCCCATGTTGGAAAATAGGGATACTATGGTGGCATAGAAGGTGGTTGGGTCACACCCAAATGCGAATAAATACCCTCAGTAAGTTGGGTATGGTAAATGGCATGCCCCCGTAGATTATCCAGATACGTTCCCACCCGACTCTGAAAAGGGTCGGTGGGCACTCCCTGCACATACTGCGAAGCAGCACGTTCTCTCTTGACTTTACCTCTAGCCCGCACATTCCGACGCCGCGGTCTGGCTGGTGGTTGCTATCCTGGTTGCACCTCCTCTTGCTCGTCATCTATCGGCGGTATAACAAAACGACCCCCGATATTCACCATCGCCCGCATAACACCCAAGACTTGAATGGTCAAGTCTGTGTCCGGGAATCGAGTAAGATTCCTCACAAAGTCATGGGTCAAAATATGATATGACCTAGCCAAGCGAAACCAAATGCCCCCCAGTAATCGGGCTCCCGGGCCTAGAATTGGCTGCTTTCTTCCCCATGAACCTCGCCAACATATAAGGTAAATCACAGCAAACTCCCGGGGTAATAAGAGTCCATAAATAAAACAGATTCTGAATGGGGACTTTATCACCATGATGCTTGTGATTTATTGAAAAAGTGATAAGGCGGTGCAAAAATCGGAAAACAGGATTCCGAATTTGTGACTCACTCGAGTCACGGGTGTTGTACTCATGGTTAGAAATGCCCCGCCAGAACTGCACATCCATAGTACTGGGAGCAAAATCCCGAACACATCCAAGCAAGAACGGAATGAAAAACGGAGATTGCGTCTCGACTTCTGTATAGAGCCCCATACGCCAAGCAAATTTCCGAAGACTACACTCTCTATACACACCACCCAAACGAAACACAAGTGCCCAGTTGTAGGTGAAATCAAGGGTGCGTTCCTCGAAGCATACGGTAGAGAAAAATTCTACCGACAATTCCCGGTACACGGGTTCTTGAATGGCAAATAAATTCCTCCACCCGTGACAAGTGAAAGAAAACTGATCTCCAACATAAGTCTTCGACCAATAACGTCCCAACTCAGCTACCATTCCCACTCCACCAAGCCATCCCCAATCGATAATTGGGGCTATTGCAAACTCCCTATTATACAGCCATCCAAGCCGATTCTTGTAAGTAGTTAGCAACGGTCGGGGAATGTTTTGAGGAAACTGGTATAAGGGATGTATGCTTGCTACATCTATCGAGTTTTCCTCCTGTGGAACAGCTCGTCGTGGTCCCATTTCTGCATACAAAAGCAAACCAAAGCAGCAAACAACCAACACATTAAAACAATTTAAACCTGTTTCACAAAAGTTACGACGTGGCCAGACTACGCCACGTCGTGGGCCGCGATCGGTCACAGTTTTCAGATCGGTCCATGTGCATGCCGTATCTACCAAAATTAGTGCTTGGGGTTTGTTCCTATGGACATTTAAGGGATATTCAACCTAAAATCAACCACTTGATTCAACCAATTTCGTGAATCATACAAACCCTAACCATGAAAACTTGAAATTGGAAGAACTAACTACAAAATAATGAGTAAAACACATACCAAGTAGATTAATTGGCAAGATCTTGCAAGGAAATTGGAAGTAGATTAAGAAATTGGTTGTGGGGTTATGCTGTTCCCGTTCATGCGGCAGTCTTCAAGTGTGATTAGGGCTTATTGGTCAAAGGGTTTTAAGGAAATGGTCCCCCCTAATTTTTAAAGGCCACGACGTGGCTGGCTATGCCCACGTCGTGGACCTTAAATCTGCTTTATAGTACCGTGTTTCCATTTCGACCCACGACGTGGCTGGCTATGCCCACGTCGTGGAAACTGCGCAAATGCAAAATTTTAATAAAGTCTAACATATTAACTAATTAATTTGCATGTCATTCATTATTTAAAGTTCCTTACAGCTAATTCTTTACTAATTATCAGTTATTAGATGATGAATTGATGTCTTTCCTAATTTCAAAAAAAGAAAAAAATATATATTAAAGAAAAGAAAATGCAAACCAAACTCGGGTTGCCTCCCGAGAAGCGCTTCTTTTTCTTGGAGTCTTGAGCTGGATTCCGTGCCTTCTACGTTGAATCTTCGGAAGAGTCCACCATTAAGATCTTTTGTTCCTTGAACCGCCGCTTGTAAGCTTGAACTCGTCTTTTATATGCCTTCTTTGAATTCTCCTTTTTTGCCTTGCCCTCTTCTTCAAGCCTGCGTTTCGTGCCCTTAGTTTGTTCCTTGCACTCCATAGCATCCTCCTCTTCTTTCACCACCGGCTTTGTTACTCTTGAAGTGACCTCCTCTTCATCACTTGTCATTTCCTCATCCTCTTTGCTCACCCAAGAAGGTGGACTCTTGTAAGCTATGACTTCAATCAAATACGGAACACATGCCCTCGGTTTTGTCCTTTTGAGTTGATGAACTGCCTTTATCTCTTCTTCCATAAGCTTTTCCATTTCTTTCAGTTCATTCTCTTCATTAATTGTGAACACCTCTTCTTTATTTTCTTGAAAGTCATCTTTTATCCCAAAGACTTCTTGTTCATCTCCAACCCTCAAAGTGAGCTTAGACTCGCGGATATCAACAAGGGCTCCAACAGTGTTAAGCAATGGCTGACCAAGGATAATTGGAACATCCGGATCTTCTTTCTTGTCCAAGACTACAAAGTCTATTGGAAAAACAAATTTTCCAATTTTCACCAAAATATCCTCCACGATGCCACGGGGTTGTGTCACCGAACGATTCGCCATGTGAATCTTCATTTTTGTAGCCTTCATCTTCTGAATCTCCAATTTTTGATAAAATGAAAAAGGCATCAGATTAATGCTATCCCCAGAATCGGCTAAAGCATTAACCTTCATTTTATTCCCAAACTCACATGGAAGAGTGAGGCGTCCAGGATCCCCCATCTTTTCTGGTGTTTCTCCCAACACAGCTTTTGAAGTTTGTTCACTTAGAATCACTGTAGACTGCTTCTTTAATTGCCTTCGAGTGTCTATCAAGTCTTGCAGTAATTTCTGGTTCTCGGGGGTTTTGGATAAGGACTCGACAAAGGGGGTATTAATTGGGATCCCCTTCACATGCTTTACAAACTCTAAATGCTCCTTCTCCAGTTGACTGAGTGTAGCTCGGGTGGGAAATGGAAAAGGTGGATGATAAGCTGGAACGGGCTCAAAGTATTTTTGATCAGACATACGCCACGTCGTGGCCAGAGGAATGCCACGTCGTGGCGAGCCTGGTTCAACAATTTTTCCACTTTCGATCCTTGATTTCTTGGGCTGTTGCGGTTCTTCTTCCAATGCCTCCAGGAACTCAGATATTGCATCTTCTTCAGTATCGATGGCCATTACGTGAGGTTGGGTCTTTACTTCGGGATTCTTCGGGGATAATTTTTCATGAACTAGAGTGGCTAGTTGACCAAATTGTACTTCAAGGTTATGGATGGAGGCTTGTTTGTTCTGTATCAAAGTTTGTTGTTCCAAAATGGCGGAATCAGTGGCATCGTGTCTCTTTTCCGAAGCCTCCATAAACTTCATCAAAATGGTCTCTAGGTCGGGTTTCTTCTCGGCCAGCGGCTGCTCATTTTGATAAAGGCCTCGACCTGTCTGCCTATATTTCTCTTCTTTTTGCTTCTTATACTCTTCATATGGCAGTCACTCCTTCTTCGGTTTCCTCCAGTCCTCATCAAACTTATCCCCACTAGAGTAGCACACTTGAGCTTTTCTGTTCCCAAACTCATCTACATTGCAGTCCTTGGTCAAGTGTGGACCACTGCATCTCTCGCACCCTACTCTTATGGCATGTATCGACTGGTCCATTTGTGTTATCCTGCGATCCATGTTATTCAGCATGGCCATGACAGCTGCAATTTCTTCAGTTTGGGCCCCTCCACCGCCTTTGATTCCATTTTGCCTTGGGTTGTGGTATTCGCGAGAGTGCTTCGCGAATTCCTCAATTAGCTCCTTGGCCTCCCTTGGATTTTTCTTTGTCAACGGTCCTTGAGAATCAAGGAGTTGTCTTGTCATCACATTGACCCCATCATAAAAGATTGACATCTCTTGCTGCACATTTAGGTCATGTTGAGGGCAATTTCTGAGCAAGCCCTTGTACCGCTCCCATGCTTCGTATAGTGACTCCCCCGGCTGTTGCTCAAAGTTGGCTATTGCCTTCTTAAGTTTGGCTATCTTGGATGGCGGACAAAACTAGTCCAGGAATTGCTCACGCATTTGAGCCCAAGTGGTGATTGTACCCGGTGGGAGTGCTTTCAACCACTCCTTAGCAGCTCCTTTGAAAGTGATGGGAAGCATCCTAAGCAAGACTGTGTTTCTGTTGACATTTGGGACATTGAAGTAATCCGCAATGTCGTTGACTTCATCTAGATGCTTAAAAGCATCCTCATGATCATTCCCGAAAAATGGGATGTCCTTCAGTGCGGTCAATATGTGTCCCTTTAGCTCGAATGTGGCAGTGGCAGGTATTGCAGGTTGGACTAAACCGGGACCCACATCTTCTCGGATCCGCTTCTTGTTAGCTCCCATGGACATTTCTTCAATCGCTGCCATCTCATTCCTTGGCTCGTTCTCGGGTGCGCTCGTGTGTTCTTCAAATTCTGGCTCGGTATCGCTTTCGGACTCGGTTTGGACGGGTGTATGATCCAAATGCTCAAGATTTCTCTTGTGCCTCGCTGATGAACTTGACTCTCCTGTTTTCTTTCCCAACTTCCTAGAAAAAGATGACTTCAATTCTTGCAAGGGCGTCTTTTTCTTGTGAAGTGCAGACTCGGGGTCTTCAAGTGGTGTCACCAAGTGTGTGTTTGAGCTTCTGGTCATGAACTCCTGCAACTTGCTAAACTAAAAACGTAAAACTGAACTAAAATAAGAAAAACTAACTAAAAACTAAAAATTTAGTTTTCTATCTGTCCACGTCGTGGTAGGTATTACGCCACGTCGTGGACTCTGTGTCTGACAGAAAATTTTTATTTTGCTGAAAAATTAACTTTTTGTGGTTTTTATTCCACAAAAAAGGATCGATCAATTTAATGCAAATAAATAAGCTAAAAACTAAGCCGTTCCCCGGCAACGGCGCCAAAAACTTGATGTGCACAAAAGCACTCACTAATTTTAATATTTATAACCTAACAAACTTAACTAACTATGCACTTATAGGCAGTGTACCTAGTCAGATTACAGTATAGCTTGGGTAAGTCGGGTGTCGATCACAGGGAACGGTGTTCTAATTAATTTACTTACTATTAAATTAACCTAATTTATTAACAAGTTTAAAAAGGGTTTTATCTGGTTTTACAAGATCAGATGAACTTAAATCAAATTCAATAAATAAAAACACACTCTTGTTTAGTTTGAATCCACTTCTCCCTAATGGCTAGCTAATGATTACGGATTATTGAGTTGGTTTTTAGTTGTATTAGTAATTTAGTTCTAACTTGCCAATAATTAACTAATTCATGTCAAACCATGTATGTTCACACATAATTAAACACATAACTAATTATGAATGTAAATATGCTTTGTAAGATTTGTTGTATAAACGCAATTATGATCACAATACACGTTCTCTAGCACAGCTAAGCTTTATTTATTCTAATTACTAACTAAGATTGGTCAATCCTAGCTCTAACAATTCAATGTTCACTAAATCATTAGGTAAACAGGTTCATGCAGTTTAATGGTCACTAAGCTACACAGAACATGCAATCAAGCAATTAGATAAACAAATAATAGCATGCTAGGTTATTCAAATCAAACACAAGCAATTTTTACCAACTAAACTTAATCCATAAGCATATAACTATTCATAAGTTTAAAGCTTCATCTAGCTAAACAAGAGTAGCTAGATTCAGCTGCTCATCATAGCAACTAAACCAACACAGCTAAAAATAATGAATGACATATTCTTATTTAACTAAAATATAAACCTTTACTCCTTTTGGTGTTGAAAACCCTCTTCCAGAACCTTTCTTTCGCTCTAAATCGTCTCCTGAAACTCTTTTCTTCTGCCAAAAGCTTTTTCCTTTCATAATAATCAGGAGCACTTATATAATCTTCAGAAACCCGCGCCACGTCGTGGCCAGATGTGCCACGTCGTGGGCTTCAAGCAATCCGTATCCTCCAAGGAAATCCTCCGCGTCGCGATGTCTATCTTCTGGAACACTCGTGCCACGTCGTGGGCTTCATCGCCACGTCGTGAATTAAGTGTTTATCGTGAATTTATTATTTTCTTGTCTTTCAAGCCTCCCATGTTCCACATTTTGGCACTTTTGGTCCCTCTCTTCGAGAATCCTTTATATTGACTGAAAATAACAATTTAAAATTATAAGTATCATTATTCTGAACATATTATCAATTTATTAATAAAAATGTACTTAAATATTGCCTAAAAATAAGTATAAATATGGCAATATCATTTGGTTAAAAATTGAATGAGTTACAAGCCCCGCAAGGAAGCATGTCAAATCAGAATTTTTTTATGTTTCAGCAATTAAATGTAATCTGACTTTGTTGTTTAAATGTGTATAACTCACTCAATTTAACTTGTTTTGACATGAATGCTTTTCCTACATGTAAATTAGGATTTTTAGTTAAGTTTAAACTATAAAAACGCATGATTTGGTTAAAAATTGAATGAGTTACAAGCCCTGCAAGGAAGGGTGTCAAATCTGAATTTTTTTATGTTTCAGCAATTAAACGTAATCTGCCTTTGTTGTTTAAATGTGCATAACTCACTCACTTTGACTTTTTTTACCTGAATCTTTTTCCTAAATGTATATTAGGATTTTTGGTTAATTTTAGACTATAAAAACGCTTGATTTGGTTAAAAATTGAATGAGTTACAAGCCTCGCAAGGAAGGGTGTCAAATCAGAATTTTTTTTATGTTACAACAATTAAACGTAATCTGAATTTGTTGTTCAAATGTGCATAACTCACTCAGTTTAAGCTTTTTTGACCTAAATCTTTTTCCTACACTTAGTTTAGGTTTTGTAGTTAAGTTTAGACGATAAAAACGCTTGATTTGGTTAAAAATTGAATGAGTTACAAATCCCGCAAGGAAGCGTGTCAAATCAGACCGGTTCCAAAATTGAAAACTCGACAAAAACCGGACCCGAAACCGAAACCAGTAGAACCGCCGGGCCGGTTCTGTTCTTGATTTTGGCCGAAGCCGGTTCCCAGTTCGGGTTGGTTCCGGCCAGTTTGGTCCGTTTGCTCATGCCTATAATGTTTGATTTAAATTCTTGTTAGTCTGATCACCTAGCTACGGTTTTATCATTCCAGTTAATCAGTTAATAGAATCCGTAATTGTTCTTGTCGACTTGTAAAAGTAACAAGTATCAGATTGGTTCCGTATTGGGATTTAACTTTGGTATAAACTACAAAAATCATATCTTTATGCTTCCGAGCTTGTGAAAATATTGGATATTGTTGGGAATTTTACATAGAACGTAATGCAATTTTTCTAATTTAATTAGAAGCTTATTTAATTGAACAGTAAAAATCTTAGTTAATTTTTCTAGAGCTTGTTAGTTTTTCTCAGTACCAACTTATATAGAATGCATTCTAATAATCAGATCCGGGCTAGTTGCATGATTAAGAAAGTCGCAGTAGAACTGAAAACGTTTTTATTATTGATTTTCACTTAATTTAATATCACTGCAATTATAGTTTTTAGTTTTAATCAAAATCACCCTTTTATACTTTTGTTTTGACTAGATGTGCCTGATGCAAAAGGCATTGACTTTTAGGCTGTGTCCTTGAGGATTCGACCTTGCTTTCCTGTGCTATATTTTTAGTGCAACCAGCTGTGATAAATTTACTTATTTAATATGCGCGCGATAGCGTGTTAACAAATCAGGAGGCTTCGTATAACTAACTTCGCGGTACTGCATTTTCCTGCCTCCATGAGATCCTGCAATGGTGACAGCTGATGTGGCTGCGATTGCAGCTACATGCGAGATGGAGGCATAGCGTCCATCCACCTCCTCAATCAACGTGATATTGAACAGCCCAAAAAACTCTGGTATCGCGTCTCTGAACTCATCGGCCACTCCTGCAACAATGATCTCGCGGATCTCCTCCTCACTCAGACCTTCTCTCCCAATGCTGCATGTGGGATGGAGACATAGCGTAGGTGAAACTCCTCAATCAATGCGGTATTGAACAACCCAAAAAACTCCTATATAGCCCCTCTGAGCTCCTCGGCAACTACGACAGCAATGATACCGCAGATCTCCTCCTCACTCAAGTTTGCTCTCCCAGTGTTGCCAACTCTTGATCCCGAACCTTCAATAACCGCCATTCTGAAAAATATACCAAGGAAATATCAAACATCAAAACAAAGTGCTCAACATAATAGGCCACACTCCTATTAGTTCCTTAGTAACCTCGAGATTCTTCCTGAATCTCATACGGATCATGTGCTTTCAGTTGTATGGGCCCATACTACCTTCCACACGTATCCGTAGTTAATTCGAAATTCATCCCAAGATTCTAAGTCACTGCACTAGACCACTCCTAGGCATGCAAACATCTACTTCCCCTACAATCTACAACTAACTTCGTAGGTACTCCTCCTAGGATCATCCTCGCTTCCGCACCACAGGTTGCTTTTGTGCATGCTTGTTGTACACAATACAGGCTCAGATAGCAATCACACAACCAAAAAAGGAACATGAAGTATGGCTAAGTCGATCAAATTGAGGCTATTTAATTCCAGTCGTATATTACTAATCAACATACACATAGCAATCACACAATCAAGTAACATATAGCAATAAATTCCCTATCATAAGGCACTACCAAAATCAGGCTCTTTTATCCAATGATCCTTATAAGAACCCTAAATTATTTACTAGCATGCTTTTCTAATGGTTAATATATCAACAAAATAAAAAACTTAGTGCACATAACAAGTATAGGTATTTTTGGAACCACTTTCCTGTTTTGGCTCTGGCTGAATGTACACACCGCATCTTCCTATAAAATTGAAGCAAGTCAAGGCCCATGTTCCTAGTCCCGAGCCCACAATCAAACAAGAACATGAAAAGAGAACGAGCCCATGTACCTAACCCAACCTTTTTATTATAAATTCTTTTCTAATAGGTTTTTGTGAAAACTCTCGGATCCTACTTTGAGACTGGATTCACACAAGTGTTCCTCCAATTCGCTCAAACCAGGGCTCTGATACCAACTTGTAACGTCCCAAATTCACAATCAAAAATTTTCTTTTAATTAAGGTAAAACTTCCCAATTATAAAACCATTTTAAGAAAACATTTTTTTATCAATTACAATTATTGAAAATCAGAGTAATATAAGAACACAGAATCTTCATGCTACTGATGAGTGTGTACAGTCCCGCCTTCGCCTTCCCACAATAATCGACTATACTGAAAACAATAAACAACTAGGTAAACACATAGCTTAGTGAGTTCCCCACCCCACCCCCAAAAAATACTACATATGATAAACATGCAAGCGTGCATAACGACCCACAATCATCGGATTGTAATGCCTACCCCAATTAGTCCTCAGATTGGAATGCCAACATGCAACGAGTGCAATTAGCCATCAGGCTAGAATACCCAGGGTTTGTTGGCCTACTTCCCCAACCTAACCGCTCTTCCTGAGCCTCTGTGCCTACGGATTACAACCGGCCGCACCAGGCATCTTGGCCTACAACACAAAGCAGGACCGCCTCAACCCACTACCACCATATGTCGACATAAAAACAGACAAGGATCAAGTAGGCACATAGGACATGCAAACATCAATCATACAACTCACTACCGCCTACTAGGCCTCTCAAACCACACTGTCCTACTACCATCTAACTGATGGGTTTTAGCCATAAGAACTTTCCTATGTGCGCATGCAAAACCCTAATGCTTGGATCTAGGCTTCCTAATTAAACATGCTTTGAATCCAAGACTTCTAATGGCTAATTAGGTTAAATAACAACATTGAAATAGATCTAGAACCATACCTTTGAATTCCTTGTTGATCTTGTAGTCTTGGAGCTTCTAGAGTCACAAATGTCACTCCTCTAATAGCTTACAAACACCAATAGCAAGGAAGATGATTTAGGAGAGAGGAGATGGGAGGAAATCGGCCAGGGTTCTCTTACTTTAGGTGAGGTCCCGATTTCCCATGCCCATGGGGTCTATTTATACTTGTAGACTCCTTAAGGGTTACAACCTAAACCCTAATTGGAAAATCTTCTCTTAAGACTATCCAAATCCTTTCCTTAGATAAGTCATTGGACGATTTTGAAGCTATCCTAGCTTCTAGAATCCGTCCACTACATATCTATAAGGATTTATAGTCTAAAGCTTAACTATCAAACAATTGACAGTTTATACCCCTTTATTTAATTAACCTCTTTAAGTCACCAAATTAATTCCAATTAATTTTGTGACTTATATTAATCAAATAACAATATATTATTCTTTATATTATTCCCATAATATATTAATAATATTTACTCTCTCTTAATAAATCATCCTATCAAGTTGCTATGGTGAAGGCAACCCAAAAGGACCATGCACAACCGGGTCAAATACTTGCCTAATATAGTTGCAGCCTTAAACACTATTCCAATAGTCTCCCACTTGGATAAGTCTAGTAACTATATGCACAAGTACAATTCGGTTTGCAATCGTAGCTCTCAAAGACGCTGTCAAACTCTGATCTAATCAATCTTGTCCTTTAGATAAGGGATCGTACAGTCCTCTGTTAGATATCATGTTGACAATCCTATGGAATGGTTAGTCAAGCATTTAGGTTTCTCGATCTCTGATTTATTTGACATAGAACTTAATCGAACACATCAATTCAGTTCTGACCGGGCCCGACACATAAGTCAAATAAAATCATCGAGCGGCCGAGATATCACTTTTACCTTCTTAGATAAAAGTTACAGATAAACTTCGACTTATATGTATTTACTTATTCAATAATCAACTATACACAACAATGCGTTTTATAACACCGAGTTACTGATGCGTTTTCACATTATCAATGTACAATCAATTAACAAATAACAAACCATATATCTAGGTTTTAAGACTATATGATATTATCGTCTTGCGATCACCTTTTTATATCATATTCCATAAGGTGATTCCAGCAAGCGCGGGTTTGTTCCAATGCTCAAAACTAGTTCATAAGCACTCATGAACGTTGCAGCAACCCTTTGCTATGTCTAAAACCATTTAGACAATCTACACACCAATTCAGGACAATCTTCATTCATATCTACTTCCAACGTATGAACGATTGTGGATAATTTGAACAATTCGATTATTCTTAATAAACTCAATTATTCTGGAAGACAAAACATGCAAAATGAAACAATAGTTAAGCAATTAACATAAGACAGTAACATTACTCATAAATAAAACTCCTTTATTTAATCATCAGATGTTAATTAAATTTATCTATTACACGTTTCTAATACTATCTAATCTATGTTAATATCATCCTTCAGCCTAATACTCCTAGCATGCTGCAAGTGCTTAACCCTACTCAGTCCCTTCGTAAGCGGATCTGTTGGGTTATCTTCTGATGATATCCTCTTCACTACGAGTTGTCCTTCTTCTACACGATGTCTAATGAAATGGTATTTTCTGTCGATATGTCTTGATCTACCATGATCCCTCGGTTCCTTGGTCAAGGCAACCGCTCCTTCGTTATCACAGAAAATCTCCATAGGCTCCTTTATGGCGGGTACAACTCCAAGATCACCGATGAAGTTCTTTAGCCATATTGCCTCCTTCGACGCTTCGCTCGCTGCAATGTACTCTGATTCGCACGTTGAATCAGCTACGGTCTCCTTCTTAGAACTCTTCCATGTCACTGCTCCTCCATTTAGGGTAAAGACCCAGCCCGACTGCGAACGGTAGTTGTCCCTGTCGGTCTGAAAACTAGCGTCACTGTACCCTCGCACCTTCAAGTCATCACTCCCTCCGAGGACTAAGAACCATTCCTTCGTCCTCCGAAGGTACTTAAGGATATTCTTCACCGCAATCCAATGTGCTCTGCCAGGATTTCCCTGATATCTGCTAACCATGCTCAAAGCGAAGGCTACATCAGGGCGAGTACAAGTCATAGCGTACATGATTGAGCCAACGGCGGAAGCGTATGGTACTCGGCTCATTTCTGCTATCTCAGCTTCGGTAATCGGACTTTGAGTCTTACTCAACTTGGCATTACTCTGTATCGGTAATTCTCCCTTCTTCGAGTTTTCCATACTAAATCATTTTAGTATTTTATCCAAGTAAGTATTCTAACTAAGTCCAATTAGTCTCTTACTTCTTTCTCTTACTATCCTTATTCCCAAAATGTAAGAAGCCTTTCCGAGGTCCTTCATAGCGAAGCACTTCCCGAGCCAGGACTTAACCTCCTGCAGAGTCGGGATGTCGTTTCCTATGAGTAATATGTCATCGACATATAGAACGAGGAAGCTTACTACACTCCCACTGGTTTTGACATATACATAAGATTCGTCTTCGCTTCGTACAAATCCAAACTCTTTGACTTTCTCATCGAAGCAAAGATTCCATTTGCGAGACGCTTGCTTAAGTCCATAAATGGACTTCTCAAGCTTACACACTCTATTCGGATGCTTCGGATCCACAAACCCCTCTGGCTGAGCCATGTAAACATCCTCAGCCAACTTTCCGTTAAGGAAAGCGGTCTTGAAATCCATTTGCCAAATCTCATAATCATGAAATGCGGCAATTGCTAGCATCACTCTAATAGATTTAATCTTCGCGACTGGTGAGAAGGTCTCATCATAGTCAACTCCGGGAGTTTGAGTAAAGCCCTTCGCAACCAATCGTGCTTTATATGTGTGTACCTTTCCATCCACGTCGGTCTTCTTCTTGAAAATCCATTTGCACCCAACGGTCTTACGTCCGGCCACATTATCAACCAAATTCCAAACTTGGTTATCATACATGGATTGGATCTCGCTATCCATTGCCTCTTTCCACTTTGCAGACTCTGGGCCTGCCATGGCTTCCTTATAGCTATTAGGTTCATCAAGATTTATTAGTGTACCATCACTAATATACATGTCCCCTTCGGTAGTAATATGAAAACCATAAAACTGGGGATGAACTCTCACTCTATCGGAACGTCTAAGAGGTAAGGATTTGTCAATCGGTTCAACCGGAGTTTCCTCCTCGGGTTGAGTGCCAGCGGTAGAGGTTCCTTCATCTATCGACTCTTGAATCTCTTCAAGCTCGATTTGCCTCCCACTATCTCCTTGGCTTATGAGTTCTCGCTCTCGGAAAACTCCTCTCCTCGCAACGAAGACAACATTGTCCTTCGGTCTATAGAAGAGATATCCAAAGGATGTCTGCGGGTAGCCGATGAAAATACATCGCTCACTTCGAGGTTCGAGCTTGTCGTGAGTATCTCGTCTTACGAAAGCCTCGCAACCCCAAACCTTGATATGTGCTAACAAGGGAGCTTTCCCTGTCCACATCTCGTGAGGTGTTTTGGCAACCTTCTTAGTAGGGACTCGGTTAAGGATATGGGCGGCAGTCTCTAAGGCATACCCCCAAAAAGAGATAGGTAGTGAAGCACGACTCATCATAGAGCGAACGATATCCAATAAGGTTCGATTTCGCCTTTCTGCCACACCATTCAACTGCGGTGTTCTAGGAGGCGTCAATTGCGAAACTATTCCACACTCCTTGAGATATTCGTGGAATTCAAGACTTAGGTACTCTCCTCCTCGATCGGATCGAAGCATCTTGATTTTCCTGCC
Organism: Lactuca sativa; assembly: GCF_002870075.4. Taxonomy (NCBI): domain Eukaryota; kingdom Viridiplantae; phylum Streptophyta; class Magnoliopsida; order Asterales; family Asteraceae; genus Lactuca; species Lactuca sativa. The sequence continues at coordinate 126,025,814 of NC_056630.2, read as the reverse complement.
CAATTGATTCTCCACTTCATTCTTAAACTCTTTGAACTTTTCAAAGGTTTCTGACTTTTGCTTGATTAAATAGATATACCCATATCTACTATAATCATCGGTAAAAGTCACATAGAAGCGGTTCCCATCCTTCGTGGTTGATCTAAACGGTCCACATACATCGGTATGTATTAGGTCCAATAGACCTTCACCCCTTTCACATGTACTCGTGAAGGGTGACTTAGTCATCTTTCCAAGTAAACAAGACTTGCATGTGTCATCTTCCCTAAGGTCGAATGACTCCAACACTCCATCCTTTTGGAGCTGGGCTATGCGTTTCTTGTTGACATGTCCAAGACGACAATGCCACAAGGATGCTTTATCCATACTAGTGGAATAATCTATATTCAAAACATCATTTCCTAAGTTATCAACAATCATAACAGTTTCATATATTCCATTACATGGTATAGCTTCAAAGTAAAAGACACCATTTAGATCAGCCAAATAGAACCATTCTCATTATTAAAAGAAAATCTAAATCTTTGTCTATATAAACCATGAAATGAAATGATGTTTCTTGCCATTTCTGGCGAATAGCAACAATTGTTCAAATCTAAACACAAAGTATTCCTAAGCACTAAAGAATACACTCCAATCTTGGTCACAGGCGACGATCTTCTTTTCCCCATGATTAGATTGATTCTTCCTTGCTCCACATCCCTACTTCTTCTTAGTCCCTGCACATTAGAACAAATGTGATAACCACAACCGGTATCAAGAACCCAAGAAATAGCATGATTAGAATCGTTAGATTTAATTGTGTATATACCTGCGAAAGATGGCTTGATCTTTCCTTCTTTGATTGCTTGCAGGTACTCTGGGCAGCTTCTCTTCCAATGTCCTATCTTGTAGCAGTGGTGACACTCTGCCTCCTTCAGGTGAGGATAGGGCTTGGCGGGATCAACTTTGGTCCCACTAGAAGAGGCACCATCTCGGGCTTTGACCTTGCGATAGTTCTTCGATGAAGCCTTCCTCTTCTTTCCCTTTCCTTGACCAATAGCCAAGACAGGAGCAGCAGGCGGATTGGGAGTTGGCGCAACAGACTTGTCTTTGAAGTTGCTCTCAGCAACCCTCAAGAGACCTTGGAGTTTGCTTAGGGTGACCTCTTCTTTGTTCATGTGGTAGGTCATCCTAAATTGGTTGTACATCGGAGGCAAAGAGTGATGCACCATGTCGATCGCCAAGTCTTCTCCAAAGTCAACATTTAACTTACGAAGGCGGTCGACATACCTTTGCATCTTTTGCAGGTGCACGGTAAGAGATTCTCCATGACCCATCTTCGCGGAAATCATGTTGGTGAAAATCTCATAACGCTCTTGTCTCGCGTTCTGGTGGTATATCTCCAATAAGTCTTGGTGCATCTCGTACGGGTACATGTCCTCGTAGGACTTTTGGAATTCGGAGTTCATGGTGGCAATCATGATGCAATGTACCTTCGTTGCAGCTCGCTCATGAGTCTCAAAAGCGGTGATTTCGGCTGGAGTAGCGATTTTGGGGTTGATTTTCTCGAGCTTCTCATCGAGGACATACTCCTTATCCTCATAGCGAGCAATGGTGCGAATGTATCTTATCCATTCGCTAAAGTTCGTTCCATCGAAGGTGACCTTTTGGCAAAGGCTCATCAACGTGAAAGAACTAGCAGCAACGTTGTTAGCGTTCGACATCTACAAAAGAAAAAGGACAAAGATAGATTAGAATAAGAATCCCTAATTATCACCCAATAAGAAAATTAGGCTAGGATCCAACAATAACATTTACATACTAGAAAAGGGATGCCGTAATCTAACATGCAAATAAATTGAAGGTAAGTGAATGACGATTCACTAATTCTCCATCACAAAACTTAACTATTATTCCTAAGTGTATTGAGAATTCCTAGGTTCGAATGAGATTCATTGAAACTATTCAATGGCATGTTTAAATCTCGATATGCCCCTCTTGTTTGTGACTGGGATGCCGAGGATCACAAAGCGGGTGTGAATTACCATGCAAATTCACATGGTGCCTTCATTGTAACGATCACCTATTCGATGTGCCGGTAAACCACACACGCTCCATCGAACTATGATAAACAATGAATCACCCTTTGCCACCTTTGCTTAGAACCAATTAGTGTGCCGGTAAACCACACACGCTCCACTAACTTCTTAGCAAGGGTGCAAAGTGTAATTTCATGGTATTGCATCAATTCACTTTTCCTAAAGTAACTAAGATTGGGAAATTTTTTTTTTAAAATATGTGTAGTTACTTTGTATTACTTATTATACTTTTAATGATGTTAGGATTAAAACCCTAATTGAGATTTGATGAACAAGATGCGGAAAATAAGAACAAACACAAATATGAAGATTATGTCGAATGATCACTCGATTTATTGAAATAAGAGGAATAAATTACACTTAAAGCATAGACTAAAGAATCTAACACTACATAAGAAACCTCACGTGGCGGCTACATTTTGCCTCCCTCTCTTAACCCTAATAATGAATAATACATGACTATTTATAGGGAAAAGACAAGTCTTGGGCTTTTAACCTACACTTCATCAAAGGGGCCCATTGCCATCATCCATGGAGTGCTTTGAAACCCTACAATCTCCCCGTCAAAGTATGGAATGGATGATAATGCTTTAACTTCCAAAACAAGCATCTAGCAAATAAAAAGATCTGCAACGAGGAATAGATGAAGCAATCCATGAATCTTGATTCTTCAATAGTCTTCAAACACGGGCTCTAGGATATATAAACCAAGCACTGAAGTAATGTCTTTAAACTTCATTTTCGAATGTAATCCCAAAGAATCTTCATGAAAACCAAACCCGCCATAAAAACCCATTTCAGAACAAAGAAACCGAATCACTTCTTGTCTTTGAAGAGCTCCCCCTCCAAGTCACAATGATCTTCAAATAAGCTAATGATATAAGTCATCAAAAAATATCATGTAACAACCCAAACTTTAAGATTCGTAATGCCGCTTGATCGAGAAAATACTAGAAGTCGGAGATATAATAAGTCCTTAGCAGAGCTCGATAAAGAACTTCCGCTGTAAAGGATACTTTTCTGTAAAAGCTTTAGCAGAGCTCGATGAAGAACTTCCACTGTAAAAGCTACCTTCATAATTCTACCACAAGCTTTATAAAAAAAACTTCAACTTTGAAAAGTCACAAATCTAATTTCGAATGGCCATACCAAATTCTCCCCCGATTTATAATCAAAAACATGATTATAAAGCCTTCAAATGGTCATGAGAATGATCTTGAATGGATAAAAATTTACTATGCTCCCCCGTGACAAAATGATATATACAATAAAGTATAAAATCCGAAAAAAGTCATGAAAATTTGACGTTATCACGAAAAATGACTTTCCGAACCGCCAAGACTTGGTGGAATCATTATTTTGCTGTTCACGAAAAAATATGAACGTTGAAAAATCCAAAACTGTTCACCGGCCCTTAAAATTGCAAATTTTTCGAAAAATGGGCTGAAATTGTCACTTGCTGAAAAACAGGGACTGAAATTGTAATTCTGCATCAATACTCCCCTTTTTTCTGACAAAATCTAGAAATCGTCCATAATCGCCAAGTTGTGAAAACAATAGGGACCAGAAGTGTCATTTCGTTGAAGTTTCAGGGACCATTAATGTAACTTGATATCTTCTTCCCCAATTTATGTGTGATAAACGAATGTGACTGGAACGTGATTACAAACGAATGTTCACAAGCGAAACTACAGATACGATTCCAATATCTACTTTCGGTCCAAGCTCAAATAAACGAATCCAAGTTCGTTCCAAGTTCATTGATATAAAACCGAAACCATACTTCCGATTTAAGCCCCAACATTCCAAGCACAGTCTCGTTTTTCGTTTCTAGCACAAACACGCGGCCAATAAATTGTTCTAGGTTCGTCGATTATACCCCAAAGAGAATCCAGAAAAACGAATCTAATCAGAGGCGAATGTTCGCAGGTTTAGCGTTCGCTCATTATTCACCCTGAACCACAGTCAATTTTGACTTTATCCTTTGACCCATCTAGTTTGAATCGGAAGCCAGAGTCCAGAATCATGATAAACAACAAAGAGACCGACTAACATTAGCAAATCGATTCAGCCTTCATATCCGATTACACTCATAAATGAGTGCACCGCTCATAAATCTATAACTCCAATTTTGACTTTTCTGTTTGACCATTCAAATTGAGATTCAACACAGTTCATCATATGACCCCAGAAATTACGTTCAACCAACACCAAGACAATACTTCACAGATCGATTTCATTCAGAGATCATCAATAATTTTAATGTTCAACAAGAAACGAATGAAATCAAATCAATAGAAAGAACGAGAACAAGAAAATCGATGAAAATTATGAACTTGGACAGAATCAAACAGAAATCAATTCATCATAATTGATGAAGACAAATCAATATCCTTTAGTCGATAATGATATAAGCATCGATTATTAACCTTGATTGACCTTGAGAGAACAAATAAGTGGATGAACTGAGTAATAGTAATCGATACATGACGCACACCGGAACTCGAATAAAATATTAGGGACAAAGAAAACCTGGATCGACAATAGACATACGAGCCATGAACAGTGACGGAATAGTTGGGCCAAAACAAAAGAAATTAATCGACGAAGCAACCAATTTATTTTGTACAACACAATTGATCAAGATCAGATCAAAAATACGAGCATGAAACAGATTGGATTAAAAGAAAATTACCCCGATGAACAGTAGATTCTATGAAATTCTATGAACAGTAGATCAAAAAAAAACTTGATTTCAAACTACCGGAACACCAAAATCTTCAATAACTTGTGCAGAAAATCATCAAATCAAGAACCGATACTTCAAAAATCAATAGATTTTCAAAGACCCGCTCTGATACCACTTGTTAGATTAAAACCCTAATTGAGATTTGATGAACAAGATGCGGAAAATAAGAACAAACACAAAATGAAGATTATGTCGAATGATCACTCGATTTATTGAAACAAGAGGAATAAATTACACTTAAAGCATAGACTAAAGAATCTAACACTACATAAGAAACCTCACGTGGCGGCTACATTTTGCCTCCCTCTCTTAACCCTAATAATGAATAATACATGACTATTTATAGGGAAAAGACAAGTCTTGGGCTTTTAACCTACACTTCATCAAAGGGGCCCATTGCCATCATCCATGGAGTGCTTTGAAACCCTACAAATGAGAGGATGAGGTTGCCCTATCCTACCCGTTCGGCTAACGACCCTCCACCGATCAAGCAAGCGGTGGGTGTGAGTGTACACCCATTAAGCGCCATTTTATAGGCCGCAACCTTATACCCACCTTATAGATCGGTTTCGTGAATGAGGCCTACTAACGGTAAGACTAGCATTTAGTTATACATACATACATATATATATATATATATATATATATATATATATATATATATATATATGTATATATATATATATATATATATATATATATATATATATATTATTCTAGTAATATCATATTAGTATAGGGTTGTATTTTAAACCTTTTAAAATCTAGGGTTTGAAATTTAAGTTGTCTAAATTAAAACTTTTAATCACAAATATAAATTTCAAAACTTGAGGGCAAGTTTTAAACATTTAAAACATAGAGGATCAAATAACAAATAATTCCAATTAACAATTAATATCCTAATTATCTATATTTGATTTTATTCAAGATTTCTTTGAAAGATAATTACCAAAATAATTAAAATAATTAATTAATTATCATATAAGGAAATTAAATATTTTATTAGTTGATAAATACCTTTAACTAGATCAAGATAATAGTCATATATATCAAAAAATCGGATTTAGGTTGATCTATTATGATTAAGGTAAGTTTCCGTAAGATAATTATGAAAAAAATCCCGAATCTGGCCATTCCTGACATCTAGACTCGCCAAGTGCACAAAGGGACTCGCCGAGTCAGGCCTACTCGCCGAGTCCACTTTGAAACTCGCCGAGTCCATGACTCATAAACCAAAAATCAAAATTTGCAGGTTTGTTTCAGTTAATCAAGCAACAATTTAAAGAAAACCAAACTAGGCTTTGATACCACTGATGGGTTTTAGCCATAAGAACTTTCCTATGTGCGCATGCAAAACCCTAATGCTTGGATCTAGGCTTCCTAATTAAACATGCTTTGAATCCAAGACTTCTAATGGCTAATTAGGTTAAATAACAACATTGAAACAGATCTAGAACCATACCTTTGAATTCCTTGTTGATCTTGTAGTCTTGGAGCTTCTAGAGTCACAAATGTCACTCCTCTAATGGCTTACAAACACCAATAGCAAGGAAGATGATTTAGGAGAGAGAAGATGGGAGGAAATCGGCCAGGGTTCTCTTACTTTAGGTGAGGTCCCGATTTCCCATGCCCATGGGGTCTATTTATACTTGTAGACTCCTTAAGGGTTACAACCTAAACCCTAATTGGATAATCTTCTCTTAAGGCTATCCAAATCCTTTCCTTAGATAAGTCATTGGACGATTTTGAAGCTATCCTAGCTTCTAGAATCCGTCCACTATGTATCTATAAGGATTTATAGTCTAAAGCTTAACTATCAAACAATTGACAGTTTATACCCCTTTATTTAATTAACCTCTTTAAGTCACCAAATTAATTCCAATTAATTTTGTGACTTATATTAATCAAATAACAATATATTATTCTTTATATTATTCCCATAATATATTAATAATATTTACTCTCTCTTAATAAATCATCCTATCAAGTTGCTATGGTGAAGGCAACCCAAAAGGACCATGCACAACCGGGTCAAATACTTGCCTAATATAGTTGCAACCTTAGACACTATTCCAACACTAACCTCCATCAAATGTGTAACCATAAGTAACCAGAGGTGAGATAGCCACCCAAACAAATGATCCTGCTCTAGAGCCACAACCAAACAAGGAACAAGAAAGAAAGCCTAGATCAAGATTTCTCAGGCTATCCTACATGACTATATACAACCGCTATGGCACTCCACTAGATGATAACTAGTATATCACTACTACAACATCCTATCATATAAGGATATATACACAAATCTAACAGATCACTATAGCACAACAACATCATATATACCAGGATACAGATCTAACATATCACTACAACATAGTGACATCCTATATACCATGATACATATCTAACAGATCACTGAAACATGGTAACATACTAAATACCAACAATCCAAGTAATGTATAACCGTATAACTCAAAGGTGAGATAGACACCTAGACAGGTGATCCTAATCTAGAGTCATAACCAAACAAGGAACATGCAAGAAATCCTAGATCAAGAGTCCTAAGTCTATCCTACATGACTACATACAGTCCCTAAGGGACTCCACTAAAAGAAAACAAAAACTAGTGGGTCGACATTGGTGCCTTCGACCCACGGGTACAATGAGGCAAAACTCACCTTAATCGAAAAACCTAAAAACACCGAGACGTGCTCCCTTTCTACACTGCTTGCTCCTATGATCTTTATATCACCAAATCATGGAAGAATCTTAACCAACGACCCAAATCTTTCAAGTTTGACCCAAGGTCAAGTTGATCATAAAGTCAACGGTCAATGAAAGTCAACAATCAACAGCCCCTCACAGCGTGGCCATCTATGGCTAACATCGTGAGCCACCACGGGACAAAATAATTGGGACTAATGATCCTCATGATGTGACAGACATAACCTCATGTCGTTAGATCAGCATGCATGCCATATTGATCTAAAAACTTCTTAATCCATTAATTTATCTTTCCATGAGGCTTCTTAACACCCCAAGAGTCATAAAAATCGAAGCTTTGAGGTATTGTATGTCTAATATAATACTTGTGCTCAAACTATGGCATTTTTGAAGAAAAAGGAGATCAAATCTCAATCATGAACTTATACATCATCCAGACTTCAGATCCATAACATATAATCACCAAGGGACCCTAAGGACCCATAAAGTTGTTAACTTTATGCAGTCCCAACACTCTAACTCTTATAGCCATGGATTAATATGCATAAAACCTTATATCTTGCAACAAGGAAACAAAAATCTTGAATCTTGTTTACTCACAATGGTTCATAGGTGTTGCTAGATGTTGCAAATGGAACTTCCAAGTTGAATCTATGTTTTAATGGTAATATCTTCTCCTTCAAACCATAAAAACTCCACCAAAAGCTCAAGAATCACAACGAGAGGCTAGGTTTAGGGTTTTAACGAGCTTAAGGATGAAGGAGTATGTTTTGGAACCCTAAAATGAAGTTTATGGGGTTTAAATACGAAGGAAACCCTAAAAGATCATGGGTTTGGGCTGCAGTGTATCTTACGTCATGAGCTCAACATAATTCAACATCTTCATTTAATAGCTCTTCACATCGTGAACCCTCCATGGTCACGCCATGAGCCTTGTTTTTACCCAAACGACGCCTTTGACTCCTTGAAGCCCTAAATCAATCCGATATGGAAATTGGGTGTTACAATAGTATGGGGTATTTTAGGAGAACTCACTAAACGTTGTGCCTATAGTTTTATGTTTATGGTTTCAGCTACTTCCGGTTCGAAAGGGATGGGCCCAACATGATCGTATTGTATCCACCAGCATCCTACATTTTATGACATGATTTGTAGTATGATAAATATTTTCTACATTATCATGTTTTGACGGGTTTTTGCAATGCCCTGATCCGAATCGATTCCTAATTCGAGGTTGTGGCCCGAAGAGCAATCATCATAAGGATTAGGCCTTAAAAAAGTTAATATTTAGGCCCATTTGGATGTGGGTAATGTAGATATGTGACCCAATAGTTCGGTTCGCACTTTGGAGTCAAAGGGTAAAATGGGAATGTAGTGTTTTCAGACTTCTTTTATGAATTATGGATTTTGGTTCGATGTGTTTTAAGTCAAAAGTAATTATATAGGGTTGTAGAGCTCCTCAATACCTTTCCGTGGATATAAAGAACGTCGAAAACGGAGTTAGAACAAAGAAGTTATGATTGTTTGAAGTTTGGGTGGTTGTGGTCAAAGCTGAGTACATTGGGCATACAAAAAGGTGTACGTTGGGCATACTAATGGAATCCTGAGTATGCTGGGCATACGCAATCAGTGCCCAAACCCTATTTGCGTGGTTTAAGCCCTATTTAAGCTCCTTAACTCCCCAAACTCACTCCATTCTCAGCCTCCACCCCTCCAACACCCCTTTCATGAAACCATAACCTTAGAAGAGCCTTTTGAGATAAAAAGGTGATTTTGAGTGCTTTGGAGTATGCATGGTGTGTTGGATTAGTGTTTAATCCATAATTATATTTGGTATGTACTTGACCCGGTTGTAGCATGGTCATTTTGGGTTGCCTTCACCGAAGCAACTTCATTGGATGAATAATGGAGAAAGATGTTATTATGATTTATTAATATATTATATGAATAATATATTAAAAGAGAAATCATATTATTTAATTAATATTGGTCAAGAATTAAATTAGAATTAATTTTGTGGTCAAAAGAGATTAATTAAAACTAAGGGGACTGATATTGTAATTAAGTGATAGTTGCAATATGGACTGAGGAACCCTAAATAAGGGTTGGACGATTTCATGGGGAAGCCCATGTTGAAATTGTCCAAGGGGCTTTATTTTGAATGTTCTTGTGGGCTTCTTAGAGCCTAAGCAATCGGATGAGGACTTTGACTAAAACCCTAATTCCTCACCTATATAAAGGACACTAGGCTTCAAAATTTCGGATACCACTTAAACCCTAGAGATCATACAGCCTATTTTGAGCCTTCCCCTCTCTCTCCAAGATCATCTAATTGCTTTGGTGTTTGTGATTCATTAGAGGCATCACATTTGAGGTGCTAGGTTTATCAACAGCTCAAGGATCTTCAAGCTACAATCAAAGGTATTATCTTAACTCTTCATTAGATGTAGATTTCGATTTTTATTGTATGGTAGACTAGGGTTTGTAAGCCTTGGATAATTATTGCATGTACAACTAGAAAAACTAGATCCAAGCATTAGGGTTTGCATGTACACCAATTGATTGTTGTATTGCTCATAACCCAACACGATGCACCTTGGAGAAGAAGGAACTTCTTGTAGAAGTGTTGGTTGCATTGGAGCTTGTATATTTGGACTTTTTTCACCTTGATCTATCTTCTAGAGGTATAAAGTTTGAATCTAAATGACACATTTGATAGATCTAGCAAGTTTTGGATGTTATTAGCTATTGGTCATTTTAGGTCATAAAGTTTAGATCTTGAAACTTTGTGACCTTGTTATGGATAAAGTTGGAAACTTTATCCATCTAAACATCATTGTGATTCAGATCTGAAGGTTGAAGACCTGGACTTAATGGATTAAGTTGAAAAAGATGCACTTTTGGTCTCAATTGATTCTTAAAGGCTAGATCTTGGTGGTTTGGACCATTCTAATGGATAAAGTTGGAAACTTTATCCATTATGGAGCTTTTAGGATCCATAAAAATGTAATCTTGATCCTTCTATACCTTCCATGAGAGTGTCATGATGTCTTAATGGATTGATAAGTTAAGGTTTTAGCTTTTGGACCTTTTCTATACATGGAAAGTCATAAAGGTGGAAACTTTATGACTTAAAATGATGTTGTGGGACTAGATCTGAGTGTTGGATGAAAGGACTTAAGAGATTAAGCACTTAATGGAAAAGTGCCATTTGGCCGGGTACGTCGAGCGTACCTTCGAGTACGTTGCGCATACTCATATGGGGTCTCGATTCTGGTTGGTAAGTACACCATGCGTATGAGCTGAGTACGCTGGGTGTACTCAACCTGAAGTTTGACTTGCTAACTTTGACTTCCGTTGACCGTTGACTTTTGACTGAGTTTGACCTTCGGCCAAACTTGAGGGTTTTAGCCTATTAACTAAGATTTTATCTGGTTCTAGTATTGATAGCTCGGGAAGCCGGTGAGGCAGTAGCCAACAGCTAGGGATTCTTCCAGGAAACTTCTACAATCGAGGTGAGTCTCCTCACCATACCAATGGGTCGAATGCACCAAGGCCGACCCATTATGTGTTATGTGGTATGCTAGCCATTATGTGATATGCAGTATGATAGTTGATTATGTGTTATGTGGTATGCTATTTGTCTCTGTGATACTTCCATGGAAGACCCTAGGGGGAGCCCGTGGCACTTGGATATCATACCATGTGGGGGAGCCCATGACATTCCAGGTAAAGACCATGGGGGAGCCCATGACACTTGGATATCAGACCATATGGGGGAGCCCATGGCATTCCATGTAAAGACCATGGGGAGCCCATGACACATAGGTGTAAGACCCTAGGGGAGCCCACGACATCTTGGAGTAAGGCCCTTGGGGAGCCCACAACATCCTTATATGCTTATATGCATGGCTTATGTGTTTGATATGGTTTATGTGATTATGTGGGGTATGGTCTGGGGAACTCACTAAGGTGTGTGCTTACAGTTTTGTTTATGGTTTCAGGTATCATTGTTTCATAAAGGAAGGGCCTGACTTGATCGCAACGCAGAAACCCGTGTTTTCCGCATTATATGATTTTGGGATGTAACTCTGATAAATGTTTTAATTAAGCAATGTTTTTGAATGGTTGGATTAAGTAACATTTATTTTTTACTATAATGAAAAATGAATCTTTTACCCGGGATTTTTGGGTCGTCACAATTTTGAAATGAATGAATGATGTTTCTATTGTTTCTAAAAATGAAATTTTTACTCGATAATTTTTGGGACGTTACATTGCCTTTCCCCGGTCATCTAATGTACCTGAAACCATAAAATCAAATTGTAAGCCAAAGCTTAGTGAGTTCCTTCAAAGTACCACACACAACTAAACAAATATACATATTGCATGTTGGGTCCATAGTCTCCCGATTGGATTACCCTGTCCCACAACCTCCTGGTTGGATTGCCACCGGTTTGCTGACCAACAACACAAAGCAGTACAACCTCAACCCTCCCACACTATGTCGACATATGTAACAAATAAACATATAACTAGTGAATATAGGTAATCATACATATCTATTAATCTAACAAATAATCAGCATATCATAAATCCTATATACCAAGATACGTAACCTAGTGCGTCAGCATTGGTACCTTCGACCCACGAATACAGTGAGAAGAAACTCACCTCAGCGTACTCAGCTGCTACGCCCAATATAGTACACCATTAGCCAAATTGCGAGGCATCAACTAGGTACATGCAGTGTACCACTTGGTATGCCCAACGTACTCGATTGATTCCCACTTCCTCACATTAAGTGCTTATTCCTTAAACACTTTTCATCTAAATCCATATCTAGACCCAAAACATCGTTCTAAGTTATAAAGTTTCCACCTTTATGACTTTTCATGGCTAGAAAAGGTCCAAAAGCTAAAACCCTAACTTAAAAATCCATTGAGACATCATAAATCTTGTATTGATACACACATTTTTGCGTATCATAATTTTAAATGTTTAAAAAAAATATTATTTATAGATTTACTTATTTTCAAATTAAATTTGTATTTAATGTTTCATAATAGAAAATAAAATATCATATACAAAAAATAGAATCTATTGCATAAATTTAATGTCACACAATTCTATTTCTTACAATATATAAATTTGCATCTAATCTACTATGTACATCAAGTTCCAACTAAGTAAAGTTGCATTTTGCCTTTCATAATTCTTTAAAACTAATGCTCCAAACAACTGATTATATGGATATACAATTGTACATTGGCCCATCTCACTCAACAATGACTTAGCCAAATTCAACTCCAAGTCTTTACTGCATCTTGCTGATAATGATGCAAGATTTAAATCAAGTGGCTTCATATTCCTTTCTTCCATCAACTTTACCTAATGCACAAAATACACAGAAACAAAAAAAAACATTGTAGAGGAAGAGGTAATTTAGGAAAATGCGAGGGGTATAATATAATAAGAATGCAAATACTTAATACCACTTTCGTGCCATCATGGAAACCTGTTGTGCATTACATAAAGGCCCTACATCAACACAAGGCTTTTGTTTGATTATGATCCTCAGCTGTTAAACCAAATACAAAAAGCATGTCAGAAGAATAAAACTAGATGTAGATGAAACTTTAAAAGAGGTTGATCCATCACATTACATAAAGGCCCTCCACTACCTTAAGCAATATTTGTAGAAAAAGTACTTCAAGGCTAAGGTTGCCTACATAAACGGTTGTGTACTGATTACTCTCAATTTGAGAAATTTTTCACAGACATGTCCATCATTTTCAGCCATTGACAATTCCTGGACAACTTTTTCAAGTCCTTTGCTAATAGCTTGCATTTCCTCTGCCAAATATTTTAATTGTACCTGAAAAATAATAAATAATCAATAAATTCTTAATTACATTTACACATGTTTTAAATTTCTAAATATTTGAATAAGATTAATTGTGATCACCACCTTTGATGCAGGTTCCAAACTGTCAAGATCCTCGGAGAAATCAAAGAGTTCAGGTAGTTTGTCAACAAGCACCTAAAATTAATTAATTATCCACCACAACATTATCTTGCTATTTTAAAATTTAATTATTTTCCATACAACATATTAATCAAATCTGAACCCAACAGCAGAAGGCTATCCAATCTAAACCCAACAGCAGCGCCTAAAATGACACCAAATTAATCAAAGTCAAAGTCAAAGTCAAAATATACTATAACAAAATATTATTATATTTAATAACATAAAATAAACAATGAAAATATTGACCTCTTGCTGTTCCTTGGTTCAGAGCATTTCTAAGTGTGACAATTGTTTGCATTACTCTCTTGAACTTACAGGAACTTCTGACCTGATAAAAGTTTAATTAGATTAAATTGTTGGATTCGTGAATTGAATCATAACTATGCTACTGTTATAGCAAGAAATGGTTATATGGGTGCTAGAGTTGAAGGATGTTTCTCTAGATGGAAGGTAATTTAGAGGGTCGAAGGAATCTGCTTTTTGATTAAAAGACCAAAGTACCCTCGTTATATATATATATATATATATATATATATATATATATATATATATATATATATATATATATATATATACACACATACAATACATTGAAATAGAATTTTCTTTTTTAGTGGTGAGGGCAAGGGGCTTGAACCAAAGTTATCTGGACAAAATGTTGGTGGGCCTCCTAGTTATGAAGATGCTGTGAGTGACGGTCATAGCCCTGTTGATAACAAAAGGTAAATTAATTAATTAATAAGTCAAAAGATTTATTTACTTGTAAATTGTAATATATATATATATATATATATATATATATATATATATATATATATATATATATATATATATATATAATAATGGAATCTAGTCTAACTTGTAAGCATTTGAAGGACTGGAGAAACTGCAAAATCATCACCTCAGGTGAACATTAACCATCAATAAATTTCGGCAGCAGCTGCTCCACCACCACCAGCTGCCGCCGCCACACCACCTCCAGTTACCACTACGCCGCCACCACCTGCAGTGACAGTCAACAATGAAAACGATAGGTTTGACTTTTTTGATCCCCGTGGTGCTGCTCCTGCTCCTGCCCTTGCGCTTGCCCCGCAAGGATCAGGTGGTGGAGAGATGGAGGATTTGTTAGGTTCTCTATCAGAGTCTTTCTCTTCTTCAAATGCATTGGCTCATGTAACATCTACTTCATCTATAACCACTGAAGTCCAACCTCCAGCAAATACTAATCCTTATCTCACCTTCGATACCTCATCAACAAGTCGGGTGCGTGAGTGTCTTAAAAGCTGGATTCTACACACACATATTGATAGTTTGTTTATATTGTAAATTTACACTCTTTATGCATTGATTGCAGGCATTTGATGATCTGTTTGGTGATGGTCCTTTTAAATTTGTTCCTTCTACTGATGGATTTTCGACTTAACCACCAACACCACCCTTCACTACAACTGCTGCTGAACCACCATCATTTTCAGTTGACCCAATGTCAGGGTCAGGGGGATTTGGGGATACTTTTGATTTTGATTCAACTTTTGACATTTTAGCTGATATATTGCCTCCACCTGGACCCTCACAAACTGCTTTTCCTTCTCAAAATGGTCAAGCATCTAGTCTTTCAGCAGAACCTAACCATACCACATTTCCTTCAAGTTTTTCAACTCCATTTGGCCAACCACCTACTTTTTCATCACAAGGTCAAGGTGGTCAACCTTTTCAACCTCAAGCTGCCCAATCTATGCCACACCCAGCTTTTCCACCTCAAGGTGTCCAGCAGCAGCAGCCTATGCCATAGTTAGTTTTTCAACTTCTAGGTGGACACCAATCTATGCCACTGTCATCTTCTCAACTTCCAGGTGTCCAGCAGCAGCAACAGTTGCCACAGTCAGCTTTTCAACTTCCATGTGGCCACCAGTCAGCTTTTCAAAGTCTAAGTGTCCAGCAGTCTATGCCACAGTTAGCAGCTTTACAATTCCAAGGAGGCCAATAGTGTATGCCACAATCAGCAGCTTTTCAACTTCCATATATGCATTAGGTCACATTTTGTACAATTTATACGTCTTGAGTCATCAGAAAAGTAATCACTAGTCTCTTGATGAGATGTACTCGCAATCTTCTGATGGATGAATCCTTTGATGCCATTCAAGACTACTTTGGGTATCTTGACCCTGAATCCAATCTTCTGATAGATGAATCCAAAAAACACATGCAAGGTGTTTAAAGAGATCTCTTACTCTTTACGTATAGCCAGCATGGATATTAATGTAGCATATGAATTTTAAATAGTAGTACCTGCTCCACATTATTAAATTACTGGAAATGACATGGAGCATTATGAAGTGGGGCCTCACATATTGCAATTCGAAATGTGTTTGTGGGATACAAAGCCTGGATAGAATCGCTTGCAATTCAGTCTGTCATTAGAATATTTTTTCAAAGTTGTAAATCTTGAGAACAGAGCTGACATAAAATCATAAACAAATATATATAGTCATCCTTCCTGCCAAAGAGTTACCTTTAAGTACATTAGACCCAAAGCAATTATAGACCCAAGTGCAGTTACATCTATATTGATCTGGGTTCCATCCATCATCTGCAAGCAATAAAAAAACAAAAACATAAAATTAATGAAAAAGATAGAAAGGGTAATCAACTTTCTAAAAAAACAAGTAAAAAGCACAACCTGCCCCGAACCACGATTGTGGTCATCCATTGATCCGTTGGAGAGATGGGATCTTTCCTGAGAAAAGGCAATTTAACAAAAAAAAAGTCATCTACATGAAATATTAATTCTAGTCATCTTTAAAGTTTAGGGTGTGTGTGTGTTTGGAAAAGATACCTGGACTAGGGTGGATGCGAGCAGCCTACTGCCTACTGTTTTGCTGAATGTAACCCCAACAAACATATGATATTAATTCTCCACTGAAATTGAAACAAGAGAAGAAAATTAGGAAAAAAAATAATCACTACATTATAACAATGGAGAACACAACCTTAAGCATGTCTTTTGCTCGATGGAGCCTTCATTGTTAAAGGAAGTGATAATCCGCAAGGCAAGATTTTCTAAAATGTGTAGGAACTACTTGTCGGCATTCTCAGCATTTCTTTTAGCTTCCTCTTCCTGAAGATAAAAGACCATGTTAATTAGATTCCTTGTCAAATGTTTGAAAGTCCTGTATATAATTCAACCTTACGTACAGTCAGTTCCTTCTTAATCATTTTTGTTGAAGCAAGAAGGCGCTCTTCATCAATAAAAGGAAGCTTGCAGATACCCTACAAAATAGATATTTTTGAAACATAAGAAAATTATAGGCATATTAAACATGGCTGTTGAAGGGATCCATAGGCGTTTGGAACAATAATCATATCCCCTAACCTGCCAAATAAATCTTTTCCCATCTGTGTCGACATCAAAATCTGAGTATAAACGACAACATATGTATATAATCAATAGTGTTCATAATGATATTAAGCAACAAAATTTATCTGTCAGACAGCTTAGAATGAGACATACCATCAACATAGAAATCAAGAATCCTCGAATCATCAGTTGTCATGAGTGAACGATATGAAGGTGGAAGTGCATGGACACTATAAGAGCACAAATTAGATAAGATCATGAAAAAAACCAGATCAAACAATGTAAACAAGTTTATAAAAAAGAAATTTAAGAACATACCTAGTTTCACCTAACAAAATTTAGTTTAACTGTTGCTTAGTTGTGATAATCTACAGCCTGAAAAGAAGGAATGCTCACAAGAACGATCCTTAGTTACCATGTCCAACAAATTAAGAAAAAGAATCCATACAGGCTTGCCCTGTATGGATTCGAGTGCAACGTGTGATTAGGTACCATATCACTTGGTCTTGTGTACATCAGGTAATGTTATAAGGTATGAATTAGGTAAGATTCTTCTTTTAAGCATTTCTTCGAACACTTAGAGTGCATAGCTCATCTCCTTCCTTTTCTGCAAGTTCCCAGAATCTAGGGTTTAATATTCTATTCTCAAAACATATGTTTAATATTATCAATACAAGCAGAAAGTAAAGAGACCACAAGAACATAGAAAAATACCTGCTTACTTTTTTTGAAAGAGCACAGGACTGAGAATTTTGAGGTAAGGATGATGACGATGCGCTGGCTATGAGCATATGCGAGCAATAGAAACAGGAAAATGAAGGATGAGAAATTAAGTCTAGCTAGTGTTTGCAAACACATTTGAACCTAAAAATTGATTTCATGGGCAATCTTGCGAGGATTTCGAGAAGGGGAGACTCAGTGAGGTTTTGAATATCGTATGAGAATGTATGAGCAAGGAGAACAAGCCCTAGAACTGATGATTCAGAAAGAGGGTTTACTTGAGTTGAATCGATTAGTGTGATTACCTAAGATTGAGAGTGTTTTCTCTTTCTTAAATAGGTGATGATCTGATGACGGTGGCTTGGAAATGAGTTCTGATCACCATCATCGTCGATGTGATTGTCGATTTGATTGATTGAATTGTTGGGTTCCATTTAACGGTGGTTTGAGGTTGGAAATGGAAATGGAAAGAGCGCCGCCAAGGAGATTGGGGAGCGAAAGAAGAGAGAATCAGAGATGTTCGAAGTGTGGATTGAGTTTTTAGGGTTCAATTTCAACTCAATTAGTAAAGATTCCAAAACGATTACACCTCCCTGTACCCCACTCAATAATCGAAACCATTGAAATTCTTGAGTTTTGTATGAACTTTTCTCATGAATGATGTTCACGTCGTCAGCTACAAAGCGCCATAATCATGCCGAGATCCAGAAACGTATACGTTTGTTGTTTACAAATCTGTTGTTGAACCCTGAATAATCGACCTAGGTATTCCCACCGCTGAAGATGAAGATGAAGGACCTAGGGCTTTTTCTTGCTAAATAGAAGAGGTGGGGGATTAATTTTTGGGATACAATAGGAGGGGGTAATTTTAGTCGATTTCATTTCCCGCCTAAAACGCGTGTTTCACTTAAAAATTATAAAGCGACACACTTACATGACACACAATTTATGAAAGGCGCCCTCCGCATTTTTTTTATTTTCTAACACCAATTTTAGGGCACGCACAAATGCGTGCCCTCTATCCTTCAAATTTTGCAAAACTGACATTATTTTTTAGGGCACTTACAAATGCGCGTCCTCTATCAGCGAGTGTCATTGTTTGCGCGTCATTAAAGGGCTGTTTTCTTGTAGTGTCAAAAGGGACCAAAAATTAGGGGTAGCAATTGTTGACACGACATGACAAAAATACACGACACAAAATGAAATTGGGACGAAACTGAAATTTGAATTCGTGTTTGTGTCGCGTTCATGTCAAGTGTAAAAAACACGATGTCGTTTTGTGTCGTGTTCGTGTTCAAAATTCGACATGAAATTGACAAGATTTGGCATTTATTTGTCGTATTTTTCGTGTTACTAGTGTTTGTCGTGTTATGTATGATTAAATATTAATTAATTAAACTAATTGTTATATTATGTTATTTTTGTCGTGTCGTGTCATGTTTATCGTTTTTTAATTGGTTCGTTTTCGTGTTAGTTAGAAAAAACACAACATCGTATCGTGTCGTGTTCATGTTACATAAAACATTATCGTGTCGTGTCGTGTCAGACAAAAACACGACACGATGGCCTGATTTTCCACCCCTACCAAAAATACATCTTTCTTAACCTAATCCATTAAGTCCAAGTCTCCAACCTTCATATCTGAATGGATATGATGTTTATATGGATAAATTTTCCAACTTTATACAAAAAAAAGTCACAAACTTTCAAGATCTAAACTTTATGCACTAAAGTGACCAAAAAGTGACAAATATAAATATTAACAAGATCTATGAAACGAATGAGCAAGTTTGAAGCTTTTTACTCACAATGGTCCAAAAATTATGTGATCTTGTTGGATGTATGTTGGAATCCTTCCTCTATACACTTTTTTCCACCACCTTGTTCTTCAAGATTCCACCTTCTAATGGAGAAATGAGCTCATAAATGATCCCAAGGCTCAAAATAAGTGAAATGAGGCTAGGGTTTCAAGTTAGAGGCTCAATATGGTGGAGGCTCATGATAGGAAGGACCCCCAAGGGGTTAGAGACCTTAAATAGGGATCAAAAACCCGAAATTAGGGTATTTACACTGTGGAATGACGCCATGCGTACTCCATTAAAAACACGTCCCACCCTTAACATGTACGTCATGCGTACCACCAAACTCCCTTTTCCTAACTTCAAACTACCACAACTTCTTCGTTTCAACTCCATTTTCAATGATTTTTATGTCCACTGAAAGGTATCAATGAGACCCATTACTCGAACTAAAATCCTTAATTTATGCTGGAAGCCCAAAACATTACCTTTCCTATTTTACCCCTCAGCTGCCAACAAACAATCCCATGTTTAAATTACGTATCCAACACCATCAACATCCAATAGAGTCTATACTCCATTCCCTTGAAACCCAAGGCCTTACATAGTCGAATTACAATTCACAAACCCCGAATTAAGAAACGTCCCAAAACAAGATGTTACAGATAAATATATGTTTCTATAGATTTTTGACAACTATATAAACAGTTGTTTTCAACAAACAAAACTCGTCGAATTCAATTGTAATATTTTTATTATACAATAGGGACATACAACATTATATATTAAACAACTTTATGAAAATAGTTATTTTCGATTTTGACTATATTTGTACTCTCAATATTCAAATTATTGGCTCCGTTGTTGATTTACACTTTTAATCATGACTATTTTAACTGTATAATTGAATACTTGCGCAACATGCGAGAATACACCTAGTTAGTTAATAAATTTGTTTTCTTCTCATTACACTATTTGAAATTATGGCGAGCAAAAAAATTCTGGAATCGACATAATCAATACCATATAAGGTAAATTGGTTATGTATTCTGCTCCTTAAAATGTCAAAATCGGTTATCAGGATTTTTGGTTCCAGTACCAGTTACCAGTTCTGATCCACAAAAATCTTTCATACGAGCTCACTGAATTTGCTAATCCTTTTTCCAACTTATATTACTCTATCTTGGATATAATTTAGACTAAAAAACCAACCAGATTTGATCAGTTTTTGCTAATTTAAAGACCCTCAAACATGAGATATTAGGGCTGGTTCATCATGTTAGAAATTTGGGTATAGAAAGGCTTGGAAATTATGAGAATCATGTTTATACTTTTAGATTAAAGTATTTGGGTGGTACTTGCAACCTTTAATCGGATAAGACTCATAAGAGTTTCAAGAACATAGAATTTGAAGTTATGATTTTCGTGATTGTTGTTGTACCAAGAAAAATGATGACCAAAATGATTAAGTACTTCATTTATCTGAAAACTGTCAAGGCAGTTTTCTTTGTCCAAAAACTGCTCCAACTGTCAAAACCAGTTTATAACAGTCATAAACTGTCACTAAAACTGGATCATTAATAAAGGTGAAAATGAAGTCAAAATATGGGTTCACTAAAACCAGCTCGACACTAGCCAGGGGCTCTGCTCCTAGGACCCCACCAGGGGTTGCCGCCTCTTGGACCCCGCTCCCAGGGGCGTTACCCATGAACCCCTGTTCGTTTAGCGGCTTCGCCCATAAATGACAGTCTACTTTGAATCTTGAATGAACTTAAACAAGTGTGCACTCCGCATCTTCCTAATTTATTTAATATTAATCAAGATTGATTTTTGGTCAACAAGTCAATCCATCACACTTAAATACACACACTGATGATACAAAATCACCAACACATCATTTTAATTGTTAGAGTAAATTACACGAATGGTCCCTATGGTTTGGGGTAATTTACACGCTTGGTCCCTAACTTATTTTTTAAACTTGGAAAGTCCCTATTGTTTGTTTTTGTTATACGCCTGGTCCATGTCTTACCTAAAAAGACTATTATTTAAATAGGAAAAAATTGTGAGATAAGTAAGGTAAGGTGAGGGGGTTGGGGTTGTGCTTACTTAAATATTTAAAAAAATCAAGGGCAAAAGAAGTTTTTTTAGGTAAGACAGGGACCAAGTGTGTAATAAAAACAAACAGCAAGGACCTTCCGAGTTAAAAATAAGTTATGGACCAAACGTTCAAATCACCCTAAACCATAGGGACCATTCGTATAATTTACTCTAATTGTTATTTATCATATTCAAATTACAAACTCATAATGAGTTGATTTTTATTGCATATTAATTATTTTGTTGTCTTTTGATAGGTGAATTTTATGCACCTATTTTGCATGTTTATTTCCGTCCTTTCATAGCATTCTACTTCATAATTCTTGCATTTAGTTAATTATTAGGGCAATTGCATATTTCTTTATGAATGTCTGATACTTCACTATTTTTGATTTATTTTGCAGGCATTATGGAGCGTGGAGCTTGGATGCATGGAGCATGGAGCTTTTGAGAAGACCTAATCATTGAAAACACTTTGGATTTCATTTTTGTAAGCATTGAACATTCCAATTCCATCTTTATTCTTGTTTGATTTGTTCTTAGCCATGTGTGGCTAAGAAACCCTAGTTTCTAGTTCTTGTTTAAAACATGTTGATTGCTTGACTTGAAGCATATGATTTGATGTTTGATTTGTGATTCTATTCTAGTGATTATGTGTAACACTGTAAATTTTCAACAATTTTTTTTCATTTAAAAAAATCGCATATTTTTCATAACATATTGTATAAAAGTCTCGTTTATTCAATTTACAAGCACAACTCCATTAATAATCCAGGGTCCTCGTAACTCTTTCTCTGGTGTGTACAATCAAGTCGGTGTCGTCCCGCGATCCTGAGAAACCTGAAACACATAACACATACACGGTAAGCACAAAGCTTAGTGAGTTCCCCAAAATATAACATACAACAAATTCGCCACTCAAGGCTATACTATGTAAGACCCTCCAGTCAATGTGTCTCGGCGGTACCATCCACTCCCTTAGCTCATTGGACCCTCTGGTCCGGTCTAACTTGTTGGACCCTCCGGTCCGGTCTGGTCGAGGACCCTCTGGCCTCATAAATCGTTGGACCCTCTGACCCCGTCTGTAAAGCTCCGCATGACATAAATCACAAAGAAATAATGCACAACATAAAACATAAGGCATGATAACATAATACTCAATGTAAGCACATAAGACCTTCCGGTCACACATAACTACCACTCAAGGTAAAGTATAGTGAGAAGACTCACCTGACAAGCACCAAGTAAAGACCTCGCTCCCGAATCTCGAACTAGCCTCCGCCTAACACAAGGAATAAATATCTCTAAGTGATACTCTAATCACAACTCTACTGACGGAAGGCTATTCTTTCTCTCATTAACTCTTTTGAAGTGGATAAAAGAACATTTTACCCCTCCATGGTCTCCACTACTCATGTTGACCAAAACCCCAAAGTCAACAGAAGTCAACTCGAGTCAACAGCCCATGTCTGACCCGACTCGCCGAGTGCACCCTTGCGACTCATCGAGTCCACTTACTTTCCTCAGAAGTCTCGTGACAGTCCAGCTCAGCTCGTCAAGTTGACCCCCAACTCGTCGAGCTATCGCATGATTCAGCTCTTTAGGACAAACCCTAACTAACTCGTCGAGTCGGCTCATCGACTCGGCGAGTTCATTCAGACCAAATGTTCATTCAGACGATTTGAATCAGATCTATTACTCCAAACACTAGATCTATCATCCCAAGGCTCAATAATCATGTAAAGCTTCGATCTTTACGTTCATACATGAGGTTGTAGCTCTAAAATGCTACTATATGCATTTCATGAAGGATTTAGTTCATCAACACTCATTTGAACAACTAAAGTTGGGACACCTAGACTCTAAGGACCTTAGGAGGTCCAGATCTGAGGTTTCCAACCTCAACCCATGTCTCATTCAACTCATAGATTCAAATGGATGGAAGCAAAGCCCTAAAACTCCCAAAATGAGATCTAGCACAAGGAATGAGGAAGATGAGGACTTTGTACCTTCTTTTAGCAGCTGAAACACTCAATACTACAGATCCACTGCCTTCCTTTGTTCCCCATCATGAAGCTCTTCATCCTTCTTCATAGAAATGCACCAAGATTGCCCAAAATGATTACACACTCACTTCACCAAGGTTAGAATGGTTTAAGGGTTTCTCTCAAGCTCTCAAGGGAAAGTGTGGCCGCAAATGAAGGCCATAAGTGTTAGGTTTTAGTATACTACAACATCCTATGGTGCACATACAACCCTAAATACCTTGGATCTATGTTTTCTCTATTATACAAGCAAATATGAAGTTTCCAAGATATTACCCTATACTAGCATACAAATATCATATACTTGGGTAATAAATTAGATATAATACATACCATTTTTGATGTAACTTGTCTTCATGAAGCTTTAGTGCCTAGCGCCCCAAGTGTGACACCTCAAATGGTTCACACAACACCATGAACACTTGGAATAACCTTGAGAATAAGGATAATTTGGTTCTCTCTAGTGAAATCGGCCTTGTCCTTTTGTGTACACACTAGTCCAAATTTCACCAACCAAGGACTTCTTTATATAGTGTGGAGATTAAGGTTAAACCCTAATACCCATGACCTTTCATTTCATATGATCCATGGGTTAAACACTCCATGGACTATCCATGAAAGCTTAGCCCAACCTAAATGAACTTGGCCCATCACACACGTATATATCTAAGAGTCCATATTGAATTAGTCCCTTTTTTGATCACTTAATTAATTATAAATTAATTCTTGATCAATACTAATTAAATAATATGATTATGTATTAATATATTAGAACTTATCATATATTAATATAAATCACTAATATCCTTTTTCCTCATCTTGTCAATCCAAATGTTCTGATGCCATGCAACCCAAATGGACCATGTCGGGTCGGGTCAAGTCTTACCAATTATAGTTATGGACTTAGACATTAATCCAACAGTCTCCCACTTGGATAAGTCTAAAACTACTATTGAGTATGACTTCAAACCCCGACTAGCAATCATAGCTCTCAAAAGCTTCTGTCAAACTCTGACCTTGTCGATGAACTCTGACCTTTGTCAATGACTTGTCCATTAGATAAGGGATCATATATTCCTCCATTCTATATATCATATGAACTGAGACATGGATTATAAATCATTCTCTCTGTCTATTAGTTGTTTCCCGATTTCCGATTTATGACGACTGACTGATTGAACAAATCAAATCAGTCCTGTCTTGGCCAAGCACTCACATGTGTCATCACTAAATCATCGAGGGGCCCACAGATATCGCTTTTATCCCGAAGGTAAATGGAATGGATAAACTTCGACTCATATGGCTTGTTCTACTACTTGTTGAATCATACACAAAGGCACGTTTTATAACATCAAGTTACCAATGCGTTTTCATGCAATCAATGTATAACCAACTCATAGTAACAACTCATATCTCTAGGTTTTAAGAATATAAGATATTATCGTCTCATGATCACTCGTGATAAAATCCATGAAGTGATTCAAATGAGCGCGGGTTGAATCCAATACTCAGAACTTATGAGCACTCATGAGTGTTGTAGCACCACTTTGTCCAACATCTTAGACCTCTACAAGCCAACCCATGACAGTCTTGATTCATATCTACTTCCAACATAAGACCGACTGTGGATGGTTTGAATAACTTAGTCATTCCGGAAGAATAATCTAGTTATTATGGAAGTCAAAACATGAAAAGTGAAACACAAGAATAAATGAATCAAATATGGTATCAAACCCTATGAATATAAATAGACCACTTTTATTTATCACCATACTGATTACTCATTATTCATTGTTTCGGTTTTATCAACTTTGTACCTGAATTAAAAACACTAGTTGTCCCATGCTCCAAGCATGTACACTATGTTTTTCTAAACAATAGCTTTTCCATACACCAAGTATGCACTCTATGTTTATCTATGATCCTTACTTTGTGAACTAGATCGATTGAACATAATTTCAATGATTCTCTTTTCACACTTCCAAATCCTTGTCATAAATGTAAGAATTCCTAACATTTATCGAAATCTGTTTAGATTTTAAACTTATATGCATTGTTCCTCTTGTAATGATTATGCACAAAGCCACAAAGACTTGGCAACAATCACTACATAGTATTCCAATGGAGAGAAATTCCTTGGAAGCGATGTCTCAAATTCAAAGTGCATTGCTTTGAACGTCCTTTTTACATTAAGTTTCTTTAACCTTACACAGATTGCTTCCACCTATGAAGACAACTCTATATTCCCATTTGACTACCACTTCTGAACAAGAGTTGCCTCTTTTCAGACTATGTCAATATGGTCCTTCTAATATTAATAGTATACTTCCTACTGTCCTTGAGCAACCAATCTTTGGTAAACCTTAGATTTTCCTCAACAATTGCTTAATCACTTTAGTCATATCCAATTCTAGACATTGTTCACCTTAATGCCCCAAGGCATTTGGAAAATTCAGAAAGGATAAATATTATAGCACATTTAATCGATCTTGTACCCAAAGTAAATGGGACACGATTCATGATGTTTCACATAAAGACATGGTTCTAGACCAGTCTTTTGGCATAATAATTTTTTGTTTTCCATATTCTCAAAATTTGACTATGAAAACGGATGTCGTAATCATAATCGAATTTTGAGAACGCAATATAAAGAATTTTCTTAAGTTGAACCAAACCAACATAAAATTCATATATATATATATATATATATATATATATATATATATATATATATATATATATATATATTCTTGACTAAGATGATTAAAATCTCGATCTAAGCCTTTTAGAATTGAAATGAAGTATAATTTCCTCTCCATTAATTATAGCAAAACAACTTTTTCAACCCCTACAACCTCACGAATTGAAACTTTTGTTTTCTATAATTAACATTGCTAACTTGCAATAGTTATCATAATTATCATGCTCCCACTAACATGATGATTATTAGCATAACACTTATGCTCCCACTATCTATGACATGTATCCAGAAAACAATTGGACTTCTAGAGGTCAATACTAGATTTCTTTGATAAGACTTTATCAAAATCATACACCTTATCTTAGATAGCTCACAGGTGTGTCTAAACAATTTCAGAACTATGAAAAGGGATGTCATAATCATAGTCTCAATTGTTTAGACCTTTGCTATCTACTTCAAATCTACTTGGTGGAAGTGTTTCCTCACCATCATTTTCATGAATCGGAGTGAAACCTTATGACCCTTAGATTTTATGGTATATGTGTTCCTTTCCATGTGAATTTTTGTCAAAACCATAATCACAAGGCAAGACTGCAAGATTAGTGACAATTCCAAATTCATATGGATTGAACTTGTGCAATCTTAAATTCTTTCCACCTAGCAGCTCAAGGGCCTGCCATTGCTTCCAAGTTGATATGCAACCAAGTGAGAACTCTAAGAACTCATATGCAAAGCCAACTTTAACAGGAATGGGCACAGAAATAGAAATATGTCAACTACAGGTTTTTTATTCTTGATTAGATCTTGAAATTCTTTTTAGGATCTTTAAGACTCCCACTATCCTCTTGACATATAAGACTATCTTGCCAAATATTCAAGAGATAGTGCGGATTCTTTATCAAGACAAACACTTCACACAATTGGCCTAAGTTGGTCTTTGTTTTATCCAAAACATCACAACTTACCAATTTCAAATGTACAAGAGTAGGACACTTTTACTCTTACATTTGACAAGTGTTTTAAACCTTTCTTTAAGATATGTCACTCAACTTACAGTCTTGGAGTATGACTCTAAGACTTGTTTTGAAACGAAGTATGACTCATCTTCTTGATTTGACCACTTCAACAATTCATAGCTCCTCTTCTTAGCTATCAGAATGCACTTAGAGGATGAATTGTGATAAGGTCTCTTAATCATTAAGATGATCATATAACATGATACTAAAGTACTCTTCCATCTTTTCAGATTTAAGAAACTTTTATCCTTCTGCCTAATTTGATTATTCTCATTCGTTCTGCCATACATCGAATATTTTCCAATGTATCAAAATTACACTTAAGCCTGTAAGTATAACCATATTTACTAAACTTTAGGAAATCATGACGAATAGTCTTAACGATTATGTGTGGTGGGCTTGATCAGTGCACAAGAATGTGTACTCAATCCCTTAGTCCTTTACTTAACCCACACATCCATGTGAACAAGTAATTAGTCTTAATTTTCCAATGCTTGAAAGTTTTCATTCATCATACTATACAACTTGCATGATTCCAAGTTTCGGTCCAATTGAAACTTGGGTGATGAGAAACTTTCCTTATTTGGTAAATTTAGACACTACCACAAATGAAAGAATCAAAACCATTTTCCTATATTACTAGCAATGGAATCATATAAACAACAATTTTTTTTCACAAATGTCATTGTAAGGATACTTAAAATAAATAAAATCAAAAATTTCCTTTTATTTTAAAAACTTTGTGGAAAAACTTATCCTTAGAATCCATAAGAAAACCTTGTTGTTATATATTCCTAAGCAATGTGCCATAACTCCTAAGTAACAACTTCAAAATTCTGATGCGATCGAACTCCATCTTCGCGATCAGAAGCAGCATATACTTCCTTTAAGATTTATCTCTTTTCTTTGATTCTTATAACATCACCATGTGACTTAGTCACATTATGTAATAAGAATCTCCAAATAGGAACTTAACAGAGTTAGACAATGGACTTTACCTAAAGTAGAGTCAAACTTATTTACTTTAACATCCTTAGGTAAATTTGGCAGCTTTGCAAACAGCGCCCCTTCCTTTGGAAATTTTAACAAATGGACCCTTTGGTAATGGTACATGGGAATCTCATAGACTTAGCTTTTCTCTTTACCATTTGGTCAACCGAGTTGACTATGGTCGGTCCATTTCCATTGGGAAGAGAATGCTTTTTCTGTATTTCCAGTGTCACCATTGTCAATGTCCATAAAGTTTTGGGAAGTCGATCTTCTAATCAAATTTGCTTTACTAGCCTTCCAAATCATTGCTGATTCAGCAGTACCAAGCAAATAGATAAGATCATTAAGGGTCTTGTCATAGTCTGTTTCATACGAGTCCCAAAGGAACTCACTATATGACTTAGAAAGTGATTGAACCACCAACTTTCTCAAGACTTTGACACCCAACTCTCCCGGCTTGTCAATATGTGACTTCATCTCCAAGATGTGATCATACCTAGACCTTGCCTTGCCAATAGGGCTTGAGTGACCTTGAACTTGTGGGTTAGGGAGAATAATTGGAGGAGGTGGAGGAAGTGAAATTCCAAGAGATTTGGGAAGATTATAGATGTTTGAACTAGACATCTTTTGGGAGATATTCAAATTTAGTTGATTTAAAGTCCTTAATATAACACCCAATATGAAATATTAAGGCTAGGACCCAACAACCTATTTATAACTGGAAGAGGGATGCCGTAATCCAAGTTATAAAATAGTTGAAGGTAGGTAAATGAAGATTTACCAATATCCACCATGAAAAACGAAATGTAATTAACTTTTAATTGGATTTGAAACTCCTAGATCTTTTGAGATACATTGAACTTTCAATGGCATGTTTGAATCTCGATTGTGCCCTCTCAAGTTTGTGACTGGGATGTCGAGGATCACAAACAAGGTGTGAATAACCATGCAAATTGACTTGGTACCCTTAATTTTTATCACCCAATTGATGTGTCGGTTAACCACACACGTTCCACCGATCTATGATAAAACTTAAGTCACCCTTTGCCACACATTGTCAGTCCCATGTTAGTGTGTCGGTTAACCACACATGCTCCACTAACGACTTAACAAGGGTGCAAAGTGTAATTTCATGGGTTAGCACCAAATCCACATTTTCCTAAGTAACTAAGATTGGGAATTTACAAGTGTTTAGTTACTTAGTATTTATCATTAATACTTTTCATGAAGGGAGAATTATAGTCCTTGTCCTAGCTGTTCGGCTAACGACCCTCCACCAGTCAAGGAAGCGGTGGGTGAGAGTGGACACCCATTAAACTGCCATTTTATAGGCAGTAACCTTATACCCCCCTTATAGAATGGCTTCGTGAATGAGGCCTACTAATGGTAAGACGACTTGATCTTACACATATATATAAATATTATTAACTTATAATATTATAAAGTATAAGGGTTGAATTTGAACTTTTAAAATTCTAAGGGCTTAACTTGGAATTAAAGTATTCATAAGTGAAAACTTTACAAATTCCAAAACTTGTGGGCAAGTTTTTGAAACTATTCAAAACTTATGAGTTTAATGGTTCATTAAAATGAAGAGTCTTCATTTTTTATGTAACCTCTTATTCTTTAATAACACTTTTAAATAAGTGACTCTTAAACATCCATAACTTGAGGACAAGTTATGGAGTCATAATACTATTTAATGAAAAAGACTTTTCATTTTTTATGTAACCTATGGCACTTTTATGAGTTTTAAGATTCATAAGTGTGACCTTTTATGTAACTTGAGGGCAAGTTACAAAAAAAAACATTTTATGAACTATCTCTAGATTAATTAGGATTGAAAACAACTAAAACACAAATTATTTTTTCTCGTTAATCTAAACTAACTCATAAATAAAGGAAACATAAAACGTTTGGTAATCCATAACTTATGGAGTTAAATGATTGTTTTATGATGAAACTTTTCATGTTCCAAAACTTAAGAATAAGTTATGGAATTCTTTAAAACATTAACACCAAATTTTGTAACTCCATAAAAACTTTGAATCAATTTTTTTTAAACCTTTTCATATCCATAACTTATGGAGGTTTCAAAACACTTAAGATCACAACTTTAAAAAAAAAAACTTTGAGCTCCAAAATTTTATGACAAAATTTGTAACTCCTTAAAACATTTAGATCAAACTTTTAAAACTAATAAAATAATCATATCATTTTATCTTTTACTAAATTTGACCTAATTCAACTCATATAACAAATTATTCAAATTTTACAAATAATTAGTTTTTCACAAAACAAGTAATTATCTTAAAATTTGACAAACTTCATGTTTTTTATTTCTTTTTTTTTCAACTTTGAAAATCAAACATTTGCATGAATATAATAGAAAACAACTCATGGCTCTGATACCACTGTTGGGTTTTAGTATACTACAACATCCTATGGTGCACATACAACCCTAAATACCTTGGATCTATGTTTTCTCTATTATACAAGCAAATATGAAGTTTCCAAGATATTACCCTATACTAGCATACAAATATCATATACTTGGGTAATAAAATAGATAGAATACATACCTTTTTTGATGTAACTTGTCTTCATGAAGCTTGAGTGCCTAGTGCCCCAAGTGTGACACCTCAAATGGTTCACACAACACCATGAACACTTGGAATAACCTTGAGAATAAGGATACTTTGGTTCTCTCTAGTGAAATCGGCCTTACCCTTTTGTGTACACACACTAGTCCAAATTCACCAACCAAGGACTTATTTATATAGTGTGGAGATTAGGGTTAAACCTTAATACCCATGACCTTTCATTTCATATGATCCATGGGTTAAACACTCCATGGACTATCCATGATAGCTTAGCCTAACCTAAATGAACTTGGCCCATCACACATATATATCTAAGAGTCCATATTTAATTAGTCCCTTTTTTTATCACTTAATTAATTATAAATTAATTCTTGATCAATACTAATCAAATAATATTGATTATATATTAATATATTAGAACTTATAATATATTAATATAAATCACTAGTATCCTTTTTCCTCATCTTGTCAATCCAAATGTCCCGATGCCATGCAACCCAAATGGACCATGCCGGGTCGGGTCAAGTCTTACCAATTATAGTTATGGACTTAGACATTAATCCAACAATAAGGGCCTTTAAATAGGTCACAAACCCAAACAATTAGGGTTTCTCTGCCCAGTACCTACTCGGTGAGTCCCTCCTCTGACTCGTCGAGTCCACTCATTAATCCGCGCGATCAACTCGACTCGACTCAGCGAGTTGGTCCCTCAACTTGTCGAGTCCCTCCTCCAATCCCAAGATTAACATACGCAATAATGTCTCTGAAAATCCGGATGCTACAATTCTCCCCCACTTGAATTAGATTTCGCCCTCGAAATCTCTCCTCAACAACAAATAGATCTAATCCAATAACCGAACAATACCATTAAGAGGATCTTATAACACACAACTATCTTCCTATCTGGACACCTGAATCCAAACAGGAACTCCTCCCTGGAAAAGGACAGACCCATCTGCCACTACGCTACCCCTTCTGACTCTCAAGAATCTGGAAAATCTAGTAGCCTTACACACAGGCAAACCACCCTCACAAGATATCACCATGTTATTCGACCCTCGAATAACAAACCCCAATAACTCACTGTCCCTCTAATTCTCTAATGGGGACCGATAAAGATAAGACCATGTCCAAAACTAGCTACCGCTCACTCGTCCCAGACATGCTAAACAATCCAGATCATATACCAAGGAACGAAAGGATCCCATCACACCATGGACCCACCCACTGCACTGCAATCACAAACCTTCTGAACAGAGAACCCTCAACACCCTGACCTTAGGCACGAAAAATGATCATGGTTGTTCAGAAGCGTCCTCCGACATCTAACAAACATAAACCTCAGCTCCCTTCTCAATATCCCTTTCAAGACTGAGCACCAGGTCATCTCCCGACCCAGCAGATGAACCTCCAAGGTTATCCATTGCATTATCCCAACCGTCTTAATGGTTTCCTTCTCACAATAACTACATTGGCCCATTGTGACACACAAGTCACGAAGTTCGCCTTACCCCAAGCGAATGTTACACTCCCAACTGAAGATCGACTCCACCCCGACCTCTGTCGTTTACTGCTCATAGTTATATGCATCTCATGGTACCTCCCGTACCCGAGTGCTGACCTACACAAGTTTAAGACATAAGACGATAAACAATACCCCTCAACATGGAACCCGTCTCAGAATCAAGAATCTCATCCCGCCTACCCAACGCACCACCAGAGCTAAACTCAAACTCGAGAGTTTGGTCTGATCCAAAGTTGGAGTCACTCGACCCAAATGAGCACACAACTCATGACTCATGATCCGCAACCCATACATACCCCACTTATCCACTTCCATTTGGTTGCAAAACCACTACTCAATTTAGAATATAACGACTCTCGACAATTATAGAGACCCCACTCTCACCCCTGGTTCGACCACCAAGCTCCCACAACTCAAATATTAGGGCTACCCAAGCCTAAAACTCTTTTACGCCATGCTCCGATCAGATAGTACTTCATCACAACATTCTCTCGCTGATTAGTGGGTACTACGGCTCCCCGCAGTATCACAACAACCTCTCACCAAGTAGTGAGTACTACGGCTCCCCGTAGCGTCACCACAACCTCTTACTGAATAGGGAGTACTATGGCTCCCCGTAGTATCACCACAACCCTCACTGAATAGTGAGTACTACGGCTCCCCGTAGCATCACCACAGCCTCTTACTGAATAGTGAGTACTACGGCTCTCCGTAGTATCACCACAACCCTCACTGAATAGTGAGTACTACAGGTCCCCGTAGTATCACCACAACCCTTTGCACTAAATCATTGAAACTGAAGCTCCCCGTAGTATTACCGCAGTTGCTCTTACCACTTCACAATCTCAGTCATAGCTCGACGCCACCCTGCGATCCTTAACTCATGCCATGCGTACCAATCAAAGATAGGTGTACACACTTACCCAAATTATGCATTGCTATTTTTGACAACATCCGCCATAACAAAACGCCTTTCCCTGCTGCAATCCACATTCTCGAATAATCTCACTTAACACAATTAGCCGAAGTGCTCCCACCGGAACTATAGATACTTGCTACATCATTTGCCAAATCTCAACTCAGAACTCAAAATAATTTGGATATAAGGACATCATACTCGGATACATCGGAACCTACACAGAATCTCATGATGCTTTTCCCAAACCATCGATCCCACTCTCGCACCACTATAACCTTAGAGAATGCCATCCCCCACTTTGAAATACAGAGGCATCGCCAATGGCTCCGAACATGCTGACGAATACCCGAAGTTCTCCCTCTACTGGTCACTACCCGTACGCAAACTACTCATATCAACCCTGAAATTGATCGACAAAACAACTGCTTCCCTTCCAGGGGTATAGATCATAGTCTATACCTTCACTTGCAAATCACCGCAATTGCATCCGCAATCCAGCAATCCGATCGCACTAGAACTCGACATATGCTAATTCTGAAAATCACAGGTCACAATGAATTTTTCCCAATCCACGACCACCTGCCGTGGACCCATTCATCCTTTCTTAAACACAAACTCTTACATCTTCCCGTCCGACACCTCATATTCCCATAACCATTCCTCTGACTGCACATGAATGGATCGCTGATCCCCTAACCGGAGAAACAGTTCTCCCCCACTCAGGGTTCGAACAATCATTAATTAGAACATCCACGGTCTACTCAGTAGATTGTCTCACCATTCATGTCACACTTGACTCTTAAACGTATTTCTCAATCATGCCAACGCCTTCCCAAAGGACACCAAACAATCTCCAATATCCCGCTCCTGACAAAATCTTGGAATCCTCCACACATGACTGCATCTAGCCACCTTGAAGACTCAGACTGACATACCATCGGAAACCCCACTGTTCCGAACCTAATCTATCTCAAATCCGGAAATAGTGCCCTGCCACACACTTTGACTCCAACTCATCGATCCTCCTCCCAAAACAGGAATGATCATAAAAGCATAGACCTCATTCTCATTGTCGATACACCATGTAAACCACGAGGGCCACTGCCCCGATATACTCCTTTAATCACTGAAAATTACTAGTACAAGTATCTTTACCTCAACAAGGCACCTCTTTTCTCTCATCCGTCTTAGTCCCACTAATGACTCTCTCTCTCTCTATCTCTCTCTCTCTCTTGGCATAAGAACACCTCGCAGCCAACATACTGCCCCAATATTTTGGTGATAAGGTCACCACGCTTGCTACCCTATAGGGTTTACCTTTAACTCTAACCAGAAGCTCCATATCTCTCATGCTTCCCGCAGAACACTGAAATAGCACCGCTCAGGTCACAGAAAGTGACATCTCCACTATCGGCTGGTCGCTCAGCCCAGGCCGTATTCTCCCATAACGCACCATTCCTACTCATCCCTGAGTCTTGTGACTCCGACTGGCATCTCACCAAAAATCCTCGGAGCTAACTCGATTTCCCTTTCAAGGGATGCTCCACTAAAACTCGTTCATCATGGCCCTCTGGCCCCATACTCTTTCACATCTGATTTCTGTCTAGACAATCACCACATAATAATCGATAAAACCAGAAGCACTAACTGCCACGTGTCCTGGTACTCAAACCATGTGACCACCTCTCGATCTGCTATGAATCATGGTACCCGAACCATGTTATCTCCTCTTAATCTGCAACGAATCATGGTACTCGAACCATGTTCTCTCTTCTCAATCCGCCTCAAATCATGATACTCGAACCATTACCCCTCGATCTACTACAAATCATGGTACTCGAACCATGACATCACCTCTCGATCTACTACAAATGATGGTAATTGTGACAACCCTATTTTTCCCAAAAAGCATTGTAAACACTCGAAGGCTAAAAACAACGAAATTAACCTCGAAAATAAAGTGTTCAAGTATCTAAGTTGGGATGCATCGAATATTAGATATCATGCCAAGGTTTCCAAAAACATAAAGAACGCTCAAAACCGGGTTATATTGAAGAAATTATAACCACTCGTATATTTACGACGCGACGTTAAAACATTATTTGACGTAAAAAGTAGAATCTCAATAAAATGCATTTTAAGCCTTAAGTATCTAAACAAAAGTCGTAGATCTCGTTGAAAGGTGAACGTACATAAAAAGATCGCCCAAATTGGACCTCGTATGAAGAAGTTACGAATTTTCAAAGTTTCGTAACAATAGTAGAGGGCTAAAAACTCGGATTGAAGATCGAGTGTTATTTAGCTAACGCAACCTAAACGAAAGTTGAAGATCTCCTCAGTAGTAATAAAACAATAAAAAGACAGACGAAAACCGACGTCGAATAAAGAACCTATGAATTTTTAACGAACTATTAGGAGGCCCGGCCTATTAAAAATATATCATTAAAAATAAAGTCAAAACTAGCCGACGGAGTCTAAATGAAAATTGTAGAGCATAATCTCACCTACGCGTGGATATAAAGAACGCGAAAAACGGAGATCGTACGCGAAAGTTACGGAATTTAGAAGTCGGAAGCAGGGATTACGCCCCGCGTACTCTGGGAGTACGCCCCGCGTACTAGACCCAGAGTCGAGTCCCATCGGCCCGCCCAAGCTATGCTTAGCTAGCCAGGAGTCGTAAGCCATGACGCCATATTACGCCCAGCGTAACGACGTACGCGCTGCGTACGTGAGTACGCCCCGCGTACTCCAAAATTACGCCCCGCGTACGAGGCAATTCCAGCCTATAAATAGAAAGGTTCAGCTTCGAGTTTTTGCACACTTTCACAACTTCTCAGTCATTCTCCCATACCACTAAGTTCCAGAGACCATTTTTCTCACCTCGGTTTCCGCACTCGAGCCCCGACGGAAGATTTACGCTGCAGAGATCCCCGAAGAGCCCGACGACGCAACCATCCGCGGACGAAGTTCTGCTCAACCCTAGCCTCTCTCTTCGAAACGAGTGAGTTCATACCCCTACTTTTCAATTGTTTTCATGTTTTAGGGGGGGGGGGAATACAAGTACATTACAAATCAAAGTATTATTTTTATAATATCGTTCTTATAGAGTGTTGATACAAAAATAACTTTAGGTTTTAAAGGGATATTATATCACCAAGTTGTTATTACCAAATGGGAACATACTTTTGACAAACTATAATGAGCATAGTATTCAAGTGATTCATACATTTTACATATACATCTCGACAAATGAAATGCTTTCAAAAGAAGTACAGTCTTTTATCATCGTAAATCTGTTTATACCTAGTAATGTGAGACAGCTTCACGTACGTTCGAGTATGCATTATTAAGTCCTGTATTATATACCATAATCCCTTGTAGGGGGAGCGTGATACTTGTGTATAGATCTATACGGGATTGACAATCCCACACCTAAGCTGTTAGCTACAGCTAGGCCGGCAGGCCTGGGGTGACAAATGTCATAACAGTTCCAACGCCCGAAGAACGTTGTTACAGGCCATCATTGTCAATAGCATGGTTATAAAACTCACATAAAAGTATAAAAACAAGTTAGATTTACGAGATTCATACATGCATTTCAGTTTTCCATTTTATTGTTAATACAAATGTTATCACTATTATTCAAGCATGGAAAACACTAATGCACTCCAACACGGGAAACTTTTCAACTCATTTATAGAAAATATTGGATTTTCTGAAAACCTCGTTCATCGATTTACTATCAAAAAGGACATACTTTTCAATGCAAAACACTTATGAACTCACCAACTTAATTGTTGACACTTTTTCGAAACCACTTGTATTTCTCAGGGAATCAGTAATACAGGTAGCCACCAGCTTTTGGAGAAGGAAACACTAAAGATGTTTTATTATTGAACATTTATCATCTCATTGTAATATTCTTTTGTTATTATGTATAACGCAACAACATACGTTTTCATTATATATGTGATGGTTGTGTTACTTTCTTTACAATATTCAATGGTTGTGATACTACGTGAAGTCATCCACCCCCGAATGTTTCCGCCATTCTGGTTTGGGGGTGTGACAGATTGGTATCAGAGCATTGTTTATAGTGAACTAAGTATATCGAACCACATACGATATACAAACTATAAATGCAAAGGGGACCAAAAACCCTCTGATGAAACATTTTCATGAACAAAATACTTTCTTTTAAAGATATACATTTTTACAAGCATGCATAAATCTCGTATCATAACAAGTTTTACTAAAAAGTATTACGGCAAGTTACGACACTACGATTGAGCCTCGGGGTATGTAATCATGTCGAGAATAAATATAGCCTGATCAACTATATTTATCCTGGATTTGACCAACGTACGTCGAGGAATGGTCGTAGTGGACAACAAGCCGAAAACTTACCAAATACAAAATTGTTCTAGTTTCGCCAAGTTGAAATAGTATAGAAGTATTATTAAAAATAGTTGTACAATAAAAATTATAGTTAAAAATAATAAGTCGCTAAATAGAAATTTCTTTTCTTATAACGTTCTCATACATCTATCCTAGTACAGACAAATGGTCGGGTTCCATTTACCAGGAGATCCCTACTACCCAAACCAAGGCAACGGTGGTTGGATAGAAGAAGACCCGGAGGAAGACCCAGAGGAAATCGAAGAAGAGGTCGAGGAAGAATTCGAAGTCGAAGTCGTAGAGGAGTTCGAAGTCGACGAAGAGATCGTGGAGATTTCTAGCGGGACAGACTCCGAGTCAGAAGTGTACGACCCTCCCATCCCTCATCCTCCCGTAATCAGACCAGATCAACCGGGACCCATCCCCATCTGGGGAAGCCACCTCTACTACTGGAGCCGCCAACAAGGTGTACGCCCTCCATTCGGCATGTGTCGGGATTTTTACAACGTCAGTGGGGGAGGCTCAGCAGATCGAGCACTTCCTGTCGTCGTAAATGCTATAGCTAACCAGAACTACCAGGCGGACCAACAAGCAGCCAGAGTTCGTGAAATCAATGCTGCTACCCAAGGTAACGCCGCTGACATCCGCCGTTTGGAAGGACTACATGAAAAATACCCAAATCTACACGGGAACACTTCAGAACCAAATGATAGTGGCTCTGGCAGAAATAAGAGGGATGAAGGAACAACAAGCAGATCTCGAGAGGCGACTGATGGGAGTCAAACGGTCGGATGCCGAGTCTAGCTCCAAACGCCGCAAGTAGAGATTGTTCGATGCCCAACAATTTTGTTATAGATTAGGATCTCGGATAAAAGTTTTTCCCTTATTTCCCTTTAGTATCTGCAATCGGAGACCTCTAGGAGGGTCAAATTTTTCCCGAACAAGATATGTAATGTAACACACCTCAAGTGTGACCTATATGAATGAATATGAAGTATTTCTTATTATATACCTCTCAAAAAAAAAAAAAAAAAAATTACGAGTTTTAAATTTCTATGCCTACCTTGAAACCATAAACTGAAGTCAAAACAAATAACAACTAACACACGATTGTCAAAACATTAGAAACTTATAAAATTCATTCTTATTTTCTCTACCAGAACATGCCTCCTCGTAGATCAACACGCAGAAACTCAACTTCAACACCACCTCCACCACCTCCTCCAATTATGGACACCGTTATGTTCCAGACTGCTGTAACCGCTGCTGTAACTGCAGCAATGG
Source organism: Lactuca sativa (assembly GCF_002870075.4). NCBI lineage: Eukaryota > Viridiplantae > Streptophyta > Magnoliopsida > Asterales > Asteraceae > Lactuca > Lactuca sativa. The sequence continues at coordinate 125,986,771 of NC_056630.2, read as the reverse complement.
CTCAAATGAGCAACAACGGATCGGGGGGAGGAACAAACAGTTTTACAAATGGCCAAGGTCAAAGCCGTTCAGGGGTATGCACTTACAAAGACTTCACCAACGGAAAACCTATTCCCTTTTGCGGGACTGGGGGAGTATTGGCTCTATCTCAATGGATAGAGAAAACCGAAGCTGTATTCGAAATCTGTGCATGTCCTGAAGAAAGCAAAGTAAAATTCGCCGCTTTTACTTTCTCTGAACGCGCCCTGACATGGTGGAACGGCCACGTCCAGACACTAACCCTGGTGGTGGCAAACTCCATGGGTTGGGAAAACCTGAAAAGAATGCTCCTTCGAGAATACTGCCCAAGAGGCGAGATTCAGAAGCTTGAACAGGAACTGTGGAACCTCTCGATGGTAGGATCGGACATAGCTGGTTACATCAACAGGTTCAGTGACTTAATAACACTTTGCCCAGGAATGTTAACCCTGGAGAGCCAAAAGGTTGAGAGATACATTTGGGGACTATCACCCCAACTTCGAGGAAGTGTGCTAGCTTCCAGACCCTTGACTTTCGCCAGCGCCAAGGAACTAGCGCAATCTCTTGTTGATCATGGTGTCTGTCAAGGAGCCGCGGCGATTATGGCTGAACCAACCAAAGGGAACAGCAACAATGAAATCAATGCCAACAACAACAACAAGAAGAAATTTTGGAACAAAAGGAAGGGGCAAACTTCACAAGAACCTTCAAAGAAACAAATGGTTGCGGTTTATGCTGCTACTACCCCCACCACAACTCCTGCTACCTCTGCACCAACAAAACCATATGCAGGGATTCTGCCCAAGTGCAGCAAGTGCAACTACCATCACCATGGTATTTGTCGCGAGATGCACTGCAAGAACTGTGACAGGAAAGGGCACACAGCCCGTTTCTGTAAAGCACCGGCACGACCAATTACTCAGGTTCCTGGAACTGGGGTAAGCCGGGCATGTTATGGGTGCGGAGAGACTGGACACTTCAGGAGGGATTGTCCCAAGGAAAGGAATATTGGCGGTGTGGGGAGAGTGCTGGCAGTAGGACAGAGAGAAGCAATAGCGGACCCCACGGTGGTTACGGGTACGTTTCTACTCAACAACACTTATGCATGCATACTTTTTGACTGCGGTGCGGAGAGAAGTTTTGTGAGTCATAAATTCAAACACCTACTTAATCAAGAACCCCAACCACTCAATAAAATATTCACTGTAGAAATGGCAAACGGTAAAACAGAACACGCAAACGATTTATACGTAGGGTGCACACTAAATTTAAACGAGCACTTGTTTCAAGTCGATCTTATGCCCATTTCCATAAGAAGTTTCGATGTCATCATCGGTATGGACTGGTTGAGCCTTCACCATGCCGATATCCTTTGCCACGAAAGGGCTGTTCGCTTAAATCTGCCAAACGGTGAAACTCTTGTCATTTATGGCGACAAACCTAGTTCAAGTTTACAAATCATTTCCTGTATTAAAGCACAAAAGTATCTTCGTAAGGAATATCATGCCTTTCTAGCCCACGTAGTAGACAAGAAACGAGAATCGAAAAACATTAAAGATATTCCGGAAGTCTGCAACTTCCCGGATATTTTCCCAGAAGATCTTCCAGGAATCCCACCGGAACGTCAAGTCGAGTTCAGAATCGACTTAATCCCCGGGGCTACTCCTGTAGCAAAGTCACCGTACCGTTTAGCCCCAGCCGAGATGCAGAAACTATCCAGTCAATTAAACGAGCTGCTAAGCAAGGGATTCATCAGACCAAGTTTCTCACCATGGGGAGCGCCAGTCCTATTTGTGAAGAAGAAGGACGGATCCTTTCGCATGTGCATCGATTATCGGGAGCTAAACAAACTCACGATCAAGAACCGATATCCCTTACCGCGCATAGACGATCTATTCTACCAACTGCAGGGGGCAAGCTACTTCTCAAAGATCGATCTAAGGTCTGGTTATCACCAACTACGAGTACTGGAAGGAGACATCCCCAAAACGGCTTTCCGAACACGTTATGGTCACTACGAATTTGTGGTAATGCCCTTCGGATTGACGAATGCTCCAGCAGTGTTCATGGACTTGATGAACCGAGTATGTCGTCCCTTCCTGGACAAGTTCGTGATCGTGTTCATAGATGATATACTCATCTATTCAAGAAGCCAGGAAGAACACAGCAAACACCTCCGCCAAGTACTGGAAACATTAAGGGCAGAGAAACTTTACGCAAAATTTTCCAAATGCGAATTTTGGATTCGGGAAGTGGATTTCCTAGGACATGTTGTAAGCAAAGAAGGAATACACGTGGACCCTTCCAAGATAAAGGCAATAGATAATTGGACTACTCTAAGAACCCCTACAGAAATCCGGCAATTTTTGGGACTCGCCGGGTATTACCGAAGATTCATACCGAACTTTTCAAAGATTGCCAAGCCACTTACCACCCTAACCCAGAAGAATGTGACCTTCGACTGGGGAGAAAAACAAGACAGTGCATTTCAGACACTAAAGCGAGCCTTATGTAGTGCGCCCATCCTAACCTTGCCAGAAGGAACGGAGGACTTCGTGGTCTATTGTGATGCTTCAAACCAAGGACTTGGGTGTGTCTTAATGCAAAGAGGGAAGGTCATCACCTACGCCTCAAGACAACTAAAGACGCACGAAGTGAACTACACAACGCATGATCTTGAACTAGGAGCAGTCGTCTTCGCTCTGAAGATATGGAGACACTATCTCTACGGTACAAAATGTACCATCTTCACTGATCATAAAAGCCTCCAACATATCCTCAACCAGAAGGAACTCAACATGAGACAGAGGCGATGGGTAGAACTACTAAGTGATTACGAGTGCGAAATCCGATATCACCCCGGAAAGGCTAATGTAGTGGCTGATGCACTCAGTCGAAAGGAGTACTCAGGTCGCCGAGTGAAATCCCTAACTATGACAATCCATTCACACCTGTTCACGCAAATCAAGGAAGCCCAAATAGAAGCCTTGAAATCCGAAAATGTGACAGGAGAAGCCCTAAGAGGAATGGATAAGAACCTTGAGACCAAGAACAACGGAGTTCGTTATTTCATGGATCGAATTTGGATACCGAAGTTTGGTGGATTCAGAGAAATCGTTATGGACGAAGCCCATAAAACACGATACTCCATACATCCCGGCTCCGATAAGATGTATCTCGATCTCAAGAAATTGTACTGGTGGCAAAACATGAAAGCCAAAATTGCTACCTACGTAAGCAAATGCCTGACATGTGCCAAAGTCAAGGTGGAATATCAGAAGCCCTCGGGTTTATTACAACAACCAGAAATACCCGAATGGAAGTGGGAGCGGATAACCATGGATTTCATAACAAAGTTGCCCAAGACAACAAGCGGACTCGACACCATTTGGGTAATTGTCGACAGGTTAACTAAGTCAGCACATTTCCTACCGATCAAAGAGACGGATAAATTGGAGAAGTTAACAAGAACATACCTCAGAGAAATTGTACGACTGCATGGTGTGCCCATATCTATTATCTCGGACCGAGATAGTAGATTCACCTCAAGGTTCTGGCAGTCGCTACAAAAAGCTTTGGGGACAAGACTAGACATGAGTACCGCTTATCACCCACAAACCGACGGCCAGAGTGAGAGAACTATACAAACCCTAGAAGACATGCTGAGAGCTTGCGTAATCGATTTTGGCAAAGCATGGGACACACATCTACCATTGGTCGAGTTCTCGTACAACAATAGCTACCACACCAGCATCAAGGCTGCCCCGTTCGAAGCCCTTTATGGCCGCAAATGCAGGTCACCTTTGTGCTGGGCCGAAGTGGGGGACACGCAACTAGCAAAAGGACAAGCAACTGACAACACGCTCACTGGACCAGAAATCATAAGGGAGACTACGGAGAAGATTGTTCAAATCCGAGAACGTCTAAAAGCATCAAGAGATAGACAAAAGAGTTACGCAGATAAGAGACGCAAACCCTTGGAATTCCAAGTTGGAGACCATGTCCTACTCAAAGTCTCACCTTGGAAAGGTTTAATACGCTTCGGAAAACGTGGGAAACTGAACCCTAGATACATCGGACCATTCGAGATCCTTGCCAGAATCGGTCCAGTGGCCTACAAACTTAGACTACCTCAGGAACTCCACAACGTACACCCCACCTTTCACGTATCAAATCTAAAGAAGTGCTTATCCGACGAGACCCTTGTCGTCCCTCTAGACGAAATTGCAATAAATGAAAACCTTCAATTTGTGGAGGAACCAGTAGAGATCATGGATCGGGAAATCAAAAGGACTAAACAAAGCCGCATACCCATTGTAAAGGTCCGCTGGAACGCCAAGCGAGGACCTGAATACACCTGGGAACGCGAAGATCAGATGAAACAAAAGTACCCGCATCTTTTTCCTAAAACTGTAAACTCTATCTTAGATTAAATTTCGGGACGAAATTCCCTTAACAGGGGGATGATGTGACAACCCTATTTTTCCCAAAAAGCATTGTAAACACTCGAAGGCTAAAAACAACGAAATTAACCTCGAAAATAAAGTGTTCAAGTATCTAAGTTGGGATGCATCGAATATTAGATATCATGCCAAGGTTTCCAAAAACATAAAGAACGCTCAAAACCGGGTTATATTGAAGAAATTATAACCACTCGTATATTTACGACGCGACGTTAAAACATTATTTGACGTAAAAAGTAGAATCTCAATAAAATGCATTTTAAGCCTTAAGTATCTAAACAAAAGTCGTAGATCTCGTTGAAAGGTGAACGTACATGAAAAGATCGCCCAAATTGGACCTCGTATGAAGAAGTTACGAATTTTCAAAGTTTCGTAACAGTAGTAGAGGGCTAAAAACTCGGATTGAAGATCGAGTGTTATTTAGCTAACGCAACCTAAACGAAAGTTGAAGATCTCCTCAGTAGTAATAAAACAATAAAAAGACAGACGAAAATCGACGTCGAATAAAGAACCTATGAATTTTTAACGAACTATTAGGAGGCCCGGCCTATTAAAAATATATCATTAAAAATAAAGTCAAAACTAGCCGACGAAGTCTAAATGAAAATTGTAGAGCATAATCTCACCTACGCGTGGATATAAAGAACGCGAAAAACGGAGATCGTACGCGAAAGTTACGGAATTTAGAAGTCGGAAGCAGGGATTACGCCCCGCGTACTAGACCCAGAGTCGAGTCCCATCGGCCCGCCCAAGCTATGCTTAGCTAGCCAGGAGTCGTAAGCCATGACGCCATATTACGCCCAGCGTAACGACGTACGCGCTGCGTACGTGAGTACGCCCCGCGTACTCCAAAATTACGCCCCGCGTACGAGGCAATTCCAGCCTATAAATAGAAAGGTTCAGCTTCGAGTTTTTGCACACTTTCACAACTTCTCAGTCATTCTCCCATACCACTAAGTTCCAGAGACCATTTTTCTCACCTCGGTTTCCGCACTCGAGCCCCGACGGAAGATTTACGCTGCAGAGATCCCCGAAGAGCCCGACGACGCAACCATCCGCGGACGAAGTTCTGCTCAACCCTAGCCTCTCTCTTCGAAACGAGTGAGTTCATACCCCTACTTTTCAATTGTTTTCATGTTTTAGGGGGGGGGGAATACAAGTACATTACAAATCAAAGTATTATTTTTATAATATCGTTCTTATAGAGTGTTGATACAAAAATAACTTTAGGTTTTAAAGGGATATTATATCACCAAGTTGTTATTACCAAATGGGAACATACTTTTGACAAACTATAATGAGCATAGTATTCAAGTGATTCATACATTTTACATATACATCTCGACAAATGAAATGCTTTCAAAAGAAGTACAGTCTTTTATCATCGTAAATCTGTTTATACCTAGTAATGTGAGACAGCTTCACGTACGTTCGAGTATGCATTATTAAGTCCTGTATTATATACCATAATCCCTTGTAGGGGGAGCGTGATACTTGTGTATAGATCTATACGGGATTGACAATCCCACACCTAAGCTGTTAGCTACAGCTAGGCCGGCAGGCCTGGGGTGACAAATGTCATAACAGTTCCAACGCCCGAAGAACGTTGTTACAGGCCATCATTGTCAATAGCATGGTTATAAAACTCACATAAAAGTATAAAAACAAGTTAGATTTACGAGATTCATACATGCATTTCAGTTTTCCATTTTATTGTTAATACAAATGTTATCACTATTATTCAAGCATGGAAAACACTAATGCACTCCAACACGGGAAACTTTTCAACTCATTTATAGAAAATATTGGATTTTCTGAAAACCTCGTTCATCGATTTACTATCAAAAAGGACATACTTTTCAATGCAAAACACTTATGAACTCACCAACTTAATTGTTGACACTTTTTCGAAACCACTTGTATTTCTCAGGGAATCAGTAATACAGGTAGCCACCAGCTTTTGGAGAAGGAAACACTAAAGATGTTTTATTATTGAACATTTATCATCTCATTGTAATATTCTTTTGTTATTATGTATAACGCAACAACATACGTTTTCATTATATATGTGATGGTTGTGTTACTTTCTTTACAATATTCAATGGTTGTGATACTACGTGAAGTCATCCACCCCCGAATGTTTCCGCCATTCTGGTTTGGGGGTGTGACAGTAATCGAACCATGACATCTCCTCTCGATCTGCTACTTATATCCTCTGGAATGCTCCCTGCATCGAGTATGGTTCCTCTGCTTTCAGTAGTATGGGCCCATACTACATGCCACGTCTACCCATACTCTCTACACGGACCATCTCAGAGTCCCTAAGTAGCTGCTCAACCTTCTCAATCACCAATTCCCGAAACACATGCTCGCTTCCAGCGAAATGTTCTACTCTGTCAGCGTACTCATCTGACTAAGGTCACTTCTTAGGATCTTCCTAGCTTCTTACACTTCTCCGCCCTCAGCTGCTGAGAAACTCCTTATGGTGCCAGTCATCTACCTCCCGAATATCGTCACATTCACTTGGTAGCTGACTCCAACCATCCGTAGTTCCACAAAGCACGAAGCAAACAACATTTGGGCATCGAATAAACACACAAAACTCACTCTACGTGATAACTCCACTTGTTGTACTCATACTCAAAAGATATCACCGAACTCAGCAACTCTACCCCTCGCGGGTAGCTAACTACTCTCTCGATAGGCTCCACCAATGCTCATCTAGGTATCTCTCCTAGATTACTCCTCTACTCAGATCCCTTTCTAAAAGGATTCCTGCTGGATACTCTTACTCAGCACATACTCGAAGGCACATCACAGATAACGGCAACTCCTAGGCTAAGGCATCACAAATCAGGCCACTCTAGTCCTAAAATATGAAACACCTAGCCTATCTCTAGCATGCATAATACCTGATAACATATCTCATAATACAAAAGTAAGGGTATTTTAGGAAATCACCATTCGGGCTCTGGCTGATTGTACAAACCGCTCTTCCTCGTTTTCTCTTAGAAACTCTTGTTCGCTCTAGCAAAATCATTTCTTTGAATTTTTTTTCAAAACCTCAGTTTGAGTCTAGATTTACCCAAAGATGCATCCGAATCCCTCAAACCAAGGCTCTAATACCAACTTGTAACATCGTAAATTTTCAACAATTTTTTTTTTCATTTTAAAAAAATCGCATACTTTTCATAACATATTGTATAAAAGTCTCGTTTATTCAATTTACAAGCACAACTCCATTAATAATACAGGATCCTCATAACTCTTTCTCTGGTGTGTACAATCAAGTCGGTGTCGTCCCGCGATCCTGAGAAACCTGAAACACATAACACATACATGGTAAGCACAACGCTTAGTGAGTTCCCCAAAATACCAGATACAACAAGTTCGCCACTCAAGGCTATACTCTGTAAGACCTTCTGATAAATGTGTCTCGGCGGGACCCTCCAGCCCCATAGCTCGTTGGACCTGATGGGTTTTGAGCAATACATCATTCTTATGGTGTACATGCAAACCCTAATAGCTTTTGGATCTAGTTTGTCTAATGAACATGCAATTGAATATCCAAAGCTATAAACCCTAGATCTAGCATAAAATTAATCATATTAACATAAAATAGGGTTTAGATCTTACCTTGATTGTTATGTAGCAATAAAAATCTCAAATCCTCCTTTGTAATGGCTTTAGAAAGCTTAGAGTCACAAATGTCACTCCTTTAATGGCTCACAAACACCAAGAGCAAGAGGATGAAGAATGATAAGAGAGGAGGCACCCAAAAAATGTGTAGAAACCCTAAGGAATTAGTTGGCCATTTTTTTGGTGCCCTAGAGATCCTTAAATAGTGAGGCTATTAGGGTTATCTAACAAGGAAACCCTAATTTGACTGCTTAGGCCCTAAGCAACCCATGGACTCCCTCCTTAGAGGCCTTGTACGATTTCTAATGGGTTTCCCCATAGAATTCATCCCCTCCATCCTTTATGGAGTCCATTAGCCCAATATTTAACTATCACACAATTGACAATTCCAGTCCCTTTTATTTAATTAATGTCTTTTAGCCACAAAATTAATTCTTATTAATTCTTGACTAATATTAATTAAACAATATGATCTCTCCTTTAATATATTATTCTCATAATATATTAATAAATCATAATTAATCATTTCTCTCCATAATTCATCCTATCAAGTTGCTTTGGTGAAGGCAACCCAAAAGGACCATGCACCATCGGGTCAAGTACATACCAAAATAGTTATGGACTTAGACACTAATCCAACAGTCTCCCACTTGGATAAGTCTAATAACTATTCTGCGTATGACTTCAAATCCTGATCTGCAATTGTAGCTTTCAAAAGCCGCTGTCAAATCTGATCTTATCAGAAGCGTGTCCTTTAGATAAGGGATTATATATTCCTCCATTCTAGATATCGTATAGACGTGAGACATGAATTTTAATCATTCTCTCTATACTATTTCCCGACTTCCGATTTATGACGACTGACAATAGACTACAATTGAACACATCAAATTAGTCTCGGCTTGGCCAAGCGCTTATGTGTCATCACTAAATCATCGAAGGGCCCAAATATATCGCTTTTATCCCACTTTGGATAAAAGGAACAGATAAACTTTGATTCAATGCTTGCTTGCACTCACTCACTGAATCACACACAACAATATGTTTTATGATACCAAGTTACTGGTGCGTTTACATATTATCAATGTGTAACCGACTTGCAAGATACAACTCACACATCTCGGTTTCAAGAATATAAGATACTATCGTCTCACCAATCACCCGTGATAAAATCCATGAAGTGATCCAAGTGAACGTGGGTTTAATCCAATGCTCATATCATATTCATAAGCACTCATGAATGTTGCAATGCTCTTATCATATTCATAATCCAATGCGCAAAAATTTTCTTATGTCTAATACACTTTAGACAATCCACACACCAATTCACAACAGTCTTCATTCATACCTACTTCCAACAAATGAACGACTGTGGTCCGTTCGAATAATTTGATTGTTCTGAACCAATTTAATTATTCAGGAAGTCAAAACATGCAAGGTGAAACACAAGAATAATACTAATCCCATATGGCCCCAAACTCTGGGTATAAATAAAACATTTTATTTAATCACCATATTGATTACTCATTATTTGTTGTTTCGGGTAATCAACTTCTTACTTGAATTATTACTACACTTGTCTCATGCTCTCAGCATGCACACAATGTTTACCTACAGTCCTTACTTTGTGAAAAAGATCAAATCAACACATTTCCAATCATACTCATTTCACAAATCCCAATCCTTATCATAAGTATAAGAATATGAAATTCTTGTTACTTATGCTAGATTCTAACATTTTATGCAATGATTCTTTCGTAAAGTCATAGCTCAAAATCATCAAGACTTGGCCAATCTCTATCAGAAACAATTCTATAGATATGATGTCTCTCACTCAAAGTACATTCCTTAGAACATCCTTCTTGCATAAAAGTTTCTAATCTAGACATAGATTCTCAATATCCAACTCCCAATATGGAAACATTTCCATATTTGCCATATGACAATTTATTCTTAATAGAATCTTATCTATTCATAATAATGTCATCCAATACCATACTTCCAACTACTCACAAGCGACCAATCCTCAGCCAGCTTTGGATCATCCTTTGATAGTTGTTTAATTATTTTAGTCAAAACCGATTCTAGTCCTTTTTCCCTCTAAATGCGCTAGACATTTGGAAAATTTTAGAATGGTCAAATATAATAGCACTGGCAATCAATCCTATACCCGAAGCATATGGGACACGATGCATAATGTCTTACATAAAGATATGATACTTTATCAACCTTCTGCCATAATATTTTATGTGTCTCGTTCTTACAATTCGAATTATGAAGAGGGATACCGTAATCATAATCGAAATTTAAGAACACACTATGTATCCTTTGACTAAATTTATTAAAATTTCTCAATCTAAGCTTTAGATTTTGAAACAAAGTACAATATTCTCTCCCTTAATTATAGCAAAACAACTTTTCAACCCTTACGACTTTGCAAAGTATAACTCTTATTTTCTATAATTAATATTGCTAACTTGCAATACTTGCCTTAATAATCATACAAGCACAACATTTATGCTCCCACTATCATGATGATTATTATCATATAAGCATAACACTTATGCTCCCACTATCTTTGACATGTTTTAGAAAACAACTGAACTTCCAGAAAACAATACTCATTGAATTTCTGAAGTTCATATTTCTAATACCTAATGCTTTGATAATCCTTTATCTAAGCTTCTCAAACTTATACACCTTTGCCTTAGATAGTTCATATGTGTGTCTAAACAATTCAGACTAATCGATAAATTTCACAATTAGAATCATGGAAAGGGATATCGTAACCATAATCGAATTCGAGAATACAATTTCACAATCACTATCTTATTAAAATCTCTCTTAGTGAAAGCATTTCCTCACAATCATCTTCATGAAGGAGGGAATCTTATGACACTTAGATTTTAATGGTGTATGTGTTCCTATCCATGCGAATTTGTCAAAACCAATGTTTGCGACAAATCCAAACTCATATGGACCGAACCTTCTCAATCTTGATCTCTTGCCTTATGGTAACACGGCTGCCCACCATGTCTTCCAAGTAGTTAAGCAGCTCACCCTTTCTTATCAATGTACTTTTCATTGATCAAGGTTCTTGCCTTTTATTCGTTCAAATGAGAACTCATAGAACTTGCATGCATAATTAACTCAATTGGAACGGCACAGAAACAAGATAGTGTCAACACGATAGGTTGTAAACCTCAAGTCGTGTGCTAGTGATGATCGATAAGGTTTATTCTTGATTAGTTCTTGAAACTTTTCAAGACCATTAAGACTCCCACTGACTCCTTGACATATAAGATTCTCTTGTCAATAAACATTTCTCGACAAACAAATATTCAAGAGTTAGTGTAGCTTTTATCAAGACAAAACACTTCACAAAATTGGTCCTAGTTGGTCTTTGTCTTATCCAAGACATCACAAGTTTCCAATTTCAAATGTGAAAGAATAAGAAATTTTTTTCAAATTCCACATTGTTTGAGTGTTATAAACCTTCTTGAGGCTTGTCACTCAATTTCACAATCTTGGAGTATAACTCTAAGACTTGATATTGGAACAAAGTATGATTGACTTCTTGATTTAACCATTTCTTCAATTTTTGATTCCTCTTCTTAGACATAAAATTGTACTAAGACTCACTTAGAGGATCAATTGAGATATGGTTCTTAATCATTAATACCTATCATAAAACATAATAAAAGGTACTCTCCCTTCTTCTTAGAATAGAGAAACTTTTATCTTTTTGCCTACTTGATTCTTCTTTATTCGTTCTGCTATTTATTGAAACTCTTTCAATCAACTGAGAAGTACACTTAATCTCATAAGTATAATCATATTTACTTAACCTTAGTAAATCATGACGAATATCTTTGTTACTCTTGTGGTGGACTTGATCAACACACAACCTTGTGTACTCGATCTCCTAGTCCTTCACTTGACACTTTGTCAACGAATTAGTCTAATTTCCAAATATGAAATTTCTCATTCATCATGCAACCAAGTTGTATGATTCCAAGTATCTGTCCAATTAAAACTTGGGTGATGAGAAACTTTCCCTATTTGGTAAATTCTTGACCTTTCCACAAATAACATAATTAAGAATCAAATCCATTATTGCTAATAATAGAAACTTACAAACATCAATTTTTCATACACGCCATTGCAAGGATAAATAAATAATATAAAATCAAAATTTATTTTATTGCGGAAAAATTTGTCGTTACAATGCAATTCAACTGAAAAACTATGTTGTTACATATTCCTAAGCAATCTATTCTAACTCCAAATAGTAGCTTAAGAATCTAATCTTCAAGCAATGCGATCGAAATCCATTTCTTCACTATTAGATTCAGCTCACTTTTTCCCTTAAGCTTCCTTTCTTTTCTTCGATCCGACAAAACATCAAAATGTAATCTTATCACATCTATCAAGAATATAGAATAGGAACTTAAAAGAGTTAGTTAATGGATTTTACCTAAAGTAGAGCCATACGTTTTGACTATCCCATCTCTTAGATCTCTTAGGTAAATAGGGCAGCTTCGTCTCCAATTCCCCTTCTCTTGGCAATAAAAGCAAATTGACTCTTTTGGAACAGCACACGGAACTACTTCTGACTTTGCCTTTCTCTTATGATCAAACTTTTCGATCATGGCATGCCTTTCGTTGCCATTGCCTATATCCATAGAGGTCTGGAAGGAAGATTCACCAATCAACTTTGCTTTTCCAGTGTGCCAAATCATTGTTGATTCAGCAGGAATAAGCATATAGGTGAGATCGATGAGGGTCACATCGTGGTTCATCATATAGAACTCTCTTACGAACTTACTATATGAGGGTCTTTGTACATTAGGTTTTAGTTTCCACATGTATTTAATATATATATATATATATATATATATATATATATATATATATATATATATATATATGTGTGTGTGTGTGTGTGTATATATATATATATATATATATATATATCATGCATTCATTTCATAGCATTCAAAAAATACAAAAAAAATTGTTTTTAACTATTTCTTAGTTTACCTAAAAAAATCAATCTAAAGGAACCTAATCTTCTTGAATCAGTTGAAGCGGCAAATTAATCGTGGTTTGAGATTCGAATTTGTTCATTTTTCATTAAAAATCTTGAAGCAATCTAATCACACACGCACACGTCTCCCGAAGCTACTCATGCAAAACAAAAAAGGATAAGGTTATCAACACCGAAGCATAAAGACTGATATAGTTTAGCCCTTGGAACACACGACCGGTCTTATGAGTAGTAAGTGCTCATTCATATCCAAACTCCAAATTCAAAAGAGCCACAAAATGAATATAAAATTTCAGTGTCTCGAATCCTCCAGCGCTCTAAAAAGTCTTTTCTACCTATTCCCTTCTAAATACTCTGCTTGGGGACATTGTTTCCAACTATACTTACGGGTCTTTGCACGTTACATCAGTCCCAATAATAGAAAGAGTCAAGGACAAAAATATAAGGAAATAAGCCTAGCAAATAATAATAATAATAATAATAATAATAATAATAATAATAATAATAATAATAATAATAATAATAATAATAATAAATAAAAAATAAAAATATTATTAAGTTAATATGTGACCTTTGGGACTCAAATTAGTAAACCCCGAGGGGTGATCTACACCTAATTGCCTAAAGCTGAATTGTTTAGGATTGATTGAGTTGAAAGTTCGCTACATGGGTTCCATAGAAAGTCATGAACTTAATAATAACAAAAAATATACAGATATATTTAGATATTCAAATAAAGCTAATTTGTTGCCTTTGAGGTTCGGGCAAGTAAACCCGAGGGATCTCTTTAAATCTAGCACACCAAGGTCATCTGGTCTGGATGTGTTGGTTGGAAGCCCGATACATAGATTTCAAAGAAAACCATGAGTTTTATTTATAGGAAAATATAATTAGATAGTTTGTATATATTAATGTTTATAGTTTAATTGAATAATATGTTTAGGAAAAATGCTTGGCTACCAAAAGATTCCTTTGGACTGGACTGACTGTAAACTACTTTGACTGGTGTAAGTGGTTTTAAACATGTAACCAATATAGGTAAATATTTGGGAATTTTTAGACAATATTTTTTAGAAAAAGATTGTTGTTAGTGATGGGTTTTAGCCATAAGAACATCCTATGTGCTCATGCAAACCCTAATGCTTGGATCTAGGTTTCTCTATTGTACATGCAATGTATCCAAGACTTTAAACCCTAGATCTAGGATACAATTAATCATATTAACATGAGAAAGGGTTTTTAGATCTTACCTTGATTGTTATGTAGCAATAACAATCTCAAATCCTCCTTGTAATGACTTTAGAAAGCTTAGAGCCACAATTGTCACTCCTCTAATGGCTCACAAACACCAAGAGCAAGAGGATGAAGAATAAGGAGAGTGGAGGTTGCCCAAAACGTCCAGAAACCCTAGAGGAACTCTTCACCACGTTTTTGGGGCTTAAGGGTACTATATATACATGTAGGCTATTAGGGTTTTCAACTAGGAAACCCTAATATGACTGCTTAAGCCCTAAGCAGCCCATGGACCCTTTTAGAATAACCCTTGGTCGATTTCTAATGGGCTTCCCTATAGAATTCATCCAACTTATATATTATTAAGTAATCCATAGACCAACTGCAATTATCTTATAATTACAGTTCTAGTCCCTTAAGTTTAATTAATCTCTTTTAGCCACAAAATTAATTATCAATTAATTCTTGACTAATTTTAATTAAACAATATGATTTCTCCTTTAATATATTATTCTCATAATATATTAATAAATCATAATTAATCCTTTCTCTCCATAACTCATCCTATCAAGTTGCTTTGGTGAAGGCAACCCAAAAGGAACATGCACCATCGGGTCAAGTACATACCAAAATAGTTATGGACTTAGACACTAATCCAACAGTCTCCCACTTGGATAAGTCTAATAACTATTATGCGTATGACTTCAGATCCTGATCTGCAATCGTAGCTTTCCAAAGCCATTGTCAACTCTGATCTTATCAGATACGCGTGTCCTTTAGATAACGGATCATATATCCCTCTATTCTAGATATCGTATAGATATGAGACATGAACTTAATCATTCTCTCTATACTATTTCCCGACTTCCGATTTATGACGACTAACAACAGACTACAATTGAACCATCAATTTAGTCCCGGCTTGGCCAAGCACTTAGGTGCCATCACTAAATCATCGAGGGGCCCAAAGATATCGCTTTTATCCTACTTTGGATAAAAGGAACGGATAAACTTTGACTCAATGCTCGCTTGCAATCACTTACCGAATCACACACAACAATATGTTTTATAACACCAAGTTACTGGTGCGTTTACATATTATCAATGTGCAACCGACTCACAAGATACAACTCACACATCTCGGTTTCAAGAATATAAGATGTTATCGTCTCACCAATCACTCGTGATACAATTCATGAAGTGATCCAAGTGAGCGTGGGTTTAATCCAATGCTCAAATCATATTCATAAGCACTCATGAACGTTGCAGCAAACATTTGCTTATGTCTAATACAATTTAGACAATCCACACACCAATTCACGACAGTCTTCATTCATACCTACTTCCAACATGTGAACGACTGTGGTCCGTTCGAATAATTTGATTATTCTGAAATAATTAATTATTCAGGAAGTCAAAATATGCAAAGTGAAACACAAGAATAATACTAATCCCATATGGCCCCAAACTCTGTGTATAAATAAACATTTTATTTAATCACCATATTGATTACTCATTATTTGTTGTTTCGGGTAATCAACTTCTTACTTGAATTATTACTACACTTGTCCCATGCTCTTAACATGCAGACAATGTTTACCTATGGTTCTTACTTTGTGAAATAGATCAAATGAACACATTTCCAATCATACTCATTTCTCAACTCCTAATCCTTTTCACAAGTGAAAGAATATCAATTCTTGCCACTTATAGAATATGCTAGATTCTAACATTTTATGCAATGATCCTTTCGTAATGCTATAGCACAAAAGTCACAATGACTATTGCCAATGAAATTACAAAGTCCTCTATTTGAGATTGTTACAATACAATTCCATAGATGTGATGTCACTCACTCAAAGTACATTCCTTTGAACATCCTTTTGCATAAAATTTCTAATCTAGACATAGACTCTCAATATCCAACTCCTAATATGGAATCATTTCCATATTTGCCATATGACAACTCATTCTTAATAGAATCTTATCTATTCATAATAATGTCGATATGGTCCATCTAATACCATACTTCCAACTACTCACAAGCGACCAATCCTCAACGAACTTTGGATCGTCCTTTGATAGTTGTTTAATTATCTTAGTCAAAACCGATTCTTTTCCTTTTTCCCTCTTAATGTGCTAAACATTTGGAAAATTTTAGAATGGTCAAATATTATAGCACTTGCAATCGATCCTTTACCCAAAGCGTATGGGACACAATGCATAATGTCATACATAAAGATATGATACTTTTTCAATCTTTTGTCATAATATTTTATGTGTCACATTCTCACAATTCGAACTATGTTGAGAATGCACTATGTATCCTTGACTAAATTTATTAACATTCCACAACCTAAGCCTTTAGATTTGAAATGAAGCATAATATTCTCTCCCTTAATTATAGCAAAACAACTTTTCAACCCTTACGACTTTGCAAAGTATAACTCTTGTTTTCTATAATTAATATTGCTAACTTGCAATACTTGCCTTAATAATCATACAATCACAACATTTATGCTTCCACTATCATGATGATTATTATCATATAAGCATAACACTTATGCTCCCACTAGCTTTGACATGTATTCTGAAAACAGCTTAACTTCCAGAAAAACAATACCTATTGAATTTCTTAAGTTCATATTTCTTAATACTTAATGGTTTGATAATCCTTTATCTAAGCTTCTCAAACTTATACACATTTGCCTTAAATAGTTCATATGTGTGTCTAAACAATTCAGACTAATCGACAAATCTCACAATTCGAATCACGGAAAGGGATACCGTAACCATAATCGAATTCGAGAATACAATTTCACAATCACTATCTTCTTAAAATCTCTCTTAGTGAAAGCATTTCCTCACAGTCATCTTCATGAAGGAGGGAATCTTATGACACTTAGATTTTAATGGTGTATGTGTTCCTATCCATGCGAATTTGTCAAAACCAATGTTTGCGACAAATCCAAACTCATATGGACCGAACCTTCTCAATCTTGATCTCTTGCCTTATGGTAACACGGCTGCCCACCATGTCTTCCAAGTAGTTAAGCAGCTCACCCTTTCTTATCAATGTACTTTTCATTAATCAAGGTGCTTGCCTTTTATGAGTTCAAATGAGAACTCATAGAACTTGCATGCAAAATTAACTCAATTGGAACGGCACAGAAACAAGATAGTGTCAACACGATAAGTTGTAAACCTCAAGACGTGTGCTAGTGATGATCGATAAGGTTTATTCTTGATTAGTTCTTGAAACTTTTCAAGACCATTAAGACTCCCACTGACTCCTTGACATATAAGATTCTCTTGTCAATAAACATTTCTCGACAAACAAATATTCAAGAGTTAGTGTAGCTTTTATTAGGACTAAACATTTCACAAAATTGGTCCTAGTAATAAGACATCACAACTTTCCAATTTCAAATGTGCAGTAATAAGAAAACCTCTTTTTCAAATTCCACATTTGATGAATGTTATAAACCTTCTTAAGACATGTCACTCATTGTCACAATCTTAACTCTAAGACTTGTTTTGGAACGAAGTATAATTGACTTATTGATTTAACCATTTCTTCAATTCTTGATTCCTCTTCTCAGACATACAATTGTACTAATACTCACTTAGAGGATCAATTGAGATATGGTTCTTAATCATTAAGACCTATCATAAAACATAATAAAAGGTACTCTCCCTTCTTCTTAGAATAGAGAAACTTTTATCTTTTTGCCTACATGATTCTTCTTATTCGTTCTGCCATTGATTTAAACTTTTTCAATCAATTCAGAATTACACTCAATCTTTTAAGTATAATCATATTTACTAAACCTTTAGTAAATCATGACGAATATCTTTGTCACTCTTGTGGTGGACTTGATCAACACACAACCTTGTGTACTTGATCTCCTAGTCCTTCACTTGACACTTTATCAACGAATTAGTCTAATTTCCAAATATGAAAGTTCTCATTCATCATGCAATACTTGTTGTATGATTCCAAGTTTCTATCCAATTGAAACTTGGGCGATGAGAAACTTTCCCTATTTGGTAAATTCTTGACCTTTCCACAAATAACATAATTAAGAATCAAATCCATTATTTCTAATAATATAAACTTTCAAACATCAATTTTTCATACACGCCATTGCAAGGATAAATAAATAATATAAAAATTAAAATTTATTTTATTGCGGAAAAATTTGTCCTTACAATGCAATTCAACAGAAAAATTATGTTGTTACATATTCCTAAGCAATCTATTCTAACTCCAAGTAGTAGCTTAAGATTCTAATCTTCAAGTAATGCGATCTTAATCCATTTCTTCACGATTAGATTCTACTCACTTCTTCCCTTAAGCTTCCTCTCTTTTCTTCGATCCTACAAGACATCAATTGTAATCTTATCACATTATGTATTAAGAATCTAGAATGGGAACTTAAAGGAGTTAGTTAATGGATTTTACCTAAAGCAAAGCCATACATTTTGACTCTCCTGTCTCTTAGATCTCTTAGGTAAATAGGGCAGCTTCGTTTCCAATGCCCCTTCTCTTGGCAATAAAAGCAAATTGACTCTTTTGGAACAGCACATGGAACTACTTCAGACTTTGCCTTTCTCTTATGATCAAACTCTTCGATCATGGCATGCCTTTCTTTGCTATTGCCTATATCCATAGAGGTCTGGAAGGCAGATTCATCAATCAGCTTTGCTTTCCCAGTGTGCCAAACCATGGCTGATTCAGCAGCAATAAGCATGTAGGAGAGATCTATAAGGGTCACGTTGTGGTTTATCATATAGTATTCTCTTACGAACTCACTATACGAGTTAGGAAGCGACTGAAGAACCCAATCAACAGCCAGCTCCTCACAGACAACGGATCCCAACATTCTTAACCTATCAATGTGTGACTTCATCTCTAGGACGTGTGCACACACCGACTTTCCTTCTTCATGTTTACTTGCCAAAAGGGCTTGAGTGAGCTTGAACTTTTCAAGCCTTCGAACTTGTGGGTTAGGGAGAATAATTGGAGGAGGTGGAGGAGGTGAAGCATGATCTCTTGTTCCTCGATCGAATCGTGGAATATCATTTTCATGTGGAAAGCTTGTTCCACGGGATTTGGGAAGACTATAGTTGTCGTACTTTGACATCTACAAAATGGGAGAAAAATAAATTCAAGTTAGTTGATTGATTGAGTCCTTAATAAATCACCCAAATGAGATATTGAGGCTAGGACCCAACACAATATTCCACAACTTGGGAGAGTGTAACGCCTGTGTTTCGGGCTTGCCATTTGTAGCAATGTAATAGTCTAGGTTAACCTTTGTAACCCGTTTTGAAATAATAAGAGTGTATTATTTGAGTATTATGTGTTTTGTGCTTAATTGCTTAATTATGTGGTTTGATTAATTAAGAATAAAAATAAGCGTCAAAATTTAAGTGTAAAATAAACTTAATATCTTTGGTTAATGTTGTAGTAATTGAAACGAGGTTTCCGAATATATATAGAACGCCCAAATCTGACTTCGTATGAGGAAGTTATGATTTATCGAAGTTCCGGCTTAGCGGTATACAGCCTGTTTTACTCGATTTGAGATCGAGCGGTTGTTAGCCGAAGCAATCTAAATGAGAATCGAAGATCTCATTGTTGGTATTGAAACGATAAAAAGTTAGGCGAGAACGGACGTCAAACGAAGAAGTTATGAATTTATAACGAAAGTTTCTGTCCCGGCCTATTAAAAATAAAGTCAAAATTAGCCGACGGAGTCTAAACGAAAGTCGTAGAGCATGGTCTCACCTTCGCGTGGATATAAAGAACGTCGAAAACGGAGTTCGTATGAAGAAGTTATGAATTTCCGAAGTTTAGTAATCATTTTATATTTATTTTTAATTCTAAATCGGAAGCATTATCCGAAGCCGAGTCACCGGTGTGATCCGGAGTACGCCCCGCGTACGAGGGTACGCTATCGCGTACTCAGCAAAGTGTCGACACTTCGGATGACGCATGCAATGACGATTTCGGACGCGTACGCGCTGCGTACGCCTGTACGCCCCGCGTACTCCGAGGCTCCAGCCTCTATAAAAGGAAACCGAAGGCAGCCGAGTCATTTGCTAATTTCCTCTCGTTTTTGTGCCGAAGCTCTGCGCGTAAACCCCCGAAGCCACTCCGAAGCCCCGGTATCATACTCTAGCCCCGAGGCAAGTCCCGAGATCCCGAAGATCCCGAAAAGTGCGGTTCCCGAGTCGAAGCTCTGCCCGCGAGAAGTTCGATTTTCGAGAAGATCTTCCAGATCTGCTGTGGATTACTACTTCTATAAGCCGTAGTGCTGTCCGATCATCTTCTGATCAAGTGAGTGTGTAGTTATTTTCTTCTAATACAATAATACGAAGTATTTTATATAAAAATACGTGCTATGTGTATATATTTGGTTGTGTTATGTGTGAATGAGTATTCACTCTCTTCTATCTTATAGATCTGCTTATTTCTTTATGAGATATGTGTTATGTGTGTGTGTGCCTCATCTGTTATGTGATATATGTGTTGATTAAAGCATGCTATACAGGTTTTCTTTAAACTATGTATACAAATGTATATTTTTATCTACTAATATGTTGGGTAGAACATGGGTAGACAGTTGGTGTGTAATAAACAGATGAGAGGCCTCGTTGTTGTTTGATTGAGTCATCTAGCGGAGTTTAGATGACGACCACTGGCTATTCTAGACAGTCTTGTGGAAACATTAGCAGGTTCGCCACCTGTAGGTGTTAATGAACTTGGGTGTTCATTCGCTGTACTCCATCCCCCTCATGGTTGCCTTATTTGACTTATATTGCTGAGGTACCCCCGAAGCATGTGTTGTCGCCCCGATGAAATATTCTTAGACTAGGTCCCTTATGTTAGTTGTTTTAGGGACATTAAAGTGAGAATAACGGGAATGGGTAATTGGGTTATTGTTGGTTGGTGAAAATTAAATATGATATTTATTGTGGGTTGAAAACCCTATATGCTCACCAGGCTCCCAAGCCTGACCCACTCAGTTTTAAATTGTATTACAGGTAGTGGCGGAAGGGCATGAGATGGATGAACCATCAAGTTGTTTTGTTTACAAGTCTGCATATGTTTATATTTGTTATATGACTTGTAATGTATTCGTTTATGCTTATTGGTCTGTATCGGAACATGACACCCCGAGTTTTGATTATAATGAAAATACATTTCTTTTATGAAATGCTTCGGTAAACAATGTTTTATCATGTTTTGTTTTTGGGAACAAATTCCGCAACTCTTTCAAATCAAAAGGATTTACTCTGAAAATATTTAAAAGCATAAATGAAAATCGGTCTTTTCTGGCCGAGATTTTGGGGATGTCACAGTTGGTATCAGAGCATTAGTTTAAGCGAACTAGGAATTTGTAGGATTTCTAGACTTAAACTTAGAATGCTAAGTGAAGTTTTGAGATGTGTGTCTGTTGTGGTTTAGACACGAGCACTAGTTTATTTTAGGAAAGTTGCCTAAAATGCTTTATGTGCTAAATGTTATATGTTGCCATATATGATATTATTTGTTCGGATCTATGGTCTGTTGCCGACCGGATCTAGAAACCTTATGTGTGTAGGATTCTAAGCGTACGTCTACGATATTAGAACTAGCATGTAAACGTTTCGGAGTGATAAGGATGATTTGAATATCTATCATGATTGAGGATCTAATTTCACCTTATTCGGTGTAGATCAAAATGGTGAGAACAAGAAGTGGAGTTGGAAATGCTGACGAAAACAGGAATCAACCACCAGTGATTGAGCCAATACCTGTCGTAGCAGCAGCACCTGAGCCAATAACCATGGCTGGTGTGCAATTGATGATTCAGACGATGTTGGATCGTCAGATGGATGAAACTAGACGGTTGCTTCAACAAAATCGTGAAGAACTGTCGATTCGTGTGGAAGAGCCTGAACTGAATGAAGGGCACTCAGAAGGAGGAAACTTCAGTGGGTCTATTGGTCAAGCCAACCCACCGATAGTTAGGCAAGATAACCATGATGGAAGGAATGATGGAATGGGATGCAAGTACAAGGACTTTTTGACTTGCAAACCATCGACCTTCAATGGAAAGGAGGATCCGATTGGGGTTATGGATTGGATCTCCGAAATGGAGTTAGCCTTTATGACATGTGGCTGTAGAGGCAAGTTGCAAACTATCTATGCCGTGCGTCAATTCCGAGGTGGAGCTGTTCGTTGGTGGAACACTCTAGGGAAGACCTTAAGCCCTAATGAGCCACTGCAATTGTCATGGGCAGAGTTCTTGGTGCAGTTCAAGCGCAAGTTCTGCTCGGCTCAAAATCTGTTGGAGTTGGAGAATAAGTTTTTGACATTAACGAAGGGTAGCATGTCAGTGGATGAGTACACCAATAACTTCACCGATAAGATGGAGTTTGCCTTGCGTATCGTTCCAGACGAGCTGACAAAGGTGGATCGGTATGCGAAGGGACTTCCATGGGAGTACGAGGTGCCAGTACGTCAGGCACTTACTCTAGAGGCAGCTATCTGGGCTGCCAAGTCTGTGGAGAACATGATAAAGGGAAGAACCACCGACAAGGTTGAGGTTGGTGAGAAAAGGAAGTTTGAAGGAACATCTGGTTCCAGTAAGAAGAGTAAATTTTCGAAATTTGATTCGAAAAAGTTTGGAAGAAAAGGAGGCGAAGCGAAGTGGTGTGATAAGTGTAGGAAAAAGCACTTTGGGAAATGTAGCGAGGATGTGACCTGCTACAAGTGTGGAAAGGTTGGACATTTTGCCAATGAATGTCCAAACAACAAAAGGATGTGTTTTGGGTGTAATGAAGAGGGGCATATTTTGAAAGACTGTCCGAAGAAGAAGGAGGCAGCTAGGCCCAACATTCCACCAAAGCCGAAGGCGAGAGCCTTCCAGATGACACTTGAGGCTGCGAAAGATGAAGCTGATGTCGCTTCAGGTACCTTTCTCGTAAACGAATTACCTGCTCATATATTGTTTGATTCTGGAGCCAACTACTCCTTTATTTCGCATGAGTTTGGTAGAAAGCTAGCTTTGCCTGTTGATAGACTAGATGATGCTTTATTAGTCGAAGTGGCTAGTGGCAAGTTTGTACCTGTTAGCCATCGTATGAAAAACGTCTTGATCGACCTTAATGGGAATAAGTTTCACGAGGCGTTATTGCCTATCGAACTCAATGGTTTCGACATCGTCTTGGGAATGGATTGGCTTAGCGCCAATGATGCCGAAATTTTGTGCAAGAAGAAGATAGTTAAAGTAAACCCGCCTGGAAAAGATTCGTTTATGGTGTATGGGGACAAACGCAGAGTGAATTCTGGAATCATTTCTCTAATGAAAGCCAGAAAGTGTTTGACCAAGGGATGTACATCATATTTAGCATTTGTGATTGATGCTAAGAAGGAAAAGAAGGTGATGCAGAGCTTTCCAGTGGTGTGTGATTTTCCGGAAGTGTTCCCCGAGGATCTTCCTGGATTACCACCTGATAGACAAGTGGAGTTCAAAATAGACTTGTTACCAGGAACCACGCCAATTGCAAAAGCACCTTATCGATTAGCACCGACGGAGATGAAGGAGTTAATGATGCAACTTCAGGAGTTATTGGACAAAGGTTTCATTAGACCTAGTTCATCGCCCTGGGGAGCTCCGGTGTTATTTGTAAAGAAGAAAGATGGAAGTATGAGAATGTGCATCGATTACAGAGAGCTGAACAAGGCAACAATAAAGAATAGATATCCGTTGCCGAGGATTGATGACCTGTTTGATCAATTGCAAGGTTCGAGCTATTTCTCGAAGATCGATCTTAGGTCAGGATATCATCAGCTAAAAGTAAGAGAGCAAGATATCGAGAAGACTGCATTCAGAACTAGATATGGACACTACGAGTTCTTGGTTATGTCGTTTGGACTAACCAATGCTCCAGCAGCGTTCATGGATTTGATGAATAGGGTTTGTAATCCTTTCCTTGATAAATCCGTGATAGTGTTCATAGACGACATTCTGATCTACTCGAAAAGCCAGGAGGAGCATGGCAGACACTTGCGAGAAGTGTTAGAAGTTTTGAAGAAGGAGAAGCTTTATGCGAAGTTCTCCAAATGTGATTTTTGGATTCGTGAGGTCCAATTCTTGGGTCACGTGGTCAACCAAGAAGGGATAATGGTTGATCCAGCGAAGATCGAAGCTGTGACGAAGTGGGAACAACCGAAAAGTCCCACGGAGATTCGAAGCTTTTTAGGATTAGCCGGATATTACCGAAGGTTTATCCAAGGTTTTTCTTTGATTGCTACCCCATTAACATCTTTGACCCACAAAGGAGCTACTTATGCTTGGAGTGAGAAGCATAAAGAAGCATTCGAGAAGTTAAAGAAGAAGCTATGCGAGGCACCGATACTTTCTCTACCCGATGGAGTTGAAGACTTCGCTGTTTATAGCGATGCGTCTAGTGTTGGATTGGGTTGTGTTTTGACCCAAAGAGAAAAGGTGATAGCATATGCGTCTCGACAGTTGAAAGAGCATGAAAAGAATTACCCGACTCATGATTTGGAGTTGGCAGCGGTAGTTTTCGCTCTGAAAATATGGAGGCATTACCTCTATGGCACGAAGTGCAAACTTTTCACTGATCATAAGAGTCTCCAATACCTCTTTAATCAGAAAGAATTGAATATGAGGCAACGACGCTGGCTAGAATTACTTAAAGACTACGACTGCGAGATACTTTACCACCCCGGTAAAGCTAATGTTGTTGCTGATGCTCTCAGTCGGAAGGTCAATCTTGAAAGGAAAAGGCCAAGAGCGTTGAAAATTGAAGTTGTCTCGACCATTGTGGAAAGTATAAAGAAAGCTCAAGAGGAAGCTTCTGAGAAAAATGACCGAAAGGAGGAACGTTTGGGTAAAACGTTGGTGTTTGGTACTAACGGTCATGGACTGAAGGTATTCCAAGATCGTATTTGGGTACCTAAGTCAGGAGGAATTAGGGATCTTCTGATGGAAGAAGCTCACAAAAACCATGTACTCAATTCATCCGGGTAGCACTAAAATGTATAGGGACCTAAAACCCTACTACTGGTGGCCGACGATGAAGCTTGATGTTGCAAAGTATGTGGCCGAGTGTGTGACTTGTGCGAGAGTCAAGACACAACATCAGAAACCGTACGGGAGTTTAGAACCTTTGCCTGTGCCTATGGGTAAGTGGGAAGACATTGCTATGGATTTTGTCACTAAACTGCCCAGAACAAAGAATGGTCACGACATGATTTGGGTGGTCGTTGATCGATTCACTAAGAGTGCGCATTTCATAGCGGCCAGGGAGAAATGGTCTATGGAAAAGCTTGCGAATTCTTACGTGAAGGAAATTGTGAGGCTTCACGGTGTTCCGTTAACGATTGTATCGGATCGTGATAGCCGTTTCACCTCAAGGTTTTGGAAATGTCTACAAGAGGAAATGGGTACCAAGTTATGTTTAAGCACAGCTTACCATCCGCAGACTGATGGTCAGAGTGAAAGAACAATACAAACACTTGAAGATATGCTGAGAGCATGTACCTTGGAATTCCTAGGTAATTGGGATGAACATTTACCGTTGGTAGAATTTTCCTATAATAATAGTTTTCACTCGAGCATTAAGATGGCACCTTATCAAGCTTTGTATGGACAGAAGTGTCGTACGCCGTCTTGTTGGCTTGAGGCTGGGGAAAAGCAGTTTATGGGACCGGAGATGGTTCATCAAACTGCTGAAAAGTTGAAAATAATTAGGGAAAGAATGTTAGCAGCTCAAGATCGTCAAAAGAGCTATGCTGACAAGAAGCGAAGACCGATGACTTTTGAGATTGGAGATTCGGTTTTGCTTAAAGTCTCGCCGTGGAAGGGACTTATAAGATTTGGTAAAAGGGGAAAGTTGAGTCCAAGGTTTATTGGACCGTTTAAAGTCCTTCAGAGGATTGGGAACCAAGCTTACAAGCTCGAATTACCCGAAGAGCTGAATGGAATTCACAACACCTTTCATGTGTGTTATTTGAGGAAGTTCACGGGAGAAGTTCCCGATATAATTCCAATTTCTGAATTGAGAATTGATGAGAACAAAAGGTTGATTGAAGAACCAGAGGCAATTATTGACCGAAAGACTAAGAAATTGCGACGCAAGATGGTTGGGTTAGTGCTTGTCCGATGGAAACACACGAATGGGCCGAATCTCACCTGGGAGACGGAGAGTGACATGTTGAGTCGCTATCCGCATTTGTTTGTTGATGTGTGATTCCGGGGACAGAATCATTCTAAGGTGGAGAGAATTGTAACGCCTGTGTTTCGGGCTTGCCATTTCTAGCAATGTAATAGTCTAGGTTAACCTTTGTAACCCGTTTTGAAATAATAAGAGTGTATTATTTGAGTATTATGTGTTTTGTGCTTAATTGCTTAATTATGTGGTTTGATTAATTAAGAATAAAAATAAGCGTCAAAATTTAAGTGTAAAATAAACTTAATATCTTTGGTTAATGTTGTAGTAATTGAAACGAGGTTTCCGAATATATATAGAACGCCCAAATCTGACTTCGTATGAGGAAGTTATGATTTATCGAAGTTCCGGCTTAGCGGTATACAGCCTGTTTTACTCGATTTGAGATCGAGCGGTTGTTAGCCGAAGCAATCTAAATGAGAATCGAAGATCTCATTGTTGGTATTGAAACGATAAAAAGTTAGGCGAGAACGGACGTCAAACGAAGAAGTTATGAATTTATAACGAAAGTTTCTGTCCCGGCCTATTAAAAATAAAGTCAAAATTAGCCGACGGAGTCTAAACGAAAGTCGTAGAGCATGGTCTCACCTTCGCGTGGATATAAAGAACGTCGAAAACGGAGTTCGTATGAAGAAGTTATGAATTTCCGAAGTTTAGTAATCATTTTATATTTATTTTTAATTCTAAATCGGAAGCATTATCCGAAGCCGAGTCACCGGTGTGATCCGGAGTACGCCCCGCATACGAGGGTACGCTATCGCGTACTCAGCAAAGTGTCGACACTTCGGATGACGCATGCAATGACGATTTCGGACGCGTACGCGCTGCGTACGCCTGTACGCCCCGCGTACTCCGAGGCTCCAGCCTCTATAAAAGGAATCCGAAGGCAGCCGAGTCATTTGCTAATTTCCTCTCGTTTTTGTGCCGAAGCTCTGCGCGTAAACCCCCGAAGCCACTCCGAAGCCCCGGTATCATACTCTAGCCCCGAGGCAAGTCCCGAGATCCCGAAGATCCCGAAAAGTGCGGTTCCCGAGTCGAAGCTCTGCCCGCGAGAAGTTCGATTTTCGAGAAGATCTTCCAGATCTGCTGTGGATTACTACTTCTATAAGCCGTAGTGCTGTCCGATCATCTTCTGATCAAGTGAGTGTGTAGTTATTTTCTTCTAATACAATAATACGAAGTATTTTATATAAAAATACGTGCTATGTGTATATATTTGGTTGTGTTATGTGTGAATGAGTATTCACTCTCTTCTATCTTATAGATCTGCTTATTTCTTTATGAGATATGTGTTATGTGTGTGTGTGCCTCATCTGTTATGTGATATATGTGTTGATTAAAGCATGCTATACAGGTTTTCTTTAAACTATGTATACAAATGTATATTTTTATCTACTAATATGTTGGGTAGAACATGGGTAGACAGTTGGTGTGTAATAAACAGATGAGAGGCCTCGTTGTTGTTTGATTGAGTCATCTAGCGGAGTTTAGATGACGACCACTGGCTATTCTAGACAGTCTTGTGGAAACATTAGCAGGTTCGCCACCTGTAGGTGTTAATGAACTTGGGTGTTCATTCGCTGTACTCCATCCCCCTCATGGTTGCCTTATTTGACTTATATTGCTGAGGTACCCCCGAAGCATGTGTTGTCGCCCCGATGAAATATTCTTAGACTAGGTCCCTTATGTTAGTTGTTTTAGGGACATTAAAGTGAGAATAACGGGAATGGGTAATTGGGTTATTGTTGGTTGGTGAAAATTAAATATGATATTTATTGTGGGTTGAAAACCCTATATGCTCACCAGGCTCCCAAGCCTGACCCACTCAGTTTTAAATTGTATTACAGGTAGTGGCGGAAGGGCATGAGATGGATGAACCATCAAGTTGTTTTGTTTACAAGTCTGCATATGTTTATATTTGTTATATGACTTGTAATGTATTCGTTTATGCTTATTGGTCTGTATCGGAACATGACACCCCGAGTTTTGATTATAATGAAAATACATTTCTTTTATGAAATGCTTCGGTAAACAATGTTTTATCATGTTTTGTTTTTGGGAACAAATTCCGCAACTCTTTCAAATCAAAAGGATTTACTCTGAAAATATTTAAAAGCATAAATGAAAATCGGTCTTTTCTGGCCGAGATTTTGGGGATGTCACAGAGAGGGATGTCGTAACCCAAATTGAAGAACATTTGAAGGTAAGTGAATGACGATTCACTAATTTTCCACCATGAAAAACGAAAAACAAATTAAGTTTTAAATGCTTTGAAAACTCCTAGATCCTTTGAGATTCATTGAACTTTTCAATGGCATGTTTAAATCTCGATATGCCCCTCTAGTTTGTGACTGGGATACCGAGGATCACAAAGTGGGTGTGAATAACCATGCAAACTTAGATGGTGCCCCCACATGTTACAGTCACCTATTCGATGTGTCGGTTAACCACACACGCTCCACCAAACTATGAGAAACATTGAGTCACCCTTTGCTACGTTTGCTTAGAACCATTTAGTGTGTCGGTTAACCACACACGCTCCACTAACGTCTTCGCAAGGGCACAAAGTGTAATTTCATGGAATTGGATCAATTCACTTTTGCCTAAAGTAACTAAGATTGGGAATTTTATGAAAGCATTTAGTTACTTTTGTACTTGATGTGCACAAAAGTACCCACTAAGTTTAATATTTATAACCTAACAAACTTAGACTAACTATGCACTTATAGGCAGTGTACCTAGTCAGATTACAGTATAGCTTAGATAAGTCGGGTGTCGATCACAGGGAACGGTGGTGAATTAATTTAAAATATTTGATTATAGGTTACAGGTCACACGAAAATAATAAAGAAATAGTTTAATAAATCTCAAACTAACAATTAATTAACAACTCTCGATAAACTAACAGGAAAGCAAATCTCTTCAGGTACTTTGGTTTAGATAAATTACACCTTAAAAACATAGACAATTGCATACTCAAATTCATTTATTCATGTTCACCGATTCCTAAAATGATTAGATTCGCGTTCACTATAACTAATCCTTCAGCAAACAAGTCAATTCAAACAGTGATCAGCTGATTAAACTAACATGCTTCCTAGTGTTCAGTTCGTATCAAGCAAGACTTGTAAATACAGTTAATCAAATTACTAATTCAATTTAACCTCTTGTTGATGGTCATCAAACAAGGCTCACACATTAACTTGCTTATTCCCAAGTTAATCCTAGTTTCACATTCGTTACTCCTAGACTTATAATCTCGATGGTCATCAAAATCATAAGCAACAAGCAATCAAGCAGATGTTCATACAACTTAATTTACTTAATAATTAA
Organism: Lactuca sativa; assembly: GCF_002870075.4. NCBI lineage: Eukaryota > Viridiplantae > Streptophyta > Magnoliopsida > Asterales > Asteraceae > Lactuca > Lactuca sativa. The sequence continues at coordinate 125,956,780 of NC_056630.2, read as the reverse complement.
TAGCAAATAATTATCATTAATATGTAAGGATCTTTTAACAAGCTTGGCAAGATAAATTAAACATAAACAAACAATTCAATATAGCAATTAGTTTAATAATCAAAGCTTCATTCAATCATAAACGCAGAGTAAAAGGTTTTTACACCTAAATCAGAAACTAAATACAAAATAGTAACACAATGGAATGCTAAACATGGTCACGTTAACAACCCATATGATTACCGACATGTATCCGCTCTCCAACCCTTCCGATCTCCGCTCCCGTTAGCTTAACGGCCTTCTGGCCGCCTTCTAGACCCTCAAAACGGCTTAACAGAAGTTTAATATCGACTAAATTAAGTTGGAAGTCGAATCTCCCTTTCTGGTTAGCTGATAATCGACTTTTATAACCTTTGTAGCCGACTTACGTACGTTGGGCGTAAGTCGGATTACGCTGGGCGTACTAAGGATTTATACGCGATTGGAGTTATCTGATGCCAGCCATTACGCGGGGCGTAATCAAGAATTACGTTGGACGTAACTCGTCTTAGCCTTTATGCTTGGCGTACAAGTAAATTACGTGGGGCGTAATCGTTCCTCCAACATTTTTCCTTTCTTTTATCTTCTAAGCCCGATTTCTGCTTCAATCTTTTCTTTTGTGCTTTATCGTCAACGAATAGCTGCAAAACATAATTTAAAGCATTGTGAGTACTTTTTAGTTCTAAAAGAGAATAATAAAGGCCAAAATATTAAGATATAATGTATAAATATATATATATATATATATATATATATATATATATATATATATATATATATATATATATAAATACACATATCAAAATACCCCACACTTAGCCTTTGCTTGCCCCCAAGCAAGTTTTAATTTTATTTTACCAATATCGCATTAAACAATCCATTTAAAACTCAGCCATTATGCCAAGACCTCAACGCATGCATTTGTGTCTAAAATTTTCCTAAAGTACCCCCCCCCCCCCCATACTTTAAATACTCACAATCTTCATAAACACTTGCCCACTTTTTCCGAACAATGCTCATTTTATGCAACCCTCTGAATCCATCCGCAGAAAGCCTCGTTATCCTCAAGGTATTTTTAGTTGAGCAACCTAAGCATACATAATCTAGAATTACAATTTATGATACCACTATGGAGCTCTTTTGGAATTCTTCACTTCCTTGATAATTTGATCTTTGATTTCTTTGAATTCACCACCTTATTTGAATTGATTTCTGGTATCTTCAACTTTTTGAATTTCTTGGAATTTTGATCTTTTGATCTTCACTTTATTTGCTCCAAATGAAACATCGAGGCTAGGATCCAACACAATACTCTACAACATAGAAGAGGGATGCCGTAATCCAGTTGCAGAATATTTGAAGGTAGGTAAATGACGATTTACCAATTTCCACCATGAAAAACGAAAAAGAAATTTAAGTTTTAAATCTATTGAAAATTCCTAGATCTTTTGAGATTCATTGAACTTTTCAATGGCATGTTTCAATCTCGATATGCCCCTCGATTTGTGACTGGGATGCCGAGGATCACAAAACAGAGTATGAATAACCATACAAACTTACATGGTGCCCCTAATGTTACAGTCACCTATTCGATGTGCCGGTTAACCACACACGCTCCACTGAACTATGACAAACAATGAGTCACCCTTTGCTACCTTTGCTTAGAACCATTTAGTGTGTCGGTTAACCACACACGCTCCACTAACGTCTTCGCAAGGGCACAAAGTGTAATTTCATGGAATTGCATCAATTCACTTTTGCCTAAAGTAACTATGGTTGGGAATTTTGTAAAGCATTTAGTTACTTTTGTACTTCATTATACTTATAATGGAAGGTTTCTGTCCTATCCTACCCATTTGGCTAACGACCCTCCACTAGTCAAGAGTGCGGTGGGTAAGAGTGGATACCCATTCAATCGCCATTTATAGGCAATTTCCTTAAACATCCCTTATAGACCAGCTTCGTGAATGAGGTCTACTAACGGTAAGACTGACAATTTACTCATACATATATAATACTAGACTTTTAATGTTATATATAGTATATGGTTTATTTTACACTTTTAAAATACTAGGCGGTCTAATTTAATAAATTATACTTTTAATTTAATTAAATGTAAACCAAAACTTTATGGCTTTATTAAATCTCTTTTAATTACACACTTCACTTAATTAATAAAACCATAAGGGTGTGATTTGAACTTTTCAAAACAATACTAGGGTGTTAGAATTTAACATTTCTAAATTAAACTTTTAATCAACTTTTAAATTCCAAAACTTGAGGGCAAGTTTTGAAACATTTCAAAACATTAGGGTTTAACTTATTTAAATTTCAAAAACAAAACTTTTAAGTTCAAATTTAAACTATAAAACCTAAAGGGATTAATTTGAAACTTTTCCAAACTAAGAATATTCTAGATCACAAAATTCAAATAAGGCAATTAACAATTAATTGGTGGTTATCTAATTTGACCTAGTCCAAATTCTTGCAAGATAATTCACCAATAATTCAAATAATTAAATCTAATCATATAAGGAAATAATTATTTAACTAATATGAAGTTATCTTTAATTTTGGCAAAGATAATCACCCAATATCATAAAAATCTTATTTATATCAATAAAAAACGTTTTGGTAACTATCCCACAGCCAAAGAAGCACAAAATCCCGATTTTCCCTCTTTTTGACCAACTGAATCGTCGAGTCAGTCATGGACTCGGCGAGTTCACCATGGACTCGGCGAGTTCATCTATGGACTCGGGGAGTTCAGCCCCCAGAAACCCTAAATGTCGATCTTTAAGCAAGGATAATCCATAATAGCATCAAATACATCAAACAAACAGCCATGGCTCTGATACCACTGATGGGTTTTGAGCAATACATCATTCCTATGGTGTACATGCAAACCCTAATAGCTTTTGGATCTAGTTTGTCTAATGAACATGCAATTGAATATCCAAAGCTATAAACCCTAGATCTAGCATACAATTAATCATATTAACATAAAATAGGGTTTAGATCTTACCTTGATTGTTATGTAGCAATAACAATCTCAAATCCTCCTTTGTAATGGCTTTAGAAAGCTTAGAGTCACAAATGTCACTCCTTTAATGGCTCACAAACACCAAGAGCAAGAGGATGAAGAATGATAAGAGAGGAGGCACCCAAAAAACGTGTAGAAACCCTAAGGAATTAGTTGGCCACGTTTTTGGTGCCCTAGGGATCCTTAAATAGTGAGGCTATTAGGGTTATCTAACAAGGAAACCCTAATTTGACTGCTTAGGCCCTAAGCAACCCATGGACTCCCTCCTTAGAGGCCTTGGACGATTTCTAATGGGTTTCCCCATAGAAATCGTCCGCTCCATCCTTTATGGAGTCCATTAGCCTAATATTTAACTATCACACAATTGACAGTTCCAGTCCCTTTTATTTAATTAATGTCTTTTAGCCACAAAATTAATTCTTATTAATTCTTGACTAATATTAAATAAACAATATGATTTCTCCTTTAATATATTATTCTCATAATATATTAATAAATCATAATTAATCATTTCTCTCCATAATTCATCCTATCAAGTTGCTTTGGTGAAAGCAACCCAAAAGGACCATGCACCATCGGGTCAAGTACATACCAAAATAGTTATGGACTTAGACACTAATCCAACAGACTGGTCCGGTCTAACTTGTTGGACCCTCCGGTTCGGTCTGGTTGAGGACCCTCTGGCCTCATAAATCGTTGGACCCTCTGGTCCAGTCTGCAAAGCTCTGCATAGCATAAATCAAAAAGGCCTTCCAGTCACACATAACTACCACTCAATGTAAGCACATAAGGCATGATAACATAATACTCAATGTAAGCACATAAGACCTTCCGGTCACACATAACTACCACTCAAGGTAAAGTATAGTGAGAAGACTCACCTGACAAGCACCAATTAAAGACCTCGCTCCCGAATCTCGAACTAGACTGCCTAACACAAGGAATAAATATCTCTAAGTGATACTCTAATCACAACTCTACTGACCGAAGGCTATTCTTTCTCTCATTACCTCTTTTGAAGTGGATAAAAGACCATTTTACCCCTCCATGGTCTCTACTACTCATGTTGACCAAAACCCCAAAGTCAACTGAAGTCAACTCGAGTCAACAGTCCATGTCTGACCCAACTCGCCGAGTGCACCCTTGCGACTCGTCGAGTCCACTTACTTTCCTCAAAAGTCTCGTGACAGTCCAGCTCAGCTCGTCGAGTTGACCCCCAAGTCGTCGAGCTATCGCATGATCCAGCTCTTTGGGACAAACCCTAACTAACTCGTCGAGTCGGCTCATCGACTCGGCGAGTTCATTCAGACCAAATATTCATTCAGACCAAATATTCATTCAGACCAAATATTCATTCAGACAATTTGAATCAGATATATTACTCCAAACACTAGATCTATCATCCCAATGCTTAATAGTCATGTAAAGCTTCGATCTTTACGTTCATACATGAGGTTGTAGCTCCAAAACGCTACTTTATGCATTTCATGAAGGATTTAGCTCATCAACACTCATTTGAACAACTAAAGCTGGGACACCTAGACTCTAAGGACCTTAGGAGGTCCAGATCTGAGGTTTCCAACCTCAACCCATGTCTCATTCAACTCATAGATTCAAATGGATGGAAGCAAAACCCTAAAACTCCCAAAATGAGATCTAGCACAAGGAATGAGCAAGATGAGGACTTTGTACCTTCTTTTAGCATCTGAAACACTCAATACCACAGATCCACTGCCTTCCTTTGTACCTCATCATGAATCTCTTCATCCTTCTTCATAGAAATGCACCAAGATTTCCCAAAATGATTAGACACTCTATTCACAAGGTTAGAATGGTTTAAGGGTTTCTCTCAAGCTCTCAAGGGAAAGTGTGGCCGCAAATGAAGGCCATAAGGGCCTTTAAATAGGTAACAAACCCAGACAATTAGGGTTTCTCTGCCTAGTACCTACTCGGCGAGTCCCTCCTCTGACTCGTCGAGTCCACTCATTAATCTGTGGGATCAACTCGACTCGACTCGGCGAGTTGGTCCCTCAACTCGTTGAGTCCCTCCTCCAATCCCAAGATTAACATACTCAATAATGTCTCTGAAAATCCGGATGTTACATTATGTTCTTGTTTAAACTAGAATCCTTAAATTTCATTTGTGTTTGATTGGCTACTTACATGAATTGAATTTTCATGTAGTTAGTTAACGTTTAGGGCACCTAATCGTTCTATAAAGTTATTAATTGGTAACAAACAATAGGTTTTCTTATTGTGGAACATTTATCACATGTTTTCACACTTCCGAGCGTATGAAAAGAAATGAACATTGTTTTGGAATAGTGTCTAAGGCTACAACTATATTAGGCAAGTATTTGACCCGATTGTGCATGGTCCTTTTGGGTTGCCTTCACCATAGCAACTTGACAGGATGATTTATTATGAGAGAATAAATATTATTAATATATTATGAGAATAATATAAGGAATAATAATATTGTTATTTGATTAATATAAGTCATAAATTAATTAGAATTAATTTGGTGACTTAAAGAGATTAATTAAATAAGAGGGTATAAACTGTCAATTGTTTGATAGTTACACTTTGGGCTGTAAATCCTTTATGGATAGGGTTGGACGATTTCTAGGGCTTGGGATAAGCCACAAATCGTCCAAGGGCTTATCTTGGAAAGTATTTGGATTGCTTTGAGTAAAAGTTATCCAATTAGGGTTTAAGGGTGAAACCCTAGGAGCCTTACAAGTATAAATAGACCCTTGGGGCAAGGGAAATCGGCACCTCTAAAAAAGAAAAGAAACCCTGGCCGATTTCTTCCCTCTCCTCTCTCCTAAATCATCCTCTTGCTAGTTGGTGTTTGTAAGCCATTAGAGGAGTGACATTTGTGACTCTAAAGCTCCAAGAACAAGAAGATCAAACAAGTGTTTCAAGGTAAGCTTCTAACTCTGATTTTGTATTGTTCTTATACTCTATTAGCTAGTAGAAGTCTTGGATCCAATGCATGTTTAATTAGAGAAACCTAGATCCAAGCATTAGGGTTTGTATGTGCACATAGGAATGTTCTTATGGCCAAAACTCATCAGTGGTATCAGAGCCTAGATTGGTTTCTATTAAATTGATGCATGATTGTTTGTTTCTTGCTTCCAAAATTCGAATTTTGTGGTTCTGAGTCATGGACTCGGCGAGTCCCATGGTAGACTCGGCGAGTTGGCCTGACTCAGCGAGTCCAGTTGGGCACTCGGCGCGTCCGAGCGTCAGGAAGAGCTAACATCGAGATTTTTTGATATTTATCTTATGGAAACTTGCCTTTATAATATTAGATCAACCCTAATCCGATTTTGTGATATATATGACTATAATCTTGATCTAATTGAAGACATTTATCAATTAATAAAATATTTAATTTCCTTATGTGATAATTAATTAATTATTTTGATTAAATTGGTAAATTATTTTGCAAGAAATCATTAAATAAATCAAATATGGATAATTATGGAATTAATTGTTAATTAAGATTATTTGTTATTTGATCCTCTATGTTTTAAATGTTTAAAACTTGCCCTCAAGTTTTGAAATTTATTTTTTGTGATTAAAAGTTTAATTTAGACAATTTAAATTTCAAACCCTATAATTTTACAAGTTTAAAATCCAACCCTATACTAATATAATATTACAAGATTAATATATATATATATATATATATATATATATATATATATATATATATATGTATGTATAATTAAAATGCTAGTCTTACCGTTAGTAGGCCTCATTCACGAAGCCGGTGTATAAGGTGGGTATAAGGTTGCGGCCTATAAAATGGCGCTTAATGGGTGTACACTCACACCTACCGCTTGCTTGATCGGTGGAGGGTCGTTAGCCGAACGGGTAGGATAGGGAAACATCATCTCTTCATTAAAAGTATAATATGAAATACAAAGTAACTACATGTTTTTCAAAATTTCCCAATCTTAGTTACTTTAGGAAAAGTGAATTGATGCAACCCCATGCAATTACATTTTGCACTGTAAGTCCCTAATTTGCCTGTGTATTAGTCAGATCCGTTTGATGGTGAGGAATCCCAATCAAACGGATGAGTTCAGATCAAATAGAAGAGAAGGAGAAGAAGTATAATATGAATCTCTGTATGAATTGATTAGAATTAAAGTTCCAGGTGCAAAAGATTCACACACATACGCTCCTTATTCTCTATGGTCGTAAACTCTCTTCGTGTTCATCAATCTCTACTCCTCACCCTAACACCTCTATTTATACTAGGGAACATGGACCGGAAACAAATGGGTCGTAAATGGGTTTACGGCCGTAAGGTGTTTACGGCCGTAAACTCAGCCGTAAACTAGACCATAAATTCATAAAATATTACACAAAAATACAATTGCCCAGAAAAGTAAAGTATAAAAAATATTTTGACCCAACAATCTCCCCCTTGGTTTATAGCTTTCTTTTCTTAATTGACCCAACAAGCTCCCCCTAAAAAGTAGTTGGCTTTCTTGACAATCTTTAATGGGAGATTAGCTTCAGCATTAATCTTCAAATTCTTCACGACTTCAAGATGAACTTGATGAATCTTCAATGAATGACTTCATCTTGAGCAGTTGGGCTTTTCTTCAGAATTTGGCATTGAACGCACGTTGGGCGAGGAGGCTTGATGTACTGATTCTTGAAAGATAGCGCTTTCAGCTTGAGAATCTTCAGAGAGAACATTAAAGAGAACAAATCTTCTGGATCACTTCAGTACAAAGATAGCAGCAGACTGATTGAGAAGGCTTCAATGCAATCCGTCACACAATCTTCAATTTCAGCTTCACCTTGCTTCTGGGGTTGAAGGATTGAATGTTGAAAGAATAATCTTCATTTCTTGCTCCTTCGAATGCGAATTCTTCGATGCTCACGGACGAGACTTTGGCTCAGAAATCTTCAACACAAACTCCATGAGTCTTATCTATCCCTGAAATCACTTTTCAAGACAAAACAAAACTAAAAGAAAACTTAGCACACAAATTAAAACAGAAACAAAAATATTTTTGGATTTTTGATTTTTCTGAACAAGAAATAAAACAGAAATAACACTATTTTTGGATTTTTAATTTTTCTTATTTTTCTTTGATTTTTGAATTTTTCTGATTTTTTTTATTTTTAATTCTCCCCTAATATTAAATTAGAAGAAACTATGACAAATTTAACAAAAATAAAAATGATATCTAACTTTAAGAGTGATTTGGGATCAAAGTTTTTAGACAGCCTTTATCCACTTGTCGGTACCTTCCATATTCACATCTTTGTCTGGTCGATCGTCGGAATTGTTGTCCACATAAACACGAAAAATTGTGACAAATTTAGGACATACTATTTGTTACAAGACAGGGTGAATTTAAAATCCTAAAATTTATATCTGATCCTAATTCCTTAGATACTATATCTTAAGGACCATTCATCTGACGACGACCAGGGATATTGTTGTCCACCTAAATTGAGCAGCGAGATCTATAGACAATCTGTATGAGTTCAATTTTAAGTGTACTAGAACGTGTTTCCCGCTTCCTGATATGCCCCAGCCATCAAGAACTTCCAGAGTACTCCTTACACCGGGTGAGCAGACAACCATTCAGAGAGAGAATAGATTCAGAATTCTATTGCTAACTACTTCAGAGGGGTTGAGAAGAAGAAGGTTGCATATGCTGTGTACCAAGTCGGATTAGAAGTCGCGCAAAGGAGACAGCATATGGCTAACAGATAAGAAGTATTTCACACACACACACACACACACACATATATATATATATATATATATATATATATATATATATATATATATATATATATATAGCCTGCAGAGAAATAGAGTTGCATATGTTGTGTACCAGGTCGAATTGGAAGTCACGCAAAGGAGACCACATATGGCTAACAGACGGAAAGAAAGAAAATGATATTCTACAGACCTAATTTATCGGAATTTACCAGTCGCCCCATCCAACCGGAATTAAGGACAGAATCCGCACATCGAGGAAAAGTTAAACCACAGTTCCAAGTATGGGTTCATTTAATGTGAAGAGTAGATTCCCATATATATCTCCCTGCTCAACCTATCCGAGCGTCGTATTGTCAGGCTGAATGAATCTAACTAGGTCAAGATTTGTCAAGTCTATAAATTTCCTAAGTTCAACTCTCCCTAGTCAAGTCCATTTAAAAATTTTCGTGCCTACCGACGCATCAAACCAGATCATAGACCCTTCAACTTCGGGTACGTTACGCGGAATCAGATTGCCTGTTATCACTTGATAATATCACTTCCCAAAACATCTCCCTCAAGCACACTTCATAACCAACATTTTTGTTTTTTTTTATTTTCTGATTTTCTAATGTTTTTGATTTTTTTTTAAAATTTTCTAATTTTTGTTTTGTTTTTATTTCTCCCCCTAAATTTGTGCATAGGAGAGAAACGAAAATAAATGCGCAAATTTAAACTATTGTAAAACAAAAATTAGTCTTTAAAGCGAATAAACTTAAGAAAAACTCAGGAGTATAGAGAAGAAAACGCAAACCGTAATTCACCGATTGAATCTGCATTCAGAAGGTCTGAGAACAGCAAGCATAATCTCAGAACAGATCCGAAAATTCTTTACGTCGTTAAGTACTAACCCCATTTGTGATCTCTTCCTTTCTTCCTTTCCCGCAAAAGGACACATACTCTTAAATAATGGTCTGAATGTTGTATAGTTGAGAGATGTCCCCAATCATGTGCCTGGAACAGCCACTACCAACAAACTGAAGTCTGATGATATGCCTCCATAGCTGCTCCGACACAGAGCGGGATCAGTTGGTCTTTGGAACCCAGTCCATTTTGAAACTGGGTCGACCTTTGTCATCAGTGCAGGGTACTCTCTCCCATGACATATCCTGCTTATCACAAACAGAAGATGATGAAATATTAGAGTCATTAGAAGATTTGGGAGATTGAGCCTTTGGTACCCATTTGTAGTTGCGTTTAACCCATTTCTTTTTCGATCCGATGGGTGGCTCAGTGCTTGCTTTTGATCTTAATGTTGGCCTTTGAGATGACTTTGATTTTGGCTTCACATGAGCATCTCTTGGATTTGACTTCTTGGCCGACATTCCCTTCTTGCCCTTGGGATTCGGATTCTTGGCCTTGTGGGTTTGATTCTTGGCCTTCTGCGCGTTCCAGTCATCATGGTCTGAACGTGACTTTGAGGGGTTTCTTTTGAAAAATCTCCATCTTGGCACGTTCTGCCAGCCTTGTGCATAGTAGGGAACATATGCGCGATTAGGACAATTTCTGGCAATGTGTCCAGGTGTTCCACAGTGAAAGCAAGTCTTTTTCTTCACTGTGAAGTTATCTCTTCCTGCCCCTGGCGGCGTATCCTTGCATTGTCTCTTGTTGTTCCCACATGCACATTTGCGACAGGCACTCTGTTGCGCTGGAATTGGAGGCCTGTATTTCTCAACGACAGGTTTATCAGAAGCAGCTGAGTTCGAAGCAACAGACTCAGAGCTCAAAGAGACATTTGTTTGTTCAGTAGTGCTCTCCTTGTTCTCATCTTCTGCTACTTTGCCTGCACAAGAAGTAGCAACATTAGTATCTTCAATATTAATAACTCCTCCTGACACAAATCCAGCTCGTTTTCCATATTGAAGATGTGCCTCCCTGTCAATTTCTTTCTTTGTCATGGGGATGGATGTGTAGTTATGATTGAAAGGAGGAGGAACACTATCATACCCTAGACCCTTGTTTTGATTCCTTTTAAACTGCATGCTTTGGTCTATCATATTTGCAACCACCTCACTTGAGAAATCATATTTTCTAACATCAAGTTTGGCGGTTTCAAACTTTCCTTTCAAAGATTCAACTTCAGCCACTAGCTCAACATTTTGTTTGACTACATAATCATAGTTTTCACATTTGTTACTGTACTCTTCCTGAAGTTTCCTAAAGTCCTTGGTTTTTGCTTCTAACTCAGCCTTCAGGGGTTTCTGTCATTTCCTGAGTTGATATCCTTCATATCTCAGGTCCTCAACTTCTCTTTTAAATAAATCAATTTGTTCCCAAAGAAATTTAATTGTATCTTCACATGATTGAGAACATGAAACTTCACATGAATGAGAACACGACACTTCATTGACCGGAAGGTTTGCTGAACTCATTGTTTTTCGACAATTCAAAGCGTTAAGTTCTTCAATTATATCAGCCAGACTAAGACGATTGAGATCTTTTGTCTTCTTGATGTCAGCCACGTCCATATCCCACGATTTTGGAAGTGAATTCAATAGCTTTTTGTTTGTCTCAGATTTAGACAAGAAGATCCCGGCTATATTCATCTCAGTGGTGAGTGTAGTAAATCGCTGCAACTGAGTTTCGAGGGTTTCTCCAGGGATATAATCGAAAATATTGAAATTTTGTCTTAACATATCCTGACGACTCTCTTTCATGTTTTAACTCCCTCGTAGACCTTAAAATCAATTAAAAAGCACAACTAGAAGCCAAAAGCAAACCCTTTGATTATAAAAGTCAACCTTAAAAGTCAAATTTAAAAAGTTAAACTCAACAGTCAAACTTGAAAAGTCAAACTTAAAAGTCAAACCGAAAAGCTAAATTTGAAAATTTAAAAGTTAAACGAAAAAGTCAAAGTTTAAAGTCAAAGGTCAAACTTGAAAGTCAAAGTCAAAATTTAAGGTCAAAAGTTAAAAAATAAAAGTCAAAAATAAATAATTTTTCTTAATTATTTTATTATTATTATTATTATTATTGGATGAAAATTGAATTTAAAAATAAAAGAAATTTATTTTTTGGGCTAAAAATGACAATTTTGCGAAACTTGGAACCGAAAAGGAGTGTTTTTGAGTAAAGAATGCGGATGAAAGCAACAAAGATGATGCTAGAGGAGTTGGTTAAGGCGCTGGATGATGAATGGGAGGTCTTGAGTTCGATTCTCGGCCGCCCCCAAACTCGCCTTCTATTATTTTATATATGCGAAGCGAGGCGCTGCAATGCGAGGCGAGGACCGAGACTGCTGAGCGAGGCTGCTTCTTGAGAGGCCGCAAACCGAGGCCGTGAACTCCTCGGAACGCAAACACCGGCCGCAATCCTCCGGCGACCGTGAATAGTTTCCGGCCGTGAACTCTGAAACCCTAGCCACCGGCCGCAAACTCCGACCAAAAACACCGATTTTTCGACTTTGAAGCTCCAAAATTCGATCAAAAACCCTTTTTTATGAAAAACACGAAGAACAAACCCCCCTTATTTTTACGAGATCTATCAGAAAACGCAAGAATATTTCGAAAATAAGATCAAATAATGCTCCAAATATGACAAAATTGACTGATACAACTTGGCTCTGATATCAATTGTAAGTCCCTAATTTGCCTGTGTATCAGTCAGATCCGTTTGATGGTGCGGAATCCCAATCAAACGGATGAGGTCAGATCAAATAGAAGAGAAGGAGAAGAAGAATAATATGAATCTCTATATGAATTGATTAGAATTAAAGTTCCGGATGCAAAAGATTCACACACATACGCTCCTTATTCTCTATGGCCGTAAACTCTCTTCGTGTTCATCAATCTTTACTCCTCACCCTAACACCTCTATTTATACTAGGGAACATGGGCCGGAAACAAATGGGTCGTAAATGGCTTTACGGTCGTAAGGTGTTTACGGCCGTAAACTAGACCATAAATTCATAAAATATTACACAAAAATACAATTGCCAAGAAAAGTAAAGTATAAATGATATTTTAACCCAAAATTGTAAGTCCCTAATCTGCCCGTGTATCAGTCAAATCCGTTTGATGGTGCGGAATCCCAATCAAACGGATGATGTCAGATCAAATAGAAGAGAAGGAGAAGAAGAATAATATGAATCTCTATATGAATTGATTAGAATTAAGATCCGGATACAAAAGATTCACACAAAATGCTCTCTGGCCGTAAACTCCTTAGGGTTCATCAATCTCTACTCCTCACCTTAACACCTCTATTTATACTAGGGAACATGGGCCGGAAACAAATGGGTCGTAAATGATTTTACGCCTGTAAGGTGTTTACGGCCGTAAACTCAGCCGTAAACTAGACCATAAATTCATAAATATTACACAAAAATACAATTGTCCAGAAAAGTAAAGTATAAACCATATTTTGACCCAACAATCTCCCCCATTGGTTTATAGCTTTCTTTTCTTAATGACCCAACAAGCTCCCCTTAAAAATTAGCTGGCTCTTCTTGTTGATCTTCAATGAGAGCTTGGCTTCAGCTTTAACCTTCAATTTCTTCACAGCATCAGTATGAACATATGAATCTTCAATAATTGACTTCATCTTGATCAGTTGGGCATTTCTTCAGAATTTGGCATTGATCGCACATTGGGTGAGGAGACTTGACGTACTAATTCTTGAAAGATAACGCTTTCAGCTTGAGAATCTTCAGAGAGAACAAATCTTCTAGATCACTTCAGCAGGTACAAAGATAGCAGCAGACTGATTGACGAGGCTTCAACGCAATCCGTCACATAATCTTCAATTTCAGCTTCACCTTGCTTCTGGGGTTGAAAGATTGAATTTGAAAGAATAATCTTCATTTATTGCTCCTTCAAATGAGAATTCTTCGATGCTCACGGACGAGGCTTTGGCTCAGAAATCTTCAACACAAACTTCATGAGTCTTATCTATACCTGAAATCACTTTTCAAGACAAAACAGAACTAAAAGAAAACTTAGTACACAAATTAAAATAGAAACAAAAAATATTTTTGGATTTTTGATTTTTTTTTTAATTTTTAATTCTCCCCTAATATTTAAATTAGAAGAAACTATGACAAATTTAACAAAAATAAAAATGATATCTAACTTTAAGAGTGATTTGGGATCAAAGTTTTTAGACAACCTTTATCCACTTGTCGGTACCTTTCATATTCACATCTATGTCAGGTCGATCGTCGGTATTGTTGTCCACTTAAACACGAAAAATTGTGACAAATTTAGGACATACAATTTGTTACAAGACAAGGTGAAATTAAGTTCCTAGATATTATATCTGATCCTAAGTTCCTCAATACTATATCTTAAGGTTCATTCAGCTGACGACGACCAGGGATATTGTTGTCCACCTAAATTGAGCAGCGAGATCTATAGACAATCTGTATGAGTTCAATTTTAAGTGTACTAGAACGTGTTTCCCGCTTCCTGATATGCCCCAGACATCAAGAACTTCCAGAGTACTCCTTACACCGGGTGAGCAGACAACCATTCAGAGAGAGAAGAGATTCATAATTTTATTTCTAACTACTTCAGAGGGGTTGAGAAGAAGAAGGTTGCATATGCTGTGTACCAGGTCGGATTAGAAGTCGCGCAAAGGAGACAGCATATGGCTAACAGATAAGAAGTATTTCACACATATATATAGCCTGCAGAGAAATAGAGTTGCATATGTTGTGTACCAGGTCGGATTGGAAGTCACGCAAAGGAGACAACATATGACTAACAGACGGAAAGAAAGAAAATGATATTCTACAGACCTAATTTATCAGAATTTACCAGTCGCCCCATCCAACCGGAATTAAGGACATAATCCGCACATCGAGGAAAAGTTAAACCACGGTTCCAAGTACGGGTTCAATTAATGTGACGAGTAGATTCCCATATATATCTCCCTGCTCAACCTATCCGAGCGTCGTATTGTCAGGCTGAATGAATCTAACTAGGTCAAGATTTGTCAAGTCTATAAATTTCCTAAGTTCAACTCTGCCTAGTCAAGTCCATTTAAAAATTTTCGTGCCTACCGACGCATCAAGTCAAAGCATAGACCCTTCAACTTCGGGTACGTTACGCAGACTCAGGTTGTCTGTTATCACTTGATAATATCACTTCCCCAAACATCACCCTCAAGCACACTTCATAACCAAATTCTTTAATTTTCTGATTTTCTAATGTTTTTGGAATTTTTTTTTAATTTTCTAATTTTTGTTTTGTTCTTATTTCTCCCCCTAAATTTGTGCATAGGAGAGAAACGAAAGTAAATGCGCAAATTTAAACTATCGTAAAACAAAAATTAGTCTTTAAAGCGAATCAACTTAAGACAAACTCAGGAGTATAGAGAAGAAAACGCAAACCGTAAGTCACCGATTGAACTTGCATCCAGAAGGTCCGAGAACAGCACGCATAATCTTAGAACAGATCCGAAAATTCTTCATATCATTAAGCACTAACCCCATGTGATCCCTTCTTTTCTTCCTTTCCCACAAAAGGACACATGCTCTCAAACAATGCTCTAAGTGTTGTACAGTTGAGAGATGTCTCCTATCATGTGTCTGGAACAACCACTACCAACAAACCGAAGTCTGATGATATGCCTCCATAGCTGCTCCGACACAAAGTGGGATTAGTTGGTCTTTGGTACCCAGTCCATTTTGAAACTGGGTCGACATTTGTCATCAACGCACGATACTCTCTCCCATGACATATACTGTTTATCACAAACAGAAGATGTAGAAACGTTAGAAGCATTAGGAGATTTGGGAGAGTGAGCCTTTGGAACCCATTTGTAGTTGGGTTTAACCCATTTCTTTTTCGATCCTATGGGTGGCTCAGTACTTGATTTGGAACTTGAAGCCGACTGCCGAGATGACTTTGACCTAACCGGTCTTGGCTTCACAGGAGCATCTCTTGAACTGGGCTTGTTGGCTGACATTTCCTTCTTGCCCTTGGGATTTAGATTCTTGGCCTTGTGGGATTGATTCTTAGCCTTCTGCGCATTCCAGTCACCATTATCTTACGTGACCTGGAAGGATTTCTTTTGAAGTATCTCCCACTTGGCGCGTTTTGCCATCCTTGTGCGTAGTAGGGAGCGTATGCGCGATTTGGACAATTTCTGGCAATGTGTCCAGGTGTTCCACAGTGAAAACAAGTCTTTTTCTTCACTGTGAAGTTATCTCTTCCTGCCCCTGGTGGCGTAGCCTTGCCTTGTCTCTTGATGTTCTCACATGCACACTTGCCACAAGAACTCTGTTGTGTTGGAATTGGTGGCCTGTATTTACCAACGGCAGGTTGAGCAGAAGCAGTTGAGTTCGAAGCAACAGATTCAGAGTTCAAGGAGATGTTTGTTTGCTCAGAAGAACTCTCCTTGTTCTCATCCTCTGCTACTTTACCTGCACAAGAAGTAGCAACATTAGTATCTTCAATATTAATAACTCCTCCTGACACAAATCCAGCTCGTTTGCCATATTGAAGATGCGGCTCCCTGTCAATTTCTTTCTTTGTCATAGGGATGGATGTGTAGTTATAACTAAAAGGAGGAGGTACACTATCATACCCTAGACCCTTGTTTTGATTCCTTTTAAACTGCATGCTTTGGTCTATCATATTTGCAACCACCTCACTTGAGAAATCATATTTTCTAACATCAAGTTTGGCGGTTTCAAACTTTCCTTTCAAAGATTCAACTTCAGCCACTAGCTCGGCATTTTGTTTGACTAGATAATCATAGTTTTCACATTTGTTACTGTAGTCTTCCTGAAGTTTCCTAAAGTCCTTGGTTTTTCTTCTAACTCAGCCTTCAGGGGTTTCTGTCATTTCCTGAGTTGATATCCTTCATATTTCAGGTCCTCAACGTCTCTTTTAAATAAATCAATTTGATCCCGAAGAAACTTAATCGTATCTTCACATGATTGAGAAAATGAAACTTCACATGAATGAGAACACGACACTTCATTGACCGGAAGGTTTGCTGAACTCATTGTCTTTCGACAATTCAAAGCGTTAAATTCTTCAATTATATTAGCCAGACTAAGACGATTGAGATCTTTTGTCTTCTTGATGTTAGCCACGTCCATATCCCACGATTTTGGAAGTGAATTCAATATCCTTTTGTTTGTCTCAGATTTAGACAAGAAGATCCCAGCTATATTCATCTCGGTAATAAGTGTAGTAAATCGCTGCAACTGAATTTCGAGGGTTTCTCCAGGGACATAATCGAAAAAGTTGAAATTTTGTCTTAACATATCCTGACGACTTTCTTTCATGTTTTCAACTCCCTCGTAGACCTTAAAATTAATTAAAAAAAACTAGAAGCTAAAATAAAACTTAAAAGTCAAAATTAAAAATTAAAAATTAAAAATTAAACTAAAAAGACAAACATGAAAAAGTCAACCTTGAAAAAGTCAACCTTGAAAAAATCAAACTTGAAAGTCAAATCGAAAAGCTAAATTTGAATTTTTTTTTTTTTTAAATTAAACGAAAAAGTCAAGGTTTAAAGTCAAAGGTCAAACTTGAAAAAGTCAAAGTCAAAATTTGAAATAAAAAGTCAAAAATAAAATTCAAAAATTAAAATTAAATTTTTTTTTGGTTTTAGAAAAAAAAAAACTTTAAAAGTGAAAGAAATTGATTTTAGGGGTTAAAAGTGTTAAATTTTCGGAAATAGGAATCGACAGATAGTGTTTAAGTTTAAAATATGGGAAGGAAGGAACAAAGGATCTGTTGGAGGAGTTGGCAAGGCGCCCTTGCAATGAACTGGAGGTCCCGGGTTCGATCCCCGATAACCCCAAAATTCGCTTCTAACTGTTTATTTGAAGATGACTTCCTTAGCTGCTATCCGAGCCAAGCCGGTGAACCGAGCCGCAACTTCCGTCCACCGAGCCGATGCCGTTCTCCAAGCCGAGACCGCAAACACCGGCCGCAAATATCCGGCGACTGTGAACAATTTCCGGCCGTAAACACCGGCCATGAACTCCGAAACCCTAGCCGCAAACGTGAACAGTTTCCGGTCGTGAACTATTTCCGGCAATGTTTTAAAAACCGGTTCGAACCGGGAACCAGAGGTGAGGACGGTTCAATTTGGACCGGTTTTATAACGATTTTCTGATCGGATTGAACCGGCCGGTTTTGGTAAAAAACCGATTCAACCAGCTGAATTGAACCGGAATGGACCGGGTTGAACCGGACATTCTTGGATTTTTGTGTTTGTTTGGGGCTTCTTTGTTTGATTTTGACTTCTATAATGATTGTTTTTATATGTTGGATTCTATTTACGTTTATAATACTAAAAAGATGACAAGTTTTGTAATTAATGTATGCAAGATAATTAAAAACATATAAAAATATAGAACCGGTTTAACCATCCGGTTGAACCGGTTAAACCGGTTGAACCGGAAAACGTCACCCGACCGGTTCAATTAAAATCCGGTTTTTAAAACATTGGTTTCCGGCAGTAAGCTTCGGCCGAAAACCCTTCAACGATTACGAGAAAAACAACGATTTTTCAACTTTGAAGCTCCAAAACTCGATCAAAAACCTTTTTTTATGGAAAACACGAAGAACAAACCCCCTTTATTTTTGCGAGATATATCCAAAAACGCAAAAATATTTCAAAAATAAGATCAAATAATGCTCCAAAATAGAGTTTACGGCCCAAGAACTCGGTGTTTACGGCCGTAAGCTTGGACCGAGAACACAGAATCTTCGATTTTTGGATGAAACAATAAATCCTTTTGACTGATACAACCAGTCTCTGATACCAATTGTAAGTCCCTAATCTGTCCGTGTATCAGTCAGATCCGTTTGATGGTGCGGAATCCCAATCAAACGGATGATGTCAGATCAAATAGAAGAGAAGGAGAAGAAGAATAATATGAATCTCTGTATGAATTGATTAGAATTAAGATCCGGATACAAAAGATTCACACAAAATTCTCTTTGGCCGTAAACTCCTTAGGGTTCATCAATCTTTACTCCTCACCCTAACACCTCTATTTATACTAGGGAACATGGGCCGGAAACAAATGGGTCGTAAATGAGTTTACGGCCGTAAGGTGTTTACGGCCGTAAACTCAGCCGTAAACTAGACCATAAATTCATAAATATTACACAAAAATACAATTGTCCAGAAAAGTAAAGTATAAACCATATTTTGACCCAACATGCACCCTTGCTAAGAAGTTAGTGGAGCGTGTGTGGTTTACTGGCACACTAATTGGTTCTAAGCAAAGGTGGCAAAGAGTGATTCATTGTTTATCATAGTTCGATGGAGCGTGTGTGGTTTACCGGCACATCGAATAGGTGATCGTTACAATGAAGGCACCATGTGAATTTGCATGGTAATTCACACCCGTTTTGTGATCCTCGGTATCCCAGTCATAAACAAGAGGGGCATATCGAGATTTAAACATGCCATTGAAAAGTTTCAATGAATCTCATCTAAACCTAGGAATTCTCAAATACAATTTAGAACTTAAAGTTATGTTTTGTGGTGGAGAATTAGTGAATCGTCATTCACTTACCTTCAAATTGTTTGCATGTTAGATTACGGCATCCCTTTTCTAATATGTAAATATTGTTGTTGGATCCTAGCCTTAATTTTATTATTGGGTGATAATTAGGGATTCATATTCTAATCTATCTTTGTCCTTTCTATTTATAGATGTCGAACGCAAACAACGCTGCTGCTAGTTCATTCACATTGATGAGCCTTTGTCAAAAAGTCACTTTCGATGGGACGAACTTTAGCGAATGGATAAGATACATTCGCACTATTGCTCGCTATAAGGACAAGGAGTATGTCCTCGATGAGAAGCTCGAGAAAATCAACCCTAAAATCGCTACTCCGGCTGAAATGACCGCTTTTGAAACTCACGAGCGTGATGCAACGAAGTTACATTGCATCATGATAGCCACTATGAACTCCGAATTCCAAAAGTCCTATGAGGACATGTACCCGTACGAGATGCACCAAGACTTGTTGGAGAGATACCACCAAAACGCGAGACAAGAGCGTTATGAGATCTTCACTAACATGATTTCCGCTAAAATGGGTCATGGAGAGTCTCTTACCGTGCACCTGCAAAAGATGCAAAGGTATGTCGACCGTCTTCGCAAGTTGAATGTTGACTTTGGGGAAGACTTGGCGATCGACATGGTGCTTCACTCTTTGCCTCCAAGTTACAATCAATTTAGGATGACCTACCACATGAACAAAGAAGAGGTCACCCTAAGCAAGCTCCAAGGTCTCTTGAGGGTTGCTGATAGCAACTTCAAGGAAAAGTCTGTTGCACCAACTCCCAATCCACCCGCTGCTCCTGTGTTGGCTATTGGACAAGGAAGGGGAAAGAAGAGGAAGGCTTTGTCTAAGAACCATCACAAGGTTAAGCCCCGAGATGGTGCCTCTTCTAGTGGGACCAAAGTTGATCCTGCTAAACCCTGCCCTAACCCAAAGGAGGCAGAGTGCCACCACTGCCACAAGATAGGACATTGGAAGAGAAGCTGCCCAGAGTACCTGCAAGCCATCAAGGAAGGAAAAATCAAGCCGTCTTTCGTAGGTATATACACAATTAAATCTAACGATTCATCTCATGCTATTTCTTGGGTTCTTGATACCGGTTGTGGTTACCACATTTGTTCTAATGTGCAGGGACTAAGAAGAAATAGGGATGTGGAGCATGGAAGGATAAATCTAATCATGGGGAACAGAAGATCGTCACCTGTGACCAAGATTGGAGTGTATTCTTTAGTGCTTAGGAATGGTTTATCTTTAGATTTGAACAATTGTTGTTATTCGCTAGAAATGGCTAGAAACATCATTTCATTTCATGGTTTGTTTAGACAAGGTTTTAGATTTTCTTTTAATAATGAGAATGGTTCTATTTTGGCTTATCTAAATGGTGTCTTTTATTTTGAAGCTATACCATGTAATGGAATTTATTAAACTGTTATGATTGTAGATAACTTAGGAAATGATGTTTTATGCATGGATTCTTCCAATAGTATGGATAGAGCATCCTTGTGGCATTGTCGTCTTGGACATGTCAACAAGAAGCGCATAGCCTAACTCCAAAAGGATGGAGTGTTGGAGTCATTCGGGAAGATGACACATGCGAATCTTGTTTACTTGGAAAGATGACTAAGTCACCCTTCACAAGTATGTGTGAAAGGGGTGAGGGTCTATTGGACCTAATACATACCGATGTATGTGGACCGTTTAGATCAACCACGAAGGATGGGAACCGCTTCTATGTGACTTTTACCGATGACTATAGTAGATATGGGTATATCTACTTAATCAAGCAAAAGTCAGATACTTTTGAAAAGTTCAAAGAGTTCAAGAATGAAGTGGAGAATCAATTGGGCAGGAAAATCAAGATGCTTCGATCTGATCGAGGAGGAGAGTACCTAAGTCTTGAATTCCACGATTATCTCAAGGAGTGTGGAATAGTTTCACAATTGACGCCACCTAGGACACCGCAGTTGAATGGTGTGGCAGAAAGGCGTAATCGAACCTTGTTAGACATGGTTCGTTCTATGATGAGTCGTCCTTCACTACCTATCTCTTTTTGGGGGTATGCCTTAGAGACTGCCGCCCATATCCTTAACCGAGTCCCTACTAAGAAGGTTGCCAAAACACCTCATGAGATGTGGAAAGGGAAAGCTCCCTCGTTGGCACATATCAAGTTTTGGGGTTGTGAGGCTTTCATAAGATGAAATACTCACGACAAGCTCGAACCTCGTAGTGAGCGATGCATTTTCATCGGCTACCCGCAGAAATCCTTTGGATATCTCTTCTATAGACTGAAGGACAATGTTGTCTTCGTTGCGAGGAGATGAGTTTTCCGAGAGCGAGAACTCATAAGCCAAGGAGACAGTGGGAGGCAAATCGAGCTTGAAGAGATTCAAGAGTCGATAGATGAAGGAACCTCTACCGCTGGCACTCAACCCGAGGAGGTAACTCCGGTTGAACCGATTGACGAGTCCTTACCTCTTAGACGTTCCGAAAGAGTTAGAGTTCAACCCCAGTTTTATGGTTTTCATATCACTACCGAAGGGGACACGTATATTAGTGATGGTACACTAATAAACCTTGATGAACCTAATAGCTATAAGGAAGCCATGGCAGGCCCGGAGTCTGTGAAATGGAAAAAGGCAATAGACAGCGAGATCCAGTCCATGTATGATAACCAAGTTTGGAATTTGGTTGATAATGTGCCCGGACGTAAGACCGTAGGGTGCAAATGGATCTTCAAGAAGAAGACCGACGTAGATGGAAAAGTACACACGTATAAGGCGCGATTGGTTGCGAATGGCTTTACTCAAACTCCTGGAGTTGACTATGATGAGACCTTCTCACCAGTTGCGAAGATAAAGTCTATTAGAGTGATGCTAGCTGTTGCCGCATTTCATGATTATGAGATTTGGCAAATGGATGTCAAGACCGCTTTCCTTAATGGGAAGTTGGCTGAGGATGTTTACATGGCTCAGCCAGAGGGGTTTGTGGATCTGAAGCATCCGAATAGAGTGTGTAAGCTTGAGAAGTCCATTTATGGACTTAAGCAAGCATCTCGCAGATGGAATCTTTGCTTCGATGAGAAAGTCAAAGAGTTTGGATTTGTACGAAGCAAAGATGAATCCTGTGTATATGTCAAATCCAGTGGGAGTATAGTAAGCTTCCTCGTTCTATATGTCGATGACATATTACTCATAGGAAATGATGTCCCGACTCTGCAGGAGGTTAAGTCCTGGCTCGGGAAGTGCTTCGCTATGAAGGACCTCGGAGAGGCTTCCTATATTTTGGGAATAAGGATAGTAAGAGAGAGAAGTAAGAGACTAATAGGACTTAGTCAGAACACTTACTTAGATAAGGTACTAAAACGTTTTAGTATGGAAACTCGAAGAAGGGAGAATTACCGATACAAATTAATGCCAAGTTGAGTAAGACTCAAAGTCCGAGTATCGAAGCTGAAATAGCAGAAATGAGCCGAGTACCATACGTTTCCACAGTTGGCTCAATCATGTATGCTATGACTTGTACTCGCCCTGATGTAGCCTTTGCTTTGAGCATGGTTAGCAGATATCAAGGGAATCCTGGCAAAGCCCATTGGATTGCGGTTAAGAATATCCTTAAGTACCTTCGGAGGACGAAGGAATGGTTCTTAGTCCTCGGAGGGAGTGATGACTTGAAGTTGTGAGGGTATAGTGACGCCAGCTTTCAGACCGACAGGGACAACTACCGTTCGCAGTCGGGCTGGGTCTTTACCCTGAATGGAGGAGCAGTGACTTGGAAAAGTTCCAAGCAGGAAACCGTAGCTGATTCAACGTGCGAATCAGAGTACATTGCAGCGAGCGAAGCATCGAAGGAGGCGATATGGTTGAAGAACTTCATTGGTGATCTTGGAGTTGTACCTGCCATAAAGGAGCCCATGGAAATTTTCTGTGATAATGAAGGAGCAGTTTCCTTGACCAAGGAACCAAGGGATCATGGTAGATCTCGACATATCGACATAAAATATCACTTCATTAGACATCGTGTAGAAGAAGCACAACTCGTAGTGAAGAGGATATCATCGGAGGATAACCCAGCAGATCCGCTTACAAAGGGACTGAGTAGGGTTAAGCACTTGCAGCATGCTAGGAGTATTGGGCTGAAGGATGATATTAGTATAGATTAGATAATAGTAGAAACGTGTAATAGATAAATGTAATTGACATTTGATGATTAAATAGAAGAGTATTATTTATGAGTAATGTTACTGTCTTATGTTAATTGTTTAACTATTGTTTCATTTTGCATGTTTTGACTTCCAGAATAATTGAATTTATTAAGAATAATCGAATTGTTCAAATTGTCCACAATCGTTCATATGTTGGAAGTAGATATGAATGAAGATTGTCATGAATTGGTGTGTAGATTGTCTAAATGGTATTAGACATAGCAAAGGGTTGCTGCAACGTTCATGAGTGCTTATGAACTAGTTTTGAGCATTGGAACAAACCCGCGCTTGCTGGAATCACCTTATGGAATATGATATAAAAGGGTGATCGCAAGACGATAATATCATATAGTCTTAAAACCTAAATATATGGTTTGTTATTTGTTAATTGGTTGTACATTGATAATGCGAAAACGCATCAGTAACTCGGTGTTATAAAACGCATTGTTGTGTATAGTTGATTAATGAATAAGTAAATGCATATAAGTCGAAGTTTATCTGTTACTTTTATCCCAAGAGGGTAAAAGCGATATCTCGGCCGCTCGATGATTTGATTTGACTTATGTGTCGGGCCCGGTCAGAACTTAATTGATGTGTTCGATTAAGTTCTATGTCAAATAAATCGGAGATCGAGAAACCAAATGCTAGACAAATTGTTCCATGGAATTGTCAGCATGATATCTAACAGAGGACTGTACGATCCCTTATCTAAAGGACAAGATTGATTAGATCAGAGTTTGACAGCGTCTTTGAGAGCTACGATTGCAAATCGAATTGTACTTGTGCATATAGTTACTAGACTTATCCAAGTGGGAGACTGTTGGAATAGTGTCTAAGGCTACTACTATATTAGGCAAGTATTTGACCCGATTGTGCATGGTCCTTTTGGGTTGCCTTCACCATAGCAACTTGACAGGATGATTTATTATGAGAGAATAAATATTATTAATATATTATGAGAATAATATAAGGAATAATAATATTGTTATTTGATTAATATAAGTCATAAATTAATTAGAATTAATTTGGTGACTTAAAGAGATTAATTAAATAAGAGGGTATAAACTGTCAATTGTTTGATAGTTACACTTTGGGCTGTAAATCCTTTATGGATAAGGTTGGACGATTTCTAGGGCTTGAGATAAGCCTCAAATCGTCCAAGGGCTTATCTTGGAAAGGATTTGGATTGCTTTGAGTAAAAGTTATCCAATTAGGGTTTAAGGGTGAAACCCTAGGAGCCTTAAAAGTATAAATAGACCCTTGGGGCAAAGGAAATCGGCACCTCTGAAAAAGAAAAGAAACCCTGGCCGATTTCTTCCCTCTCCTCTCTCCTAAATCATCCTCTTGCTAGTTGGTGTTTGTAAGCCATTAGAGGAGTGACATTTGTTACTCTAAAGCTCCAAGAACAAGAAGATCAAACAAGTGTTTCAAGGTAAGCTTCTAACTCTGATTTTGTATTGTTCTTATACTCTATTAGCTATTAGAAGTCTTGGATCCAATGCATGTTTAATTAGAGAAACCTAGATCCAAGCATTAGGGTTTGTATGTGCACATAGGAATGTTCTTATAGCCAAAACTTATCACATTGTCGGAAGCTTGTACAAAAATTAATGCAATTTTTCAATACAATCTAAGAGCGTGTTTAGGTTGAATTAGTAAAGCTAGGTCTGTAACATCCAAAATTGCAAACCAATTTAAAATTTTTAAAACATGTCAAGTTCATCAAAACATTACCACTTTGTTTTCAAAATATTGTTTATCAGAATCTTTCCCAGAAACATAAACATAATAGGAGGAGCTGTACGATTACGCCTTCGCCTTGCCTCGATCCCCTGGTGTACCTGAAACAATAAACTAAAACTGTCAGCCAGAAAGCTTAGTGAGTTTGTAACACCCCGTCTCTGGTATGTTGCTTTCGTGGCATTTATTTAGAAGTTTTATTGAGGGACTTGACGAGTCTATGGCCTGACTCGTCGAGTAGGGTCGAGTTTTCGTGCACGTGTTAGTTGGCGACTCGGCGAGTCTGCCTGCCTGGAAGAAACCCTAAATCCCCAGGTTGCTCACTATTTAAGCAATGCTATGTGCCCCAAACTCGCCTCCTTCACCCTCAAAGAGCTGTGAGAAAACCCTAATCGATTCCTTATTGTTTTAAGTGCTTTTGTGTGGATTTTGAAGGCTTGAAGAAGAAGAAGAAGAAAGGAGCAAAGAGAAGAGGTGTAGAGCAAAGATCCAAGGGAAAATCAGAGTTCATTGAGGTATTTCTCGGATTCCTTCTGTTTTATGCTTTAGACCTCCATTAAAACTCTTCTAGGGCTAGTTTGATGCATTTTCTAAGCCCTATAGTCGTATGGATGCCTTAATAGGACGAGATATCCCTAGATCTGTTCATTTAGGAGTAGTAGAGCCCGGATCTGTTGCCTTTTTGGAGATGCTTTGCATAAGAACCCTAGATCTAGCCTTTATTATGCTTTTTGAGCCTTATTATCTTCTTGGTCGCTATTGGGCACGTAAAGATAGAATCTTTACGTGCTAATCGAGTTAAGGAAGCCCAGATCTATAAGTTTCAGACGCTGGATTCAAGCAGAATCGAGTTTAGAGTAGCTGCATGGATGTGACTCGGCGAGTCGGAAGAACGACTCGGCGAATCAAGTCGCGAGTCCCGTTTTTCCCTTTTTGAGTGATGTCGAGTGGAAGCCTGTGAGTAGTAGAGTGGACTCAGTGAGTTGGAGGACAGACTCAGTAATGGAGGGACTCGACGAGTTGTTCATACAACTCGGCGAGTCCAAGGCAATCTTCTTAGCTCAAGAACAACTCGTCGAGTTGTTCATATGACTCGGAGATTCGGATGAAGATTGTCTGAGTTCTTGGATCGAGAGGGTACTCGTCGAGTCGATGCCATACTCGACGAGTAGCCACGAGTAGGGTTGAGAAGTGAGACTAGAGACTCGGCGAGTTGGCGGCCCAACTCGGCGAGTCAGGTCAACTGTGGGTTGACTTTGACCGAGAGAGTTGGCTTTGACCAAGGGTAAAAGAGTCATTTTACCCAGTGCAGTGTTTAGCATTTGATTGAGTGTGTTTATGGACTTGTAGCCGGGGAGACACCGGAGCAGCAGCAGTTAGCTTCCAGAGCCATTCACACAGCAGCCAGTTCACGAGGTGAGTTTCCCTTCAGTAGGAACGGGTCTAAGGCCACAATGTCGTCCCGTTCAGTTAGCTGTAGTTTCTGGACTTCGTTCTAATGCAGTAGCTAGTATGTTTGACGCCTCCGTGGCTCAGACAGGATTTATGTGTTTATGCTAGTTGATTTTTTTATGCTATGATCAGTCAGCTTCGGACATCGACCTGATGTAGGGGACAGAGGTCCCATTCAGCTTCGGACTTCGGTTCGATGTAGGGGACGAAGGTCCCAGTCAGCTTCGGACTTCGGTCCGATGTAGGGGACAGAGGTCCCAGTCGGCTTCGCACTTCGATCTGATGTAGGGGACGAAGGTCCCAGTCAGCTTCGGACTTCGGTCCGATGTAAGGGACAAAGGTCCTAGTCAGCTTCGGACTTCGGTTCGATGTAGGGGGCAAGGCCCCAGTTAGCCTGGACTTCGGTCCGATGCAGTGGGCAAGGCCCAGTATGTGTTTATATGTTATTATGTGGTATGTGGTAGTTTGGGGAAGCTCACTAAGCTTCGTGCTTACAGTTTCAATTTTGGTTTCAGGTACTTCCGCAAGCAAAGGGAAGAGCTCGGGATGATGGCATCGCACACACCACAGCTTCAGATTTGTCCTGGGAGTTGATTTAGTTTTCTTGATATGTTTGGATACAGTTGTGATACAGTTTTTCTCACAGTATTTTATTATGGTTTTTGAAACACGCAGCATATGGTTTTATTATGTGATACTCAGCCTCATGGGTTTTGTTATAATAAAAATCGAAATTTTTGGGTGGTATTTTTGGGTCGTTACAAGTTGGTATCAGACCCCTAGTTTGAGGGATTCGGATACACCTCC
This sequence comes from Lactuca sativa, assembly GCF_002870075.4. Taxonomy (NCBI): domain Eukaryota; kingdom Viridiplantae; phylum Streptophyta; class Magnoliopsida; order Asterales; family Asteraceae; genus Lactuca; species Lactuca sativa. The sequence continues at coordinate 125,929,225 of NC_056630.2, read as the reverse complement.
GGGTGCATCTGAACTCAAACTAAGGGAAAGATAAAAAGATTTTCAAAAAGAAAAATGTTTTCGAATGAGATTTTGAAAATCACTTAGAAAGAAAAGAATTTTTAAACATGATAAGGGTGTGGTGCATGCGATCAGCCGAGCTCAAGTAAGTACTCCCAAATTACCAATACAAGTTTATTATTATGATTAATTGTTCCATTTTCAGTAGAACAGCATGCTAGTATAGGACTGAGGATCTAGGAGGATGCCTTATGTGCCTGCTATATGTGTTACAGCTTTATGAGAATTGCATGCTAGTATTGAGTAGACAGCAGTAGGATAGCCTGTTTAGGTTATGCCTGGTAGCGCGAGCTTAGCATTGTATGCTAGAGTAGCTTCTCGTTATGAGAATAGTTTTACCTGAGTATGTTTCCTTTATCCGAATGCTGCTTGCTTTGTGCTTTGTGGGACTCTGAGTAGTGGGAGTTAGCCATTAGGTGAATACGTCACATCACATGTGATCAGGGTTGAATAATCTCAGAGTGCTGGATTTGGCCCTATTGCGCAGCTCTTGTCTGAGTCCAACCGTTGTAGGGACGAGTCTTTTACTCGAAGGATTATTCGAGCCTCATTGCATGTGATGGTATTCAGGTGGTGGCTAATTAGCATTACAAGGAGGCCTTCAGCAGTTGAGGACTGGTTTGAGTGGAGTCAGAGATTTCCCTAGGGCAAGCCTAGGATGAGAGTAGCAGAGATCAGTAGTAGTAGAAGTGACTTGGTGGAGTCAAGGCAGTTCTTGAGGAAAGTACGGATAGATGTGGGAGGTAGTATGGGTCCGTACTACTGAAAGCAGAGGATCCGTACTCGAATCAAGGAAGGCCGAGACAAGACCAGGAAACTAGTGGTAGTATCAATGATCCCTTGAGATATTTCAGTTTTTCTGATGTTGCTATGATGTGTTTCAGAATGGTGGTTTTGCGTCCGAGGACAGCAGCCGGCAGTGGAGGTGCCGGGGAGGGATCAGGATCAGGCTTGGGGGACGAGCGCATGGATGAGCAGACCAGAGAGTTTCTTTCTTCAGAGATTACTCGTATCATTTTAGAGCAGACTCCTGTGATCTTCGGTTCGATCAAGGAGGGTATCCTAGAGCTGATGGATGAGAGATTGGGCACCTTCCGTGCCGAGGTGGCAGCCATGATGGGGTCCCGTACACTTACATTCAGGGAGTTCAGGGCATGTGGAGCTCCAGACTATCATGGGGCGCGGGACCCCATAGCGAGTACTAGATGGTTGGAGGATGTGGCCAACGCGTTCCGCACTAGCAGGTGTCCCGAGGGGGACAAGGTCAGATTGGCATCCTGTCTTCTGAAGGACAGGGCACGGGATTGGTGGGAGGAGGTCGGACATACCATTGGAGATGATGCAGCATTGGATGCCATGACCTGAGCTGATTTCTCTACCAGGTTCAGAGCGGATTTTGCACCAGTTATTGAGGTGCAGCAGTTGGCCAGAGAGTTTCAGGACCTCACCCAGACTACAGAGACCGTGGCGGAGATCACCGCCAAGTTCAGGGAGAGGGCTCTTCTTGTTCCTCAGTATGCAGCCGATGAGGAGATGAAGAAGTCCCGTTATCATGAGATGTTGCGGAGCGATATTTGCCAGTTTGTGAGCCGGTCGAGCTATAAAACGTTGGACGACATGATTGCTAGGGCTCGAGAGAGGGAGATTGATCTCGAGATGGAGAAGAAGAGGAAACCGGAGGCGGTTTCGGGTTCAGTAGGTTCGGGCAAGGCACCGTATCGCCTAGCTCCCCCTGAGATGCAGGAGTTGTCTACGCAGCTGCAGGAGCTACTAAACAAGGGTTTCATTCGGCCGAGCAGTTCGCCTTGGGGAGCGCCGATCCTGTTTGTGAGGAAGAAGGATGGGTCGCATCGTATGTGTATTGATTACCGGGAGTTGAATAAGGTAACGGTGAAGAACCGTTACCCACTTTCAAGGATAGATGATTTGTTTGACCAGCTTCAGGGAGCGTCTTGGTTCTCCAAGATCGATCTACGCTCCGGGTATCATCAGATGCGGGTTAGGGATGAGGATGTGCAGAAGACTGCTTTCAGGACCATGTATGGTCATTATGAGTTTGTGGTGATGCCATTTGGGCTCACCAATGCCCCAGCCGCGTTCATGGATCTCATGAATCGCGTGTGTAGGCCGATGCTGGATCGGTCAGTGATAGTATTCATAGATGATATCTTGGTATATTCCAAGACGCAGGAGCAGCACGAGGAGCACCTGAGGGAGGTGCTAGAAGTTTTGAGGAGGGAGAAACTTTTTGCAAAGTTCTCCAAGTGTGAGTTCTGGTTGCGCGAGGTGCAGTTCCTTGGTCACCTCGTCAACCAGAAGGGTATTTTGGTGGATCCGGCCAAGATAGAAGCCGTGATGCAGTGGGAGGTCCCGAAGTCTCCATCTGAGATTCGGAGCTTCCTAGGGTTGGCAGGGTATTACCGGAGGTTCATTCAGGATTTCTCCAAGATAGCAGTGCCGCTCACCCGACTGACCAAGAAGTCGGTGGTATTCCGCTGGGGGCCTGAGCAGCAGGCAGCGTTTGAGACCCTCAGGCAGAGATTATGCGAGGCTCCGATCCTTACCTTGCCAGAGGGAGTAGAGGACTTCGTAGTCTACTGTGATGCCTCAATCACAGGTATGGGAGCAGTGTTGATGCAACGAGGCCATGTGATAGCTTACGCCTCGAGGCAGTTGAAGCCTCACGAGGCTAACTATCCTACCCATGATTTAGAGCTGGTGGCGGTTGTGTTTGCCCTCAAGATTTGGAGGCATTATCTTTATGGGGTCCGTTGTACCATTTACACGGATCACAAGAGCTTGAGGTACCTTATGGATCAGTCGAGTCTGAACATGAGGCAGAGGAGGTGGTTAGATGTGTTGAAAGATTACGATTGTGAGATCCTTTACCATCCAGGGAAGGCCAACGTGGTGGCCGACGCCTTAAGCCGCAAAGTGTCGGCAGCCCCTATCAGAGATCTGTGTTTGAGGATGACAGTGATTACTCCGTTGTTGGAGCGGATCAAGGAGGCTCAGGTTGAGGGCCTCAAGGAGGAGAGGCAAAAGTATGAGAGGATAGTGGGCCGAGTAGCTTCGTTTGATTATGACAGTCGGGGATTGCTGACACTTCATGGGAGAGTGTGGGTACCGTACTGGGGAGGAGTACGGCAGGTGTTGATGGATGAGGCTCATAAGTCTCGATTTTCTATCCACCCAGGGGCGACGAAGATGTATAGAGATCTTCGACCCGATTATTGGTGGCCCTGCATGAAGCGGGATGTCGCTTGGTATGTTGAGAGGTGCCTGACCTGCAGGAAGGTCAAGGCAGAGCACCAGAGGCCTCACGGCAAGATGCAGTCGTTAGACATTCCCATGTGGAAATGGGAGGACATCACCATGGATTTTGTCACCAAGCTTCCCAGGACCGCACGAGGAGTAGATTCGATATGGGTAGTAGTGGATCGGTTAACGAAGAGTGCTCATTTTATCCCAATCCAGGAGAGTATATCAGCAGAAAAGTTAGCCGATATCTATGTGCGTGAGATCGTGGCACGTCATGGAGTGTCGGTATCGGTAGTATCAGACCGAGATGTCCGTTTTACATCCAGATTCTGGAAGCGGTTTCACGATGAGATGGGTACTCGTCTTCATTTCAGCACCGCTTTCCACCCTCAGACGGACGGTCAGAGCGAGAGGACGATTCAGACTCTCGAGGACATGCTCAGGGCGTGTGTTCTAGACTTCGGTGGCAGTTGGGATACGTATCTTCCGTTAGCGGAATTTTCGTATAACAACAGTTATCATGCGAGCATTGATCGACCTCCCTTTGAGATGCTTTATGGGAGGAAGTGTAGGACCCCGATTTGTTGGGGCGAGGTCGGTCAGCGAGTTGTTGGGAGCACAGAGGTGGTGCTCAAGACGACCGATTTGATTCAGCAGGTCCGTAGTAGACTGCAGACTGCGCAGAGTCGGCAGAAGAGCTACGCCGACAGGAGGCGTTTAGACTTGGAATTCCGGGTGGGCGATATGGTCCTCCTGAAGGTCTCACCCTGGAAGGGTGTCATCAGGTTTCGGAAGAGGGGAAAGCTGGGCCCCAGGTTCATTGGTCCCTTCAGGGTTTTGGCCCGAGTGGGTCGGGTTGCGTATCGGTTGGATCTTCCTGTAGAGCTTAGCCAGATCCACAACACTTTTCATGTGTCTCAGTTGAGGAAGTGTTTGGTGGATGAGTCAGCAGTTGTTCCCCTAGAGGATATTTAGGTTGATAGCAGCCTGAATTATATTGAGAGGCCGGTCGCGATTTTGGACCGGAAGACAAAGACCTTGAGGAACAAGGCAATTCAGTTAGTGAAGGTGCAGTGGCAGCACCGGAAGGGGTCTGAGTGGACGTGGGAGACTGAGGAAGAAATGAGAGAGCATTACCCGGAGTTATTTGCAGACTCAGCCGCAGCAGACTTCGAGGACGAAGTCTGAGACAAGTGGGGGAGAATTGTAACGCCCCGTCTCTGGTATGTTGCTTTCGTGGCATTTATTGAGAAGTTTTATTGAGGGACTCAGCGATTCTATGGCCTGACTCGTCGAGTAGGGTCGAGTTTTCGTGCACGTGTTAGTTGGCAACTCGGCGAGTCCATATTCGGGACTCGGCGAGTCTGCCTGCCTGGAAGAAACCCTAAATCCCCGGGTTGCTCACTATTTAAGCAATGCTATGTGCCCCAAACTTGCCTCCTTCACCCTCAGAGAGCTGTGAGAAAACCCTAATCTATTCCTTATTGTTTTAAGTGCTTTTGTGTGGATTTTGAAGGCTTGAAGAAGAAGAAGAAGAAAGGAGCAAAGAGAAGAGGTGTAGAGCAAAGATCCAAGGGCAAATCAGAGTTCATTGAGGTATTTCTCGGATTCCTTCTGTTTTATGCTTTAGACCTCCATTAAAACTCTTCTAGGTCTAGTTTGATGCATTTTCTAAGCCCTATAGTTGTATGGATGCCTTAATAGGACGAGATATCCCTAGATCTGTTCATTTAGGAGTAGTAGAGCCCGGATCTGTTGCCTTTTTGGAGATGCTTTGCATAAGAACCCTAGATCTAGCCTTTATTATGCTTTTTGAGCCTTATTATCTTCTTGGTCGCTATTGGGCACGTAAAGATAGAATCTTTACGTGCTAATCGAGTTAAGGAAGCCCAGATCTATAAGTTTCAGACGCTGGATTCAAGCAGAATCGAGTTTAGAGTAGCTGCATGGATGTGACTCGGCGAATCAAGTCGCGAGTCCCGTTTTTCCCTTTTTGAGTGATATCGAGTGGAAGCCTGTGAGTAGTAGAGTGGACTCAGTGAGTTGGAGGACAGACTCAGTAATGGAGGGACTCGACGAGTTGTTCATACAACTCGGCGAGTCCAAGGCAATCTTCTTAGCTCAAGAACAACTCTTCGAGTTGTTCATATGACTCGGCGAGTCGGATGAAGATTGTCTGAGTTCTTGGATCGAGAGGGTACTCGTCGAGTCGATGCCATACTCGACGAGTAGCCACGAGTAGGGTTGAGAAGTGAGACTAGAGACTCGGCGAGTTGGCGGCCCAACTCGGCGAGTCAGGTCAACTGTGGGTTGACTTTGACCGAGAGAGTTGGCTTTGACCAAGGGTAAAAGAGTCATTTTACCCAGTGCAGTGTTTAGCATTTGATTGAGTGTGTTTATGGACTTGTAGTCGGGGAGATACCGGAGCAGCAGCAGTTAGCTTCCAGAGCCATTCACACAGCAGCCAGTTCACGAGGTGAGTTTCCCTTCAGTAGGAACGAGTCTAAGGCCACAATGTCGTCCCGTTCAGTTAGCTGTAGTTTCTGGACTTCGGTCTAATGCAGTAGCTAGTATGTTTGACGCCTCCGTGGCTCAGACAGGATTTATGTGTTTATGCTAGTTGATATGTTTATGCTATGATCAGTCAGCTTCGAACTTCGGCCCGATGTAGGGGACAGAGGTCCCAGTCAGCTTCGGACTTCGGTTCGATGTAGGGGACGAAGGTCCCAGTCAGCTTCGGACTTCGGTCCGATGTAGGGGACAGAGGTCCCAGTCAGCTTCAGACTTTGGTCTGATGTAGGGGACGAAGGTCCCAGTCAGCTTCGGAATTCGGTCCGATGTAAGGGACAGAGGTCCTAGTCAGCTTCGGACTTCGGTCCGATGTAGGGGGCAAGGCCCCAGTTAGCCTGGACTTCGGTCCGATGCAGTGGGCAAGGCCCGGTATGTGTTTATATGTTATTATGTGGTATGTGGTAGTTTGGGGGAGCTCACTAAGCTTCGTGCTTACAGTTTCAGTTTTGGTTTCAGGTACTTCCGCAAGCAAAGGGAAGAGCTCAGGATGATGGCATCGCACACACCACAGCTTCAGATTTGTCCTGGGAGTTGATTTAGTTTTCTTGATATGTTTGGATACAGTTGTGATACAGTTTTTCTCACAGTATTTTATTATGGTTTTTGAAACACGCAGCATATGGTTTTATTATGTGATACTCAGCCTCATGGGTTTTGTTATAATAAAAATCGAAATTTTTGGGTGGTATTTTTGGGTCGTTACAGAGTTACCCCCAAAATACTGATACACATATAGTCCACATAGCAATATCAACATTAACATATCATATCAATCAAAACAGAACCGCATGCACTAGGTCCACAGCTTCACAAGCTGGACTACCCCTAGGCCCTCAGTATGAGTCTGGAATGCCTACCGGGCCCTCAGCTCGTATCTGGAATGCCATCGAGCCCTCAGTACGAGTCTGGAATGCCTACCGGGCCCTCAACTCGTATCTAGAATGCTCCCGAGTCCTCAGTATGAGTCTGGAATGCCTACAGGGCCCTCAGCTCATATTTGGAATACTCTGGGGTTTGTTGGCTACCGCACGGAGCAATACAACCTCAACCCATCCCACATAACATGTCGACATGTACCATAACTAATGCACATACAGATAATCATACAGTATCACAGGTAGTCCTACAGGTCTACCCGACTACCATATCAACTAGCATACATCACTAACTCAAACTCAACATATCAATAACTACTAGGATATCAAATCCAATGGGCCGGCCTTGGTGCCTTAGACCCCTTAGTATAGTGAGGATAACTCACCTCACAACTGACGTCAGAAGCTAGAAAGCTTCAACTCCCGAATCACCAACACAAACTTCACTACCTATAAATGCCATAAAGACCCTTTTTCATAAGTTTCCAAATTATTAGAATACCTCAGAAGTCATCTGGTCAACTCTTGGTCAAAGTCAACGCCCACGGTCAAAGTCAACAGTCCATGTTGACTCGACTCATCGAGCGCAGTTCACTGACTCGTCGAGTCCTTCCTGAACTCGAGAAGTCGTGAAATCCTTGACAGGCTCGTCGAGTTCTCCTTTAACTCGCCGAGCTCATACGTGTCCAAGAATCGGGGGAACCTTAGTCGACTCACCGAGTTTTCTAACGACTCGTCGAGTTCAAGGCAAACTTCAACGGACTCGTCGAGTTGTTCATCAACTCGTCGAGTTTTACGGCCAAATTCATCGGGCTTGCCGAGTTTTTCATCCAACTCGCCGACTCCTCGCAGACCTCCATCCATGCAGACGCCTTTTAAGCCATGGTAAGGCTCCAGATTACAGATCCAAGCCTCTAAGGCATGTTTATCATGTAAAGTTGCAAACTTTACGCACATGCAAGGTTCTAAAGGCTCTAAATGACCAATCTAAGCTTCCAATGGAGTTTTACACCTTGGGAGAGTCTCATCCTTGCATAAGCTGGAAAGTTTATGTACTAAGAAGCCCAAAGGAGACCAGTTCTGAAGTTACAACTTCATATCTGAGATTGCAAAGAAGAGTAGGTTCCAAACATACTATGAAAACCCTAGAAGTTGCCCAATAGAATGAATGAGGTTAGGGTAACGATTTATACCTTCCAGAAGATGCTAACTACAATAGATCTTAGGTCCTTCAAGCTCCTTGCTTCTGAATGCTTGATCTCCAAGCTCTTTTCTCTCCAAGAAAATCCTCCTTCAAGCTTAAGAATGCACAAGATGAGCTCACACACGATTAGGGCTTTAGAGGGACAAGAGGCAGCAAAGGGGAGGCTAGGGGATGGCCAATGATCCTTTAAATAGGGTGAAATGCCCCGAAATTTAGGGTTTCATCTGCTAGCTCCTACTCGTCGAGTCCCTTTGTGGACTCGGCGGGTAGGTCACTAAATTCGCGATCCCACCTCGCTGCTACTCGACGAGTAGGGCAGCCTTAACTCGTCGAGTAGGACTTAAAACTAAATAAATTCTTTATTTAAATCCATACCTGAGAATCGGGCATTACAAGGTCTAGTCAAAGAGCATGCTTTGGTTAGATAATTTGGCAAACGGGAGGTATTAGAGCGTGTTAATACCTTTCAGTACCAACTTAGAATAGTAATCACAAATTACATCAAGTCACAATCAGGTTAAATGACGACATTGAGAACTAGAACTCGAAGCACTTTTACAACTTGTTTACAAATCTATTTCATTTTCTACATGTTCCAAAGTTGATTGTTATTTTCATTATTTGACTTTTGCAAACAAAACCCTCCTTTGTGACCAAAGTACCTTGCGCAAAGAGGTATAGAATTTTGTCCCGTGTCTCTGTGGTTCGACCCTACTTGCCTTGTACTACTTTTTAGTGCATTAAACTAGTGTATTTGGAGTCTATTGTACCCCTATTATTTGTTGGGTTTGACACGCATAACAAATTGGCGTCGTTGCCGGGACATGGTGTTACTAATTGTTTAAGTCAAGATCTTTGTGAGCAGGTACATCTCTATTAAAATAAAAATAGAATGTGTGGCTCAGAAATGAATACTCCTTACATTAAGGACCGCCTTTACGAGCTATCCCAGTTAGTTATAATGATTAGAAATGACAGATGTGTACAACCCACACCCTGTCCGTGTGGTATTTGCACTCAAGTGGGACACCCAACTTATATGTGTCCATATTTACAAGGAGAATGAGAAGAAGTGTAAGAAATGGGAAGCTACTGTTGGATAAGGTGTCTAAGTCCATAACTTATTTGGTATATACTTGACCCGACCGGCATGGTCCATTTGGGTTGCATCTCATCCAAACTATTATGGATAATTTTATGAGAGTTATACACATATGTTTATTAATATATTATGAGTTATAATATATTAATATGAAGTTACGTTATTTAATTAGTTTTAGTCTTAAATTAATTATGGATTAATTTAGAGATTAAAAGGAATACTAATTAAATTATGGGCTATTTGTTTTATATAGTGTGGGCTAATACTCATTTGTTAATGGGCTAGGCTTATGTGGAAGTCCATGGATGATCCATGGAGCTTTTAACCCATGGATCCTTGGAATAGGAAAAGACATGGGTTATTAGGGTTTCACCCTAACCATGCATACTATATAAGCATGCTTATGGAGCATGAAAGATAGCCTAAGATAGCCTAAGAGAAAGCTAGTGTTCTAGTGTGTGTGTGCATGTGTGTGGCCGAAAATACAAGAGTGTGTATACTCTCTCAAAGTTTTCCAAGAGTTTGTGGTGTTTGTGATTCCATTTGAGGCATTCACACTATTGGTGCTTGGCCCTCAAACTCCTAAGAACCCAACACAACAAAGGTATGTAATCTCTTCTAACTCTTTTATGTTGAAATGTTCCCCATGCCATGTTAGATAGGTTATAAACCTTGGAAAATTATTATTTTGCATGTATTTAGACAAACATAGATCCAAGGTTTATTAGGGTTGCATGCACACTTAGGAAGTGTTAAATTGCTCAAAACCCAACAGTGGTATCAGAGCCTAGGCTTGCTTGTTTGATACTTGATGCAAAATAGTGAAGAAAGTCGAAATCGTTGCTGTCTGCATGCTAGACTCGCCGAGTCCATTGGGGGGACTCGCCGAGTCCAAGGCAAACTTCAACCTACTCGACGAGTCCGTTCATGCACTCGGCGAGTAGGATCGAAGGAATGCAGAATCTCGACTTTTGCTGCTGGAAATGGACTGGAAACATTACCCTAAATTGTTTTGGTGTTGTAAAACTTATTTTAGTTGGTGTAATGGTTGTTCTAATCCATTTACAATAGCATATATCAAAAATCCATGATTTTATGTGTTCATATAATTCTTGAATTTTTGATGATCATGTTCATGTTCTTATGAATTTAGAAAATGATAGGAATTATTTGCTGAATTGTTTAGAATTAATTCTTAATCATTTATGTGTTTTAATGGAGTCCATAATTTGTCCTCAAGTTATGGATTACCAAAGGTCACTTTCATTTAACACACACTTAAAACACATAAGTTACATGAAAATGAAGAGTCTTCATTTTTATGAACCTTTAATTCATAAGTTATGAAATGAAGAGTTTTGCAAAGTTACAAAACTTGTCCTCAAGTTTTGGAATTTGTAAAGTTTCACACACTTTAATAAACTTTAATTCCAAACCTTAGAGTTTTAATAGTTAAAATTCAACCCTTATACTATTTATAACATTAATGGTTAATTATTATATATATGTATAAGAATAAGTCGTTTTACCGTTAGTAGGCCTCATTCACGAAGCCGGTCTATAAGGTGGGTATAAGGTTGTTGCCTATAAAATGGCGACTTAATGGGTGTATACTCTCACCCACCGCTTGCTTGATCGGTGGAGGGTCGTTAGCCGAACGGGTAGAACAACGACTTTAAATCCTCATTAAAAGTATAATGAATATTATAAAATAACTAAACTCTTTTAATTCTCAATCTTAGTTATTTTAGGAAAATGTGAACATGGTGCTAATCCATGGAATTCACACTTTGTACCTTACCAAGTCGTTAGTGGAGCGTGTGTGGTTAACCGGCACACTAATTAGACTAGTAAGGATCACGAAGGGTAACTTAATGTTGTCATAGATCAATGGAGCGTGTGTGGTTAACCGGCACATTGATTAGGTGATAATATTAGGAGTACCAAGTGAGTTAGCATGGTTATTCACACCTTGTTTTGTGATCCTCGGCATCCCAGTCACAAAACTTGAAGGGCACAATCGAGATTGAAACATGCCATTGAAAAGTTCAATGAATCTCAAAAGAATCTAGGAATTTCAAATCCAATTAAACCTAATTAATCATTTCGTTTTCATGGTGGAAATTGGTGAATCGTCATTCGCCTACCTTTCAAATATATTATTACTTAGATTACGGCATCCCTCTTCTAAGTGTAATATATTGTGATTGGATCCTAGCCTTAATATTACATTTGGGTGTCTTATTAAGGATCCTAAATATCTAATCTAAGCTTACTTTCTTCTTTCAGATGTCTTCCAACACTAATGCTTCAGGCTCTAACCCAACTGGTTCTTTCTCTCTCATGAATCTTTGTGGGAGGGTCATCTTTGATGGTTCCAACTTCATGGATTGGATTAGGAACATCAGGATGGTTACTCGTTACGAGGACAAGGAATATGTCCTCGATAAGGAGTTAAAAGAACTTGATGAGTCTACTGCTACTCCTGAGGAGATCGCTGAATTCAGGACTCATGAGAGAGATGCTACTAAGGTGGCATGTATCATGATGGCCACGATGACAGCCGAGCTCCAAAAGTCATATGAAGATTTCTACCCTTTTGAGATGCACCAAGACTTGATGGAAAGGTACCATCAGAGTGCTCGTCAGGAGCGGTATGAAATAATCTCCTCCATAATAACTACCCGCATGAAGGACGGTGAATCCGTCACGGGCCACATGCAAAAGATGCAAAGGTATGTGGACCGTTTGCTGAAGCTGAATGTTAACATCCCCGAGGAGTTAGCAATTGACATCATTTTGCACTCCTTGCCTTCTTGTTATGATCATTTTCGAATGACATATCATATGAACAAGGAGGAAGTTACCCTCAGCAAGCTTCAAGGACTCTTGAAGACCGCTGAAACCGGTCTTAAGGGTAAAGCGGTTGTTACCTCTACTACTCCTACTCCAACTTCTACCCCTGTTTTAGCTATTGGGCAAGGCAAAGGGAAAAAGAGGAAGCACCCTTCGAAGGGTACCAAGGGAAAGTCTCTTGAAGGCTCCTCATCCAAGACTAAGAACGGTTCTGTCACTCCTTCTGCCATTCCAAAGGATGCTGAATGCTTTTATTGCCATGAAAAGGCACACTGGAAGCGAAACTGCCCTAAGTACTTGCAGGATCTAAAGGATGGGAAAGTGAAACCCACCTATGCAGGTATTTACACTATATTGTCTAATTACTCAACATATTCTAACTCTTGGGTGCTTGATACAGGATGTGGTATTCACATATGTTCTGATTTGCAGGGCCTAAGAAAAAGTGAGGATGTGGAGCACGGGAAGATAAACTTAATCATGGGGAATAGGAAGGCTTCACCTGTTTCCAAGATTGGAGTTTATACTTTGTTGCTTAATAATGGGTTAAAATTAGATTTGAATAAATGTGTATACTCGTCTGAAATGGCGAGGAATATTATTTCCTTTCATGCTTTGTACAAACAAGGTTTTACCTTTTCGTTTGATAATGAATGTGGTGGTATTAATGCTTTCTTTAATAATGTGTTTTATTTTAAAGCATTACCTTGTGATGGCGTGTATGAAACTGTGTCGATTGTAGACAACTTAGGAAATAATGTGTTGTATATTGATTCTTCTACTAGCCTAGATAAAGCATCATTGTGGCATTGTCGTCTTGGACATGTAAACAAGAAACGCATAGACCAACTCCAAAAGAGTGGAGTCTTGGAATCATTTGACCTCAAATCAGATGATAGTTGTGAATCTTGTCTACTTGGAAAAATGACAAAATCACCCTTCACTGGAACTTGTGAGAGGGGTGAAGGTTTGTTGGACCTAATACATACTGATGTATGTGGGCCATTCAAAACCGCCACAAGGGACGCTAATCGGTATTATGTGACTTTTATTGATGATTATAGTAGATATGGGTATGTCTACTTGATCAAACACAAGTCCGAAACCTTTGAAAGGTTTAAGGAATTCAAACAGGAAGTAGAAAATCAATTGGGCAGGAACATTAAGATGCTTCGATCCGATCGAGGTGGTGAGTATCTTAGTACCGAGTTCCTTGACTATCTTAAGGAGTGTGGGATTGTCTCACAATTGACTCCTCCCAGGACACCACAGCTGAATGGTGTAGCTGAGAGGCGTAATCGTACCTTTTTGGACATGGTTCGCTCTATGATGAGTCGAGTTTCGTTACCAATCTCTTTTTGGGGGTATGCCTTAGAGACTGCCGCCCATATCCTTAATCTAGTCCCTACAAAGAAGGTTACCAAAACACCTCATGAGATGTGGACTGGGAAGGTTCCCAATTTGGACCACATCAAAATTTGGGGTTGCGAAGCATTCGTGAGGCGTGAAACTCATGATAAGCTTGAACCCCGAAGTGAAAGGTGTATTTTCATCGGCTACCCACAGAAATCCTTCGGTTACCTTTTCTACAGACCCAGTGAGAATGTGGTCTTTGTAGCACGAAGAGGGATCTTTCGCGAGAAAGAATTTATAAGCCAAGGAGACAGTGGGAGGCAGATTGATCTTGAAGAAATTCAAGAATCAATTGGTGAAGGAACCTCAGACACTAGCAATCAACCTGAGGTAGAAACTTCTGTTGATCCAGCTGACGAGTCTGTACCTCCGAGACGTTCCACACGGGTTAGGAACACACCTTCGTTTTATTATGGTTTTCATATTACTACGGAAGGTGATACGTTTATTAGTGATAGTACACTAGTAAATTTGGATGAACCTAGCAGTGTTAAGGAAGCCATGGCAGGCCCGGAGTCTGCTAAATGGAAGGAGGCTATGGACAGCGAGATACAGTCCATGTATGACAATCAAGTTTGGAACTTGGTTGACAATGTACCAGGCCGTAAAACAGTCGGGTGCAAATGGATCTTCAAAAAGAAGACCGACATGGAAGGAAAAGTGCATACTTATAAGGCTCGACTAGTTGCGAAGGGTTTTACTCAAACTCAAGGTATTGATTATGATGAAACCTTCTCGCCGGTGGCCAAGATTAAGTCTATTAGGGTTATGTTAGCCATTGCAGCATTTCATGATTATGAAATATGGCAAATGGATGTCAAAACCGCTTTCCTTAATGGAAAGTTGGCTGAGGATGTGTACATGAATCAGCCAGAGGGTTTTGTCAATGCAGAGCACCCTAATAGAGTATGCAAGCTTAAGAAATCCATTTATGGATTAAAGCAAGCATCTCGTAGCTGGAATCTTTGTTTTGATGAGAAGGTAAAAGAGTTTGGCTTCTTGAGAAGCGAAGATGAGTCTTGCGTGTATGTCAGAGCTAGTGGGAGTATAGTTAGCTTCTTGGTACTGTATGTGGATGACATACTACTCATAGGAAATGACATCCCAACCTTGCAGGAGGTTAAGTCCTGGCTTGGGAAGTGCTTTGCTATGAAGGACCTAGGGGAGGCTACCTATATCCTAGGGATAAGGATATTAAGAGAAAGGAGTAGAAGACTAATTGGACTTAGTCAGAGTATCTACTTGGATAAGGTGTTGAAAAGGTTCAACATGGAGAATTCCAAGAAAGGAGATTTACCAATCCAAAGCAATACCAAACTGAGTAAGACTCAGAGTCCGAGTACAGAGGCTGAGATAGCTGAGATGAGCCAATTACCATATGCTTCCGCAGTTGGCTCGATCATGTATGCTATGACTTGTACCCGTCCTGATGTGGCATTTGCTTTGAGCATGGTCAGCAGGTATCAGGGGAACCCTGGCAAGGCTCATTGGACCGCGGTAAAGAACATTCTCAAGTACCTGCGGAGGACTAAGGATTGGGTCCTTACCCTTGGTGGCAGTGATGACTTGAGAATATTAGGGTATAGTGATGCTGGTTTTCAGACTGATAGGGATAATTTCCGCTCTCAGTCGGGCTGGATCTTTACCTTAAATGGAGGGGCAATTTCTTGGAAGAGTTCCAAGCAGGAGACGGTGGCTGATTCGACTTGTGAATCAGAGTATATAGCAGCGAGTGAAGCAGCGAAGGAGGCGATATGGCTAAAGAACTTCATCGGAGACCTTGGAGTTGTACCAGCTATTAAGGAACCTATAGAGATTTTCTGTGACAACAATGCTGCGGTTACCTTAGCCAAGGAACCAAGAGATCATGGCAGATCCCGACACATTGACAGAAAATATCACTTCATAAGACACAAGATTGAAGAAGGACTCCTTGTGACAAGGAGGATATCGTCAGATGAGAATCCTGCAGATCCCCTTACGAAGGGACTGACGAGGGTTAAGCATTTTCAGCATGCGAGACGCATCGGGCTGAGGGACGATATTAGTTTTACAGATTAGATAGTTTTCCTGAAACTTGTAAAATGTAATCGACGTTTGATGATGAATAAAATTTGTGATTTATTTATGAGTAAAGTGTTACTATCATTGTCAATTATTTACTATTGTTTCAGTTTTGCATGTTTTGACTTCCAGAATAATTAATTTGTTCAAACCTCCACAATCGATCATACATCGGAAGTAGGTATGAATCAAGATTGTCATGAATTGGGTTTGTAGATGCCTTAAAGGTGTTTAGGCATGGCAATGGTTGCTGCAACATTCATGAGTACTCATAAGTTATGAGTATTGGTATAAACCCACGCTCACTTGTATCACTTCATGGAATTTATCTCGAGTGATCGTGAGACGATAACATCATATAAATCTTTAAACCTAGAGATATGAGTTGTTACCTATGAGTTGGTTGTGCATTGATTGCACGTAAACGCATCAGTAACTTGATGTTATAAAACGTGCCTTTGTGTACAATTCAATAAGTAGTAGAACAAGCATATCAGTCGAAGTTTATCTGTTCCTTCTAGAAATAGAAGCGATATCTGGGCCCCTCGATGATTTTGTGTTGACCCATATACCAGGCCTGGTCAGAACTAAACCGATGTGTTCAGTGAAGTTCTTCGTCAAACAAATCGGATAATCGAGAAACAACTGCTAGACAATAAGCAAGACATAGTTCCATGTGTTTGTCCGGCTGATATCATGAGAACAGAGGATTATGTGATCACTTATCTAAAATGGCGCTTCATAGTTCGACAGAGTCTTCATTGTTCGAGGGAGTTTTCGAGAGCTACGATTGTTGGTTGGTTCCTGAAGTTATAGGCAAATATAGTTATTAGACTTATCCAAGTGGGAGTCTGTTGGATAAGGTGTCTAAGTCCATAACTTATTTGGTATATACTTGACCCGACCGGCATGGTCCATTTGGGTTGCATCTCATCCAAACTATTATGGATAATTTTATGAGAGTTATACACATATGTTTATTAATATATTATGAGTTATAATATATTAATATGAAGTTACGTTATTTAATTAGTTTTAGTCTTAAATTAATTATGGATTAATTTAGAGATTAAAAGGAATACTAATTAAATTATGGGCTATTTGTTTTATATAGTGTGGGCTAATACTCATTTGTTAATGGGCTAGGCTTATGTGGAAGTCCATGGATGATCCATGGAGCTTTTAACCCATGGATCCTTGG
This sequence comes from Lactuca sativa, assembly GCF_002870075.4. NCBI lineage: Eukaryota > Viridiplantae > Streptophyta > Magnoliopsida > Asterales > Asteraceae > Lactuca > Lactuca sativa. The sequence goes on along the minus strand of NC_056630.2, from coordinate 125,912,618 downwards.
AATAGGAAAAGACATGGGTTATTAGGGTTTCACCCTAACCATGCATACTATATAAGCATGCTTATGGAGCATGAAAGATAGCCTAAGATAGCCTAAGAGAAAGCTAGTGTTCTAGTGTGTGTGTGCATGTGTGTGGCCGAAAATACAAGAGTGTGTATACTCTCTCAAAGTTTTCCAAGAGTTTGTGGTGTTTGTGATTCCATTTGAGGCATTCACACTATTGGTGCTTGGCCCTCAAACTCCTAAGAACCCAACACAACAAAGGTATGTAATCTCTTCTAACTCTTTTATGTTGAAATGTTCCCCATGCCATGTTAGATAGGTTATAAACCTTGGAAAATTATTATTTTGCATGTATTTAGACAAACATAGATCCAAGGTTTATTAGGGTTGCATGCACACTTAGGAAGTGTTAAATTGCTCAAAACCCAACAGCTACTACTTGCCAAACCAATGGAGTTATGATCAACCTCAACATGATCAATGGTGAGACAACAAACAAGTTTGGGGAAACAACCAATACCAAGCTTGGGGATATGACCAATACCAACCAACTCCACAATTCCAACAACCATATCCTCCACCTCCTCAACAAACTGAAATGTTGAGCATGTCCTTGGAAGACATTGTGAAAAGCATTGTCACTACTACCCAAATCTTTCAGGAAACAACCAAAGCTAGCCTCAAAAGCTTAGAGCAACAAATTGCATAGCTTACTCAATCTGTGAGTATATTGGAAAGTCAAGGAAAACTACCATCGCAGACTGAAGTGGACCCAAGGCATATAACTTCTGCCATCACCTTGAACGATGGGGAAAACTTTGATGGCCCAAGACTACAATTAAAAGACGAGGAAGAGGAGGAACAAGTAGAAGTGGAAAAGGTTGTCGAGGAAGAAGTAGAAATTAAGAATGCTGACATGGAAGTTATAGAGGAGGAGTTGGAGGTTGACAAAAAAGAGGCTGAGCCACCCACTACCAACGAGAAACTCCTTTCACCGGTAGACCAACCACAAGAACCGAAAATGATACATTTGTTGGACCCTTCAAGGGATATGTACCCCAAGAAGGAAGACACCCAACCAGTCATCAAATTGACCACCTTATCAAAGAAGGAAGATTTGACCACCTTACCGGACAAGTACAAGAAAGAGGTCATTTGGACAATTGTTGTCATTAAGGGTCTAAGTCCAACATGGTTCCCATGCAAAAAGAAAGTCAAGTACAAGATACGTGATCCATTGAAGGAGGCGGCGAAAAGTTCATTGAGTTGGAAAGCCCCAACATTCAAAGAATAACATATTCCAAGGGCCAAGTTGAGCCAAAGACTTGAAATAAGGGTGGCTAACTGAGAGGCAACTCGGGGAGTATTTTCATCCTATTCTTCTTTTATTCACTTTATGATGTTGCAATGTTTTTGAGTTTTTTTAGAGTTCCATGCAAATATATATATATATATATATATATATATATATATATATATATATATATATATATATATATATATATATATATATATATATATATATATAAGATTGAGAGGGAGTCATGTTAAAAAAAATGTTTTTGTGAGGTTAAAAGCAACTAAAAAAACATGGGCATGTCAAATTGGCATGGGCAAGGAAAAAAAACGCATGGCCTGATTTTAGACCATGTGTGGCTATCTCAAGTTTTAAAGAAAAAAAATTATGCACGTGCAAGCTTTCAAAACGCACGGGCTAAAGCCAAAACGCATGACCTTTTCCATGCCCCATGTGTCAGTGACGCAAGTTTCAAACAAAAAAATTGCATGGCCTAGCTTGAAAAACACATAGTCTATGTCAAAAACTCATGGTCTATTCTAAGACCATGCCTTTTTCCCTTTATTAAAAAAGCACAAAACTTGTCTCTCTTGTTCCACAAACCTTGCGACCGTGCTCTCCCCTCTCTCTCTATAACCCCATTGTCGATTTTTGTCTCCCCTCTCTCAAGTCTCAACAAAAAGCTCTGATTGTTGTTCAATTTTTTCGAGATTAAAGCTCCAAGGGTTTCAAGAGCAAGCTTGGGGAGATTTTCTTGAGGTTAAAGATGAAGTTAAAAAGTCAAGCACACATCACAAATTCAAGCATTTGAATGGTACATTCCTTCCATATCTCAAGTTTGATGCATGAATCCTAAGATTGTTTGACTAGAATTGTTGAGAATCCGTTCATATGTTCTATATAGTTATACATTATTGTCTTAGTAGGTTAACCTACCCTCTCCGAGCATCGAGGAAGATGCTTAATCTTAAGCTTGGGGAGGGGTCTTTGTACATTAGGTTTTAGTTTCCACATGTATTTAATATATATATATATATATATATATATATATATATGTGTGTGTGTGTGTGTGTGTATATATATATATATATCATGCATTCATTTCATAGCATTCAAAAAATACAAAAAAAAATTGTTTTTAACTATTTCTTAGTTTACCTAAAAAAAATCAATCTAAAGGAACCTAATCTTCTTGAATCAGTTGAAGCGGCAAATTAATCGTGGTTTGAGATTCGAATTTGTTCATTTTTCATTAAAAATCTTGAAGCAATCTAATCACACACGCACACGTCTCCCGAAGCTACTCATGCAAAACAAAAAAGGATAAGGTTATCAACACCGAAGCATAAAGACTGATATAGTTTAGCCCTTGGAACACACGACCGGTCTTATGAGTAGTAAGTGCTCATTCATATCCAAACTCCAAATTCAAAAGAGCCACAAAATGAATATAAAATTTCAGTGTCTCGAATCCTCCAGCGCTCTAAAAAGTCTTTTCTACCTATTCCCTTCTAAATACTCTGCTTGGGGACATTGTTTCCAACTATACTTACGGGTCTTTGCACGTTACATCAGTCCCAATAATAGAAAGAGTCAAGGACGAAAATATAAGGAAATAAGCCTAGCAAATAATAATAATAATAATAATAATAATAATAATAATAATAATAATAATAATAAATAAAAAATAAAAATATTATTAAGTTAATATGTGACCTTTGGGACTCAAATTAGTAAACCCCGAGGGGTGATCTACACCTAATTGCCTAAAGCTGAATTGTTTAGGATTGATTGAGTTGAAAGTTCGCTACATGGGTTCCATAGAAAGTCATGAACTTAATAATAACAAAAAATATACAGATATATTTAGATATTCAAATAAAGCTAATTTGTTGCCTTTGAGGTTCGGGCAAGTAAACCCGAGGGATCTCTTTAAATCTAGCACACCAAGGTCATCTGGTCTGGATGTGTTGGTTGGAAGCCCGATACATAGATTTCAAAGAAAACCATGAGTTTTATTTATAGGAAAATATAATTAGATAGTTTGTATATATTAATGTTTATAGTTTAATTGAATAATATGTTTAGGAAAAATGCTTGGCTACCAAAAGATTCCTTTGGACTGGACTGACTATAAACTACTTTGACTGGTGTAAGTGGTTTTAAACATGTAACCAATATAGGTAAATATTTGGGAATTTTTAGACAATATTTTTTAGAAAAAGATTGTTGTTAGTGATGGGTTTTAGCCATAAGAACATCCTATGTGCTCATGCAAACCCTAATGCTTGGATCTAGGTTTCTCTATTGTACATGCAATGTATCCAAGACTTTAAACCCTAGATCTAGGATACAATTAATCATATTAACATGAGAAAGGGTTTTTAGATCTTACCTTGATTGTTATGTAGCAATAACAATCTCAAATCCTCCTTGTAATGACTTTAGAAAGCTTAGAGCCACAATTGTCACTCCTCTAATGGCTCACAAACACCAAGAGCAAGAGGATGAAGAATAAGGAGAGTGGAGGTTGCCCAAAACGTCCAGAAACCCTAGAGGAACTCTTCACCACGTTTTTGGGGCTTAAGGGTACTATATATACATGTAGGCTATTAGGGTTTTCAACTAGGAAACCCTAATATGACTGCTTAAGCCCTAAGCAGCCCATGGACCCTTTTAGAATAACCCTTGGTCGATTTCTAATGGGCTTCCCTATAGAATTCATCCAACTTATATATTATTAAGTAATCCATAGACCAACTGCAATTATCTTATAATTACAGTTCTAGTCCCTTAAGTTTAATTAATCTCTTTTAGCCACAAAATTAATTATCAATTAATTCTTGACTAATTTTGATTAAACAATATGATTTCTCCTTTAATATATTATTCTCATAATATATTAATAAATCATAATTAATCCTTTCTCTCCATAACTCATCCTATCAAGTTGCTTTGGTGAAGGCAACCCAAAAGGAACATGCACCATCGGGTCAAGTACATACCAAAATAGTTATGGACTTAGACACTAATCCAACAGTCTCCCACTTGGATAAGTCTAATAACTATTATGCGTATGACTTCAGATCCTGATCTGCAATCGTAGCTTTCCAAAGCCATTGTCAACTCTGATCTTATCAGATACGCGTGTCCTTTAGATAACGGATCATATATCCCTCTATTCTAGATATCGTATAGATATGAGACATGAACTTAATCATTCTCTCTATACTATTTCCCGACTTCCGATTTATGACGACTAACAACAGACTACAATTGAACCATCAATTTAGTCCCGGCTTGGCCAAGCACTTAGGTGCCATCACTAAATCATCGAGGGGCCCAAAGATATCGCTTTTATCCTACTTTGGATAAAAGGAACGGATAAACTTTGACTCAATGCTCGCTTGCAATCACTTACCGAATCACACACAACAATATGTTTTATAACACCAAGTTACTGGTGCGTTTACATATTATCAATGTGCAACCGACTCACAAGATACAACTCACACATCTCGGTTTCAAGAATATAAGATGTTATCGTCTCACCAATCACTCGTGATACAATTCATGAAGTGATCCAAGTGAGCGTGGGTTTAATCCAATGCTCAAATCATATTCATAAGCACTCATGAACGTTGCAGCAAACATTTGCTTATGTCTAATACAATTTAGACAATCCACACACCAATTCACGACAGTCTTCATTCATACCTACTTCCAACATGTGAACGACTGTGGTCCGTTCGAATAATTTGATTATTCTGAAATAATTAATTATTCAGGAAGTCAAAATATGCAAAGTGAAACACAAGAATAATACTAATCCCATATGGCCCCAAACTCTATGTATAAATAAACATTTTATTTAATCACCATATTGATTACTCATTATTTGTTGTTTCGGGTAATCAACTTCTTACTTGAATTATTACTACACTTGTCCCATGCTCTTAACATGCAGACAATGTTTACCTATGGTTCTTACTTTGTGAAATAGATCAAATGAACACATTTCCAATCATACTCATTTCTCAACTCCTAATCCTTTTCACAAGTGAAAGAATATCAATTCTTGCCACTTATAGAATATGCTAGATTCTAACATTTTATGCAATGATCCTTTCGTAATGCTATAGCACAAAAGTCACAATGACTATTGCCAATGAAATTACAAAGTCCTCTATTTGAGATTGTTACAATACAATTCCATAGATGTGATGTCACTCACTCAAAGTACATTCCTTTGAACATCCTTTTGCATAAAATTTCTAATCTAGACATAGACTCTCAATATCCAACTCCTAATATGGAATCATTTCCATATTTGCCATATGACAACTCATTCTTAATAGAATCTTATCTATTCATAATAATGTCGATATGGTCCATCTAATACCATACTTCCAACTACTCACAAGCGACCAATCCTCAACGAACTTTGGATCGTCCTTTGATAGTTGTTTAATTATCTTAGTCAAAACCGATTCTTTTCCTTTTTCCCTCTTAATGTGCTAAACATTTGGAAAATTTTAGAATGGTCAAATATTATAGCACTTGCAATCGATCCTTTACCCAAAGCGTATGGGACACAATGCATAATGTCATACATAAAGATATGATACTTTTTCAATCTTTTGTCATAATATTTTATGTGTCACATTCTCACAATTCGAACTATGTTGAGAATGCACTATGTATCCTTGACTAAATTTATTAACATTCCACAACCTAAGCCTTTAGATTTGAAATGAAGCATAATATTCTCTCCCTTAATTATAGCAAAACAACTTTTCAACCCTTACGACTTTGCAAAGTATAACTCTTGTTTTCTATAATTAATATTGCTAACTTGCAATACTTGCCTTAATAATCATACAATCACAACATTTATGCTCCCACTATCATGATGATTATTATCATATAAGCATAACACTTATGCTCCCACTAGCTTTGACATGTATTCTGAAAACAGCTTAACTTCCAGAAAAACAATACCTATTGAATTTCTTAAGTTCATATTTCTTAATACTTAATGGTTTGATAATCCTTTATCTAAGCTTCTCAAACTTATACACCTTTGCCTTAAATAGTTCATATGTGTGTCTAAACAATTCAGACTAATCGACAAATCTCACAATTCGAATCACGGAAAGGGATACCGTAACCATAATCGAATTCGAGAATACAATTTCACAATCACTATCTTCTTAAAATCTCTCTTAGTGAAAGCATTTCCTCACAGTCATCTTCATGAAGGAGGGAATCTTATGACACTTAGATTTTAATGGTGTATGTGTTCCTATCCATGCGAATTTGTCAAAACCAATGTTTGCGACAAATCCAAACTCATATGGACCGAACCTTCTCAATCTTGATCTCTTGCCTTATGGTAACACGGCTGCCCACCATGTCTTCCAAGTAGTTAAGCAGCTCACCCTTTCTTATCAATGTACTTTTCATTGATCAAGGTGCTTGCCTTTTATGAGTTCAAATGAGAACTCATAGAACTTGCATGCAAAATTAACTCAATTGGAACGGCACAGAAACAAGATAGTGTCAACACGATAGGTTGTAAACCTCAAGACGTGTGCTAGTGATGATCGATAAGGTTTATTCTTGATTAGTTCTTGAAACTTTTCAAGACCATTAAGACTCCCACTGACTCCTTGACATATAAGATTCTCTTGTCAATAAACATTTCTCGACAAACAAATATTCAAGAGTTAGTGTAGCTTTTATCAGGACTAAACATTTCACAAAATTGGTCCTAGTTGGTCTTTCTCTTACCTAAGACATCACAACTTTCCAATTTCAAATGTGCAGTAATAAGAAAACCTCTTTTTCAAATTCCACATTTGATGAATGTTATAAACCTTCTTAAGACATGTCACTCATTGTCACAATCTTAACTCTAAGACTTGTTTTGGAACGAAGTATAATTGACTTATTGATTTAACCATTTCTTCAATTCTTGATTCCTCTTCTCAGACATACAATTGTACTAATACTCACTTAGAGGATCAATTGAGATATGGTTCTTAATCATTAAGACCTATCATAAAACATAATAAAAGGTACTCTCCCTTCTTCTTAGAATAGAGAAACTTTTATCTTTTTGCCTACATGATTCTTCTTATTCGTTCTGCCATTGATTTAAACTTTTTCAATCAATTCAGAATTACACTCAATCTTTTAAGTATAATCATATTTACTAAACCTTTAGTAAATCATGACGAATATCTTTGTCACTCTTGTGGTGGACTTGATCAACACACAACCTTGTGTACTTGATCTCCTAGTCCTTCACTTGACACTTTATCAACGAATTAGTCTAATTTCCAAATATGAAAGTTCTCATTCATCATGCAATACTTGTTGTATGATTCCAAGTTTCTATCCAATTGAAACTTGGGCGATGAGAAACTTTCCCTATTTGGTAAATTCTTGACCTTTCCACAAATAACATAATTAAGAATCAAATCCATTATTTCTAATAATATAAACTTTCAAACATCAATTTTTCATACACGCCATTGCAAGGATAAATAAATAATATAAAAATCAAAATTTATTTTATTGCGGAAAAATTTGTCCTTACAATGCAATTCAACAGAAAAATTATGTTGTTACATATTCCTAAGCAATCTATTCTAACTCCAAGTAGTAGCTTAAGATTCTAATCTTCAAGTAATGCGATCTTAATCCATTTCTTCACGATTAGATTCTGCTCACTTCTTCCCTTAAGCTTCCTCTCTTTTCTTCGATCCTACAAGACATCAATTGTAATCTTATCACATTATGTATTAAGAATCTAGAATGGGAACTTAAAGGAGTTAGTTAATGGATTTTACCTAAAGCAAAGCCATACATTTTGACTCTCCTGTCTCTTAGATCTCTTAGGTAAATAGGGCAGCTTCGTTTCCAATGCCCCTTCTCTTGGCAATAAAAGCAAATTGACTCTTTTGGAACAGCACATGGAACTACTTCAGACTTTGCCATTCTCTTATGATCAAACTCTTCGATCATGGCATGCCTTTCTTTGCTATTGCCTATATCCATAGAGGTCTGGAAGGCAGATTCATCAATCAGCTTTGCTTTCCCAGTGTGCCAAACCATGGCTGATTCAGCAGCAATAAGCATGTAGGAGAGATCTATACGGGTCACGTTGTGGTTTATCATATAGTATTCTCTTACGAACTCACTATACGAGTTAGGAAGCGACTGAAGAACCCAGTCAACAGCCAGCTCCTCACAGACAACGGATCCCAACATTCTTAACCTATCAATGTGTGACTTCATCTCTAGGACGTGTGCACACACCGACTTTCCTTCTTCATGTTTACTTGCCAAAAGGGCTTGAGTGAGCTTGAACTTTTCAAGCCTTCGAACTTGTGGGTTAGGGAGAATAATTGGAGGAGGTGGAGGAGGTGAAGCATGATCTCTTGTTCCTCGATCGAATCGTGGAATATCATTTTCATGTGGAAAGCTTGTTCCACGGGATTTGGGAAGACTATAGTTGTCGTACTTTGACATCTACAAAATGGGAGAAAAATAAATTCAAGTTAGTTGATTGATTGAGTCCTTAATAAATCACCCAAATGAGATATTGAGGCTAGGACCCAACACAATATTCCACAACTTGGGAGAGGGATGTCGTAACCCAAATTGAAGAACATTTGAAGGTAAGTGAATGACGATTCACTAATTTTCCACCATGAAAAACGAAAAACAAATTAAGTTTTAAATGCTTTGAAAACTCCTAGATCCTTTGAGATTCATTGAACTTTTCAATGGCATGTTTAAATCTCGATATGCCCCTCTAGTTTGTGACTGGGATACCGAGGATCACAAAGTGGGTGTGAATAACCATGCAAACTTAGATGGTGCCCCCACATGTTACAGTCACCTATTCGATGTGTCGGTTAACCACACACGCTCCACCGAACTATGAGAAACATTGAGTCACCCTTTGCTACGTTTGCTTAGAACCATTTAGTGTGTCGGTTAACCACACACGCTCCACTAACGTCTTCGCAAGGGCACAAAGTGTAATTTCATGGAATTGGATCAATTCACTTTTGCCTAAAGTAACTAAGATTGGGAATTTTATGAAAGCATTTAGTTACTTTTGTACTTGATGTGCACAAAAGTACCCACTAAGTTTAATATTTATAACCTAACAAACTTAGACTAACTATGCACTTATAGGCAGTGTACCTAGTCAGATTACAGTATAGCTTAGATAAGTCGGGTGTCGATCACAGGGAACGGTGGTGAATTAATTTAAAATATTTGATTATAGGTTACAGGTCACACGAAAATAATAAAGAAATAGTTTAATAAATCTCAAACTAACAATTAATTAACAACTCTCGATAAACTAACAGGAAAGCAAATCTCTTCAGGTACTTTGGTTTAGATAAATTACTCCTTAAAAACATAGACAATTGCATACTCAAATTCATTTATTCATGTTCACCGATTCCTAAAATGATTAGATTCGCGTTCACTATAACTAATCCTTCAGCAAACAAGTCAATTCAAACAGTGATCAGCTGATTAAACTAACATGCTTCCTAGTGTTCAGTTCGTATCAAGCAAGACTTGTAAATACAGTTAATCAAATTACTAATTCAATTTAACCTCTTGTTGATGGTCATCAAACAAGGCTCACACATTAACTTGCTTATTCCCAAGTTAATCCTAGTTTCACATTCGTTACTCCTAGACTTATAATCTCGATGGTCATCAAAATCATAAGCAACAAGCAATCAAGCAGATGTTCATACAACTTAATTTACTTAATAATTAATAGCAAATAATTATCATTAATATGTAAGGATCTTTTAACAAGCTTGGCAAGATAAATTAAACATAAACAAACAATTCAATATAGCAATTAGTTTAATAATCAAAGCTTCATTCAATCATAAACGCAGAGTAAAAGGTTTTTACACCTAAATCAGAAACTAAATACAAAATAGTAACACAATGGAATGCTAAACATGGTCACGTTAACAACCCATATGATTACCGACATGTATCCGCTCTCCAACCCTTCCGATCTCCGCTCCCGTTAGCTTAACGGCCTTCTGGCCGCCTTCTAGACCCTCAAAACGGCTTAACAGAAGTTTAATATCGACTAAATTAAGTTGGAAGTCGAATCTCCCTTTCTGGTTAGCTGATAATCGACTTTTATAACCTTTGTAGCCGACTTACGTACGTTGGGCGTAAGTCGGATTACGCTGGGCGTACTAAGGATTTATACGCGATTGGAGTTATCTGATGCCAGCCATTACGCGGGACGTAATCAAGAATTACGTTGGACGTAACTCGTCTTAGCCTTTATGCTTGGCGTACAAGTAAATTACGTGGGGCGTAATCGTTCCTCCAACATTTTTCCTTTCTTTTATCTTCTAAGCCCGATTTCTGCTTCAGTCTTTTCTTTTGTGCTTTATCGTCAACGAATAGCTGCAAAACATAATTTAAAGCATTGTGAGTACTTTTTAGTTCTAAAAGAGAATAATAAAGGCCAAAATATTAAGATATAATGTATATATATATATATATATATATATATATATATATATATATAAATACACATATCAAAATACCCCACACTTAGCCTTTGCTTGCCCCCAAGCAAGTTTTAATTTTATTTTACCAATATCGCATTAAACAATCCATTTAAAACTCAGCCATTATGCCAAGACCTCAACGCATGCATTTGTGTCTAAAATTTTCCTAAAGTACCCCCCCCCCCCCATACTTTAAATACTCACAATCTTCATAAACACTTGCCCACTTTTTCCGAACAATGCTCATTTTATGCAACCCTCTGAATCCATCCGCAGAAAACCTCGTTATCCTCAAGGTATTTTTAGTTGAGCAACCTAAGCATACATAATCTAGAATTACAATTTATGATACCACTATGGAGCTCTTTTGGAATTCTTCACTTCCTTGATAATTTGATCTTTGATTTCTTTGAATTCACCACCTTATTTGAATTGATTTCTGGTATCTTCAACTTTTTGAATTTCTTGGAATTTTGATCTTTTGATCTTCACTTTATTTGCTCCAAAATTCTTCAAACTTTTCTCGTAATTCTCTTTTTTTTTAACATGTACCTCACTTTTTTCACTCAAAACCTACATGCTTAAGCAGAGGCGCTCAACCTCAACCTTTATTGGCTAACGATAATAATTTTCCTGGATACATTTCAGGTTTAGGCTGCTAAACATATTGCATCCCTCAAACCAAGCGGGGTTATGTTTTTGTTCCATGATTTCACTAAAATAAGGGGGGCCACAAATGCACTATAACGTATATTGGCTCAACTAAACATTTGAGTTTTCATCGGATCAATTCATACAATATTAGCAAAATTTAAATTATCACTAGATTTTTCTAAATTAAACTATTATTTCAAGTTTTAAAATTTTTTAATTTCCTAAATCTAGCAATTTCATTTTTCTCTTAATTTTAATTTACTTTTACCGACCCCCTACCCCACAACATAGGAACTACTGCTACAAGTTGCTTCAAATATTGCTGAAAGACTGAAAACTGGAACTACTGCTTCTGATTTTGTCGAAAATCAAGACTGCCAACTTCAAAAATGTGGTGCACAATATTGCATAATATTGCAAATAAATGCAATGTGTAGTAACCATGACGTGGGAAAGTGTCGACCACGTCATGTCTTCAAAAATGACATCTTCTTCTCGCAATGAAAAATCCCCCACAACATAGGAAAGTGTCAACCATGTCGTGGCAGCCGGGATGATACGTCTTCCTCGCGTCGAAATAGAACTCTAGGGTGTGGGAACAGCTCATCCATACCATAGAAATCAAAATATCGTAAAAATGCCAATCTTCGAAATGATCGCTCGCGAAATCAATATGCACCCCACACTTATGACAAATTGTGGGTCTTGACTATAATCTTCGAACTCTCGCACGACTCTCTTTAGCAACAGTCGGACCTAGCTACTGAACTTACTGCCAGCTTTCTAAGGGCGAAAATTTTGCAGAGATCTAAACAACCAAAGAGCATTAACATGGAAAACAAAAGTAAAACATCCTAAATTAAAGTTTAATTACATACCAAATAAAAAAAAACTAAAACTAGCAACACAAAAATAAACTAAAAATAACATAAAAATAAAAAGGATAACTAAATCACTCATCATCTCCATCATCATGTTGTTGTGTCCCAGAAGTATCGGCCCCATCATGTCGTGGCTGGAATGGTGGAGGGTAGGCAACCGAGTACTGAAACCCCTGGTGGGTAAAGAATGCGGTCAACACATCCCCATACCACTGTTGTTGCCTGTTCACATGTGCAACATACTCACTAAGGTTCTGAACCCTCATGTCAAGACGGTCAATGCCCTGAGCTAGGTAGCGCATATCAATCTCCGACTCAGGTCCCTGCTGCGCTCCCCGAGGAGTAGGTCTACGTCGCTGGACCCGTCTCGGTTGTGGCTCGGCGGCACCCTCCTCGTCCGCCACATCATATGCTCGTACCCGCAAGACACCATCTCCGCCCTGCTCGAGTACACGCATCGACTCCAACAACTGAAGGCTCATCGGCCTCATATCATGGAACACCATCGATCTCGTGATTCTTAATTTTGTTCTTTCTTGAGGACAAGAAAGATCTAAACTTGGGGAGGTTTGATAGGTGCATTTTATGCACCTATTTTGCATGTTTATTCCTGTCCTTTCATAGCATTCTACTTCATAATTCTTGCATTTAGTTAACTATTAGGGCAATTGAATATTTCTTTAAGAATGTTTGATACTTCACTATTTTTGATTTATTTTGCAGGCATTATGGATCGTGGAGCTTGAATGCATGGAGCATGGAGCTTTGGAGCATGAAGAGAAAATGAACCGGTCATGCAGTGGTAGAGAACAAGAAGACGGAACCCGAGTCATTGTGCAGTATCATCATAGCAAAGGACTACATTTTAAGCACGGTTCATGTCACATCAACACGGGTCATGTTTGTCTTTTCTCATCTTATATTTAGAGCAACATGGCTCATGGTGAAGCTAGACTAAGATGGAGCAGTGAAGACTTATTGCACTTTTAACAAAAAGCATGGGTCATGCCAAAAACACATGGTCAAGACAAATGGCCATGCCAAAAATTCATGGGAAAAAGGCATGGTCATGCTAAAACGCATGGCCTTATGGAAAGCACGTGAACATTAATAAAACAAGTGAAGATGTCGCCATTTCAGAGGAGAACGGTTTTTAGAGCAGTTTGGGGGCGATCTTGGGTTATTTTGGGAGAATTCTTGGAGATTTTGAGAAGACCTAATCATTGCAAACACTTTGGATTTCATTTTAGTAAGCATTAAACATTCCAATTCCATCTTTATTCTTGTTTGATTTGTTCTTAGCCATGTATGGCTAAGAAACCCTAGTTTCTAGTTCTTGTTCAAAACATGTTGATTGCTTGACTTGAAGCATATGATTTGATGTTTGATTTGTGATTTTATTCTAGTGATTATGTTCTTGTTTAAACTAGAATCCTTAAATTTGATTTGTGTTTGATTGGCCACTTTCATGAATTGAATTTACGTGTAGTTAATTAAGTTTTAGGGCACCTAATCGTTCTATAAAGTTAATGATTGGTAACAAACAATAGGTTTTCTTATTGTGGAACATTTATCACATGTTTTCACACTTCCGAGCAATGAGAATAAATGAACATTGTCGGAAGCTTGTACAAAACTTAATGCAATTTTTCAATACAATCTAAGAGCGTGTTTAGGTTGAATTAGTAAAGTTAGGTCTAGTCAAAGAGCATGTTTTGGTTAGATAATTTGGCAAGCGAGAGGTATTAGAGCGTGTTAATACCTTTCAGTACCAACTTAAAATAGTAATCACAAATTACATCAAGTCACACTTAGGTTAAATGACAACATTGAGAACTATAACTGGAAGCACCTTTACAACTTGTTTGCAAATCTATTTCATTTTCCGCATGTTCCAAATTTGATTGTTATTTTCATTATTTGACTTTTGCAAACAAAACCCCCCTTTATGACCAAAGTACCTTGCGCAAAGAGGTATAGAATTTTGTCCTGTGTCTCTATGGTTCGACCCTGCTTGCCTTGTACTACTTTTTAGTGCATTAAAGCAGTGTATTTGAAGTTTATTGTACCCTTATTATTTGTTGGGTTTGACACACCTAACATCTTTGCTATAAGTTAAGTTCAAAAATCAACGTAATTGGATAAGTATTTGTTGAGCTACAAAACCTCAAACATAGGATGTTGAGGCTCTACAAGATTTGTAATTGTTTTTTTATCATATTCTGACATTCATAACTTTTTTTTCGTATGAATTCAAAATAAGTTGATTTTTTATTTTATGAATCTTATCCTATGTCTTGACTAGAAGTTAGCTCCAAAATCACCTTAATTAAATATGTCTTTATTGCATGATATTGCCTTAAACATTGGTTGTTGGGCCTATTTGCATACTTAGTTCTTTTTAGCATTTTTAGTTTATGCATAACTTCTCGTAAACTTTGAATAACCATAAATCTCTCATACAAATTTAAACGAGTTAATTTCCTTTCATTCGTACTCTTTATTGTTTTGATGACACGTCATGTTCAAAAATCAACCTAACTGGATGAATTAAAAAGCCTCAAACATTGTCGTTGGGACTCTTAAACTATCCTCATTGACCATCTTTTAGGATTGGCTCACTAAAAAAATTAAAAAAGAAAAGGAAAAATGAAACATATTTGGTGGTGCCCCAACGAGCTCTTCACCAAAAGTTTTGTGTATTTTTATTTTGCTAAGAGTTCTCTATAGATAAGTGGACTTAAATTAATTTTTATATTTAAATCTAATTTAGCTAATAACTACGTTTTATACTTAGTAAAAAATCAAATAAAATATACTGAAATATATAATTTATTTTTCTCTACAAAACAAGACCAATACTAATATAATTTTTTAATATAAAATTAGATTGGGTTGGACAGCTAATGAGTGTGAATAATTGAATTAGGTTGGATTGTATATGTGGAGGAAAGAAAAATTATTTTTTTTATAAAAAAGTTGGGTTTGGTTGGCTTGCTAATAAGTATAGTCTAATAAATCTAGTATTAGAGGGTAATGGTACCGAAGTACCGGTAATAGTACCAGTATGTTCTATTCGGTTCGGAATTTGGTACCTTCACATCTGACATTTCAATTCTCAGTAGTTTCAGTCCAACACCAAGGTCATCCCTATTTGAATAAATTTCAATCGAGTAAACCGAATTAAATCATATGTGGTGCAATGTAACACCTAGTATAACAAAATTTGTTTAGTTATTTCCATGTGATGTTGACGTGTCGTCCTTATGAATATTTATTTAACTATTGTATTGTTTAAATTTTAAATTCGTTATTTTGTTTATATTTTAGTTGTTTTTTAATTTGTTTTAAAATATAATTATTTCAATATGATTTTAGGGGTTGTTTGTTTACCACTTAATGCCTCTTAAAAGTGGCTATGTCTGAACCTTAAGGATTCAGATTGTTTGTTTAGCTCTTAAAAAACGATATGAAAATTAAAAATGCATCTGATTCGGTTAGATTTAAAAGGGCATCTGAAAAAAAAAGGATGTGCTTATCCTCGTGCCCTCCCACACTAGTTCATCTCTTCCTCGCCTCCCACAATCGCCTCTACTTCCGACACCAGTCACAACCCCTTTTTTGGTCATCGCTACCCTCCAACACCTCCTCGCATCGTCGATCCCATACTGCATCGCCTCCCCCGTCGTCCTCCGATCCCCTCTATTATTCAGGTACGAAATTGATGCATCCCCTTTTTTGTGTTTAGTTCTTTTCTGTTCCCAGAATCCAATCGGCACCCACCCCATCCTTCTCTCTCTAAAATTGGTGAGAATTCACAGATCGAGTTATATGCAGAATCTTAAGTATGTTTGTTTGAATCAAAGGTAATTTGCTCGATTTCTCTGTGTTATAGATATTGCAACCTCTATGTAACTGTGATTTGCAACTTGTAGCGCAAATTTTGTGAATTTCTTCCTTCCTTCATCTCTGTGTTTATTTGTTGAATCGATGTCTGACATCTGTAACTGGAGCACTCGTTCATCTCTGTGTTTATTTGTTGAACAATATTGTTGAAAATGTGCTCTTTGTTCTAATTTGTTCTTTTTTGTTGATATATGTGTATGTATAGCTGAAATCTATTGTTGAATCTTGTTGATTTGTGCTGAAATATGATTCTTGATCTTGCTGGATTATGTGTTCATTTGCTGAGAATGTGTTTGTAGTTCTTTATTGTGCTGTATTTTGTTATGTGATGAATTATTGTTGAATTCATTTGCTGAAATGTAATTATGAAATTGAAATATTTGTGGATGTATAGTTGAAATTGAATTAATTTGTTGAAATTGAGTTCATTTGTTGAATTCACTTGTTATGGGTTGTTTGTTCATTTGGGTCTTTTTTTTTGAAAAAATTTGGGTTATGATTAGTGATTAATGGGTAAGATGATGGTTTAAAATCATGTTTCCAGTTTGACGGATTTTATCACATATGTTTTTAAGGTGTGGTTTCACTGGTTACAGAAATGGGAGAAAGGATGAGAACATACTTTCCCAATGTTATAATTGAAGGGGTTAACGAGAATGAATTGGCGTTGGAATGGACTGGAATTCCACTTGTGAAGATTTTATGTTTGTATGTAATTAGATGCATGGCTAGATAGAATTATAGATTTGTACATAAATTAATAATTAATTACTCATACATTTAAGTTTGATTTGGATTGATGTTTAATTTTGATTTATTTAATTTGGATTTTTTATTTATTTTTCTACATAATTATTCAAGAAGTTGATTTGGTTATTTTATAAACAAAAACATTGAATTTAGCAAAAATAATACAAAAGGGCAAAACGGTCATTTCTATAATTCAACACTATAATTCAGAGGTTCCAACCAAACAGTAATTTAAAATTCATATCTTAAAAATTCAGACCCTCTTAGAAATTCAAACATCTTATAAATTCAGATTTTGCCAAACAGCCTCTTAATTTGTTTAAATTATATTTTGTTTGCCTTTTACTTTGTTTACGAGCACTAATACAATGATTTTAGTTTTTGATTTCGTTGATTATAAACTTCAATAAATACTAATTTGAATTTGATGAAAATTGGTATTAGGATCAATGTCACAAAAGATTTTATGAAGAAAAAGATACAAATGTTGGAATTTATACAAGTATAATCTAATAACTTTATAATATATCGACTTGTTGAAATTCATATATTTTTAAAAGGGGTTTGTTGAATTTTGTGGTGTATAATAATAATAATAATAAATAAATAAATAAAAACTTTGTTGAATTTCATATCAATTAATAAAGGTTGTTACTGATTGGCTTTTGATTGAGTCAATGCCCGTCTGAATCATATACAATCATAAATCTGACTCAAAAATAATATTAGAGAAACAAGGACCAAATAAAATACTTCTAACCGTATACCCAACCTTTTATGATATCGAATCTATCTCTTCTAATAAATGAAACCTAAAAATGACATGTGTCAGTTTTTTAGAATGTCTTTTTGACATGTGACATTTTTATATGATTTTTATTATTTTATTTTTTGATAACAAATCAAATTCAATTCAAAATTTGAAAATACAAAATCATATCATAATAACATTATTATGTTTATTTTGCTTAACAAATTAATTCATAATTACTTACAATCGACAATTGTTTTTTATGACTTTTTTTTTATTTATATAAAAAATTTAAATATATCAAACGGAAGTTTTCAAATGGATTATATATTTGAATGTAAGGAAACTATACAAAACTTAAAAATGGATACCCAATACCATTATTGGTTTTCTGGTTTTGGTTATGGGCTATAGATTGTTTCCGCTTCCCAGCCCAGTTTTGCGAACGGGCCTTACCCTAGATCAACGGTCTGAAATCAAACACAATTGATCTAACGTCATATTATATGTAGAGTGTGCAGCATCGTTTAGGGTTTAGGAAAGAAACTGCTGTAATTCGGAGTTGCAATCTTCGATCTCCAATATCCGTTAACTGTTGATACGTTCGAACCAACATGGTGAGTTTCTCGTTTCACAATTCTATCATAATCTGATGCTAAATGCAATATGTGTGTATGTGTGATAATGGATTTATCGAACATTATAGGGTCTGTCAAACGATTTCGATCTGCTTAACCCTCCAGCTGAGTTGGAGAAGAAGATGCATAAGTTGAAACGTCTGGTCCAGTCACCAAACTCTTTCTTCATGGTATCTAGGCTTCTTTTACTTTTTTTTTTCTATACAAAACCCTAATTTGTATCTAACAACTTATAATTTTGCAATTACAGGACGTGAAGTGCCAGGGTTGTTTCAACATGTGAGTTTTAATCTTATTTTTGTTGTATTTTCTTTCAATTCGTGTTTACCCCTTTTTGATCTCTTTTGATGTTGGTGTGCACAGCACAACTGTATTTAGCCACTCCCAAACCGTGGTGGTATGTGGAAACTGTCAGACGGTGTTGTGCCAGCCGACCGGTGGTCGTGCCAGACTAACTGAAGGATGCTCTTTCCGGCGGAAGGGTGATTGATCATGGAAACGGTTTTGCTTTATTATGGATAATCAGAAACTATTTGGGTTACGAAAATCTTTATGATAGGTTTTTATGTTAGATTTGTGAGATCACAAAACTTGCTATAGCTTGATTGATAACTTATTTCTGTAATTGGTGATGAAGTTTTGGAATTTTTTATATTATCGTTTGTTTCTATAAGATATCCTCGTTTTGTTTCTTGATTCCTTCCTCAGACAAGCTTTTGTTTTGTTAATTGTGAGGCATTTCAATATTTCTTTGACTATGTTATTGTCTATCTTGTTTCATGAGTTAAATTTAGAGATAGAAATCGTGGTTCACGACTTCATATGTATGATTCAAGTGTTGATCTTAATAAAATAAGTCATGTTTTATGTATGGCTTTATGCAATAAGCCAATCATTGTGGTCAGTACTGTATTTTCAATGATACAATATACATCATTTCCAAGGTGAAAAACATGTATTTTTTGTGCCATTGTGACTGGAAAAGATAATTGTAAAATCAAAAGAATTATTGTAAATTACACGAACGGCCCCTGGGTTTGGGTTAGTCTGAGTGCCAACGTCTTACAAAAGGAAATGAAAGAATTATGAGAAGAAAACACAACTTGTATGCACATGCCATTTTCTTATTGTAAGAAATGAAAAGAAATGTGAGAAGACTAGAACTCGAGACATGTTTAGTGTAATGTACGTGTCTTACCGATGAGCAAAATAATATTTTATAATTAGCGTTGCATGAGTTACATTTTTGTAATTAACACAATGTATATAATTAACACTACATTGAGTAATGTACAAGACTTGCACCTAAAATAGTCTTTGAAGTTGTGCTTACTTTTTCTTAAGTTTTGTACATAAAAATTGAATTCAATCTTTTGTTACAAATTTGTAAGTTCCTATTAAAATATCAATCTATAAAAAAAATATTGAGATCAGTGATACCCATTGTTATTTTTAATATATAAATAAAATAAAAATAAAAATAATATATATGATCTTGTAAATCTCTTTTAAGTATTCCATTGTAATTTCATTATTTATCATTGTTTTTAGTAAAACGATGTAGTCAACAAAAAATATTTAATCCGTATAAATAGAAAAAAAAAACAAATAAAGTTAACATGTTCGAAGAAACCGAAAAAAAGAAAAAAAAGACTATTTAGAATGCGTTTGGTCGACAAAAAATGATTGGAATCGGAAGGAAAGGAATTTCAATTCTCTCAATTTCATGCATTTGGTTCAACTTAAGGAAGGCTTCATACCTTGGAAACTAGATTCCTTCAAGAAACATATGGAAATAATTTAATACCATTTAGGAAAGTAAAACATTACCATTGTACCCTTTTTATTTTATCAAAAGTGAAATCATATTAACAATATCAATTATATTATCGACATTGACTAACGCTTCAAAAATTCCAAATCAAATATCAATTTTAATTCTGGATCACAAGAACCACTTCGTTAAGCATCACTCTTCACCAAAACATCAGGCCCTAAATCAAACATAAATCAACCAAGAATATGAAATCAACCCTAAATCAACCAATAATCAGAAGTCAAAGTTAATATACATAAATCAACCAAGAATCAGAAGTCGATCAACAAATAGAAATCAACACCTTAACATATAGAAAAGATGGTTTGAAATCAGAGAATCCATATATGAAATATTGAAATCTATAAAAACTTGTGAAATTGAAACTAAAGTATTCGATCTCTGTTGAAGTTGTGAAATCCAGAAGCAATTAGTGAAGATATTGATTGATGAAGAAAATCATAGACGGAAAATCGGGAGCACACCCAGTTTCAAACTATGGATATGAAGATGTAAATCCAATTCTCCGCCTTTTTTTGTTTTCTCGATGGGCTCCATATTTCTTTTTCTCCCCGTTTCTTCATTAAAAAAGAGAAATGAAATAGTGGAAATGGAATTAGATTATTTCTATTTCTCTCCTTTTTTACTACTTACCAAACAAGAGAAATGGAAAGTATTGCATTTCTCTACCCTTAATTCTCTGTACCAAACATGGCCTAAGGTTAAGTTGTTAACTACAATAAATAAAATATTTTCATAATTTACTAATCCATACAACATGCTTTTTATGAATAATAGAAAAATGTATGTGAAATTTGACGATGTGATTAGACTTAGTTGGGGACCTCAAAAGTCAAAACCGTTGAGGATGCTGTTAATAATAAAAAGGCTATAGTTGAGGGACTATTTTGTAAGTTCATCAACCGATAACACAAGAACACGCCGTCTAAATTGGAGTACTTTGGCCTCGAGGAAGTTGACCTGTGCTGAAAAACTGCTTTCAGTTTCCACTGTGGAAGGATGGCCGGAGTTGACGCATCGGAACCGATTCACCCTTTCATACCTGCAGATCTCATTCTGCAGGATTATGTGCCGATTATACTCTCTCAATCTACAATTCTCAGTGTTTATGGCTGCGCTTCCCTCCTTGTCGTCTCCTTCGTCTGGATCCTCGCAGGTACTCATCTAAATTCTGATAGTTTCACTTTAAATCACTACTTAATCTGTTACTTATACTGCATTTCTGAATTCACCAACAGTTTTCTGTATTCACACACAATTGTTGCGTATCCTCTGGTCATTCATTTGTACTCTGTCGTTTTTTCGGTTTATATCTGATAAATCATGCACACATATCGTTTTATTTTAAGTTTAAGATCCAGAAAACTTTTGAAGTCGATAGGTGATCTATTTGGCATCCGGTCAGTAGTGTAGATTTTGTTTTGGGAATACAAAACGTGTTAGCAGCTTAAATTTCATGGTGAATCGCATTAATCTGGATCTATGACGTACACATTTAATAATATACCAATCGAATCAGAAAGAGTACTCCGACCATTGGATAATCGTTTTAGTTTTAACTACTTCCATTCACAGTGCATTTTTGTTTATTGGCATCCATTACCAGGATCTGCTTTAACCAAAAAAGTTCCATCATCTCAATGAATCATGACTTCTCTCTCATACACACAGGGTTTTCTTTAACCTAAAAGCTCTGATGCAAGTTTTGTTTGAATGTGATGAACAGGGCGATTTCCTAGAATAACAAAACTTGACAAAGTTCTAATGTGCTGGTGGGTTTTCACTGGGCTCACCCACATGATCCTCGAGGGTTACTTTGTTTTCACTCCAGAATTTTTCAAGCAGACATCTCCCACTTACCTTGCAGAAGTTTGTATGTTCTTGCTACACTTTCTGCATCAAAATTTGTTATAATTAACAAATTAAAATACTTCTTGTTTATTTACATATGATATGACAGGGAAAGAATACAGCAAAGGTGACTCCAGATACGTTGGAAGAGATTCAGCTGTAGTTGCCATTGAAGGAATCACAGCTGTTCTTGAGGGTCCAGCTTGCATTCTAGCTGCGTATGTCTACTTTTTCATCATCATTTTGTTTAATTAATAGTATCTTCGATTCTTGTTAATTTGGTGAATGTTGAACAGGTATGCTATAGCAACAAGAAAGTCATATAGTCATATTCTTCAAATAGCTATTGCTCTTGGACAACTGTATGGGACAGCTGTCTATTTCGTAACTTCATACTTAGAAGGTGATAACTTTGCTGCAAGTCCGATTTACTACTATTCTTATTACATCTTTGCAAATTCATTTTGGGTTTGGATACCTTCATTGATTGTCATCCGATCATGGAAGAAGATATGTGCTGCTGTAGACAACACACAAGAACACAAAAAGACCAAAAGGCGTTAGTTAAAACCACTTCCTTATTGTTATTGTTATTGTTATAATTTATGATTATTAGCCCTTTATGTTGTTTATGTTGGGAGTGTTTGTTTGATCAACAACTTTGAGAAGAAATTAATCTAATTTCATTTAGTCTTGGTTTCATTTTGTGTTAAGTACTTATTATTGACAAAAAAAAAAAAAAAAATACATGGTTGTTTCTTGCTTAATTAATCTGGATGGAATGACTTAACAGGTTAAGCCAAATAACCTGACTTAATATATCAAGACACTAATGTCTTTTCCCTTCTTTTTCCTCTCAACTCCTCTAAGATTAAAATTGATGAATATTGCAAAATTTGTTTTGGGAAATATAAGGGTAAAAAGGTCATTTGGTGTTGAGACTATGCATAGAACAGTTTCATTCTTGACCACAGAAGTTTTAATTTTAATGTCTTTTGACTACCAAGTAAATGACATTAGTAATTATTTTTTAGATTGTCTTCTTTTAACATATTCAAAGTTAAATGACTTTTTCTCAAACTTTGATTATGTCCATGGCTATGTCTAAGGATATTCAAGGTTAACTTGAATATAAATCGAAATAACCGGTTAACTGGTGCCGGTTCAAAAAAAAAAAAAAATTGGTTTTCATATGTATTTCAAAATCAATGAATTTTAAAATTAATTTTCAAATGAGGAAATCTTTCGATGTAATCTTTAAAAGAGGTAAAATGAGAATTTAAAATTTGGACTTTCAGTAAATGTTGTCAAATAGAACTAGCAAAATATTTTTAAAAAAATGGTTATCAATTAAGCACATATTACAAGTTAGAATAAAAATTGTTACAAGTTAAATAATATTGCATACATATTACAAGTTAAAATAAAAATTATTGTGTTCAAAAAACTATTTATAAAATTTAATCCAACCTCCCATCTACCCAAAAAAAAAGCATCATTTTCTTGATGCACATACACATACCTAACGGCCTAACATGCACCAAGCATGATAAATTTCCGCAACAATCGAACAAATTTGTTAAATCACTCCTCTTAAAAGTACCACATTTTCTATTCGAAGTACCAATAACCAATATTCCTGTTAACCATCTATTTTAAAAATATATTGCCGAAATTGATTATCAATCATTATAAATATTAACGAAATTGATTATGCTCCATAAGGCCACGGTTTTGCTTATTCAACATTTACTCTTAAATTTCAAACTATTTATAGAATCAAGGGCTATTTACTTATTCAAAATTGATTATGCTCCATAAGTCCATGATTTTGCTTTTGCATTCACATAGGATGAGTTGTGATTTGAGACACTAATAGATATTCACTTTGGGATAAATTTAACAATGAGCGAGTATGCTTTCTTGATAAGCCTCACTTGCACAAGGTGGTTAGCTACCCCTTGTATGATGGTTCACATGTCACCTATCTTTGAAATATGAACATGCATTGAAAATGTATCAAGTAGAGTTGGCTACGTGTATAAGCCCGAATATAACCATTATAAGATATTGGACTTGAGAACAACCTAGGAATTGGGAGTAGTATGCATATATATTGCATTACTTTCTCTTTTAAAATTGACATTGAACTGGATTAACTATTGATTATTTGGATCATTTATCTAGCCTTTGAGCTTTTGAATTGTTGATTATGACATAATGAGAGTTTTGAAAATTGAGTTAATGTCTTATTCACCCTGATAACTTTGATGAAGAAGCTATCCACAAGAACGAAAATGATAGAGGAGTTTATGTTACCATTACACAAAATGCATCACTACATATACTGATCATTTTTATTTTCACAACAAAATCCGTGACAAAATTACATATCGACATCTTCACATATGAGATAAATGGTCATCACAAACATATGCCTACACTTGCACATAAATATCATACACTCTACTCCTTTAGCAAACAGCCTATGCCTACTTTCATCCCATATGGCATACAAATCTATTGTTTATATGAGCACTAATAAAAGCATCCAGATTACCATTTAAAACAAAATTGGGATCCGCCAATTGAATACCCGTTTTTACATCTTGAACAAGCTTGTATGGCCTAAACACATACCTTCGTGTTTCTTGATCCCACATGTCCATAACACCATCTTTCTTGATTTCATTTATACTTTTTACTTCTTCGTCTTTCAATATTACTAGGAGTTTCGCCTTTAACCTATTAAGAGCCTTCATCTTGTTGGAAAAATCGTTCCTTTCCCCTACAACATAAAACATTTCCAATATTTCTCATTAAGTCTGGATGTCTAGCATGGGTAAAGTGACTGAATGGTTAATGATGTCTGTCTGGATAAAATGTTGTATGCAGAAAGAAAAGTTTGTTTCTTTTCTAGACCGAGTAAAATGTCAGAATGAGACAAAATAACACCATTTTATCCATACATTTCCAAAAACAAACTTCACAATATTCATCAATTTTAACATGAGAGGAGCTAGGGGGAAAAAAGAACGGTTAGTGTCTTAATACATTAAGCCAGGATTTTTAGCTTAACCCATTAAGTCGTTTTGTCCAGATTAAGTCAAAAAGAAACAATACCTTAACTCTGAAAGAATGAATTGATAAAGAAGGTAAGAAAAACTATTGCTTTTATTCGTGAAAATTAATATTCCATTTAATTTTGAGATTTCAAAATCATAGATTAGCTACCTGATGAATGGACAGTCAAGCCAGTTGGAGAATGTTGAATTTGAACCATACGCCTTTTTCGACCTTCATCATCATCTTCACATAATGATAAATAACTGATCTTCAAATCTTTCTCATCAACAATCAATTCAGGAGTTTCTTCAAGAAACAGAGGTACCACATCAATGGCAGCCGAGCTAACCTGCAAAGTACAAAACGCAAATAAATTAGACAATTAATAAAAAAAAAAAAAAAATTATATCTTTTGACGAAATATATATAATATATACCACCTCAGATAAGGATTCAGGGTGAGAGGTTATCATTCGATGAGTACCCTTTTCCCCCAAAAAGTAACCATAAGCATACTTGTATTCAAACTCGATAATTGCAGACTTGATACCCCCTCCTTTTGACATGCATTTCTTCTCAATTATCCTTCCCTTTAAACCTTGCTTTTTAGCCCATTTCATATACATTCCAACAAGTTGTTCTGCCCATATCTGTTTCAAAAAATTCAGAAATTCGTTTCATAACTTTTTGTGAAAATGAACACAAATACATCTTTTGCTTGAAATACGATTGATGCACCTCAGATCGGATGCCTTCAGATCCTGCTTCTATTATAATACAAGCTCCCTCAAATTCATATTGCCCTTTAAGAAGTTTGGACATTTCATATTTATCCAAGAACTTGCTCACATCTACAGATGTTGTATACGCTTGTTTAAGAAGTGCATAATTTATAATGTCCATCTCAGCCAACTCTGTTATTAGCTTTGCTTCTTCAACCTAAATAAACCACAATTCACAATATAATCTTATAAAATACAAGATGTGGGATTTCCTGATAAGAGTAAATTACTAGGATACCCTTGGTTTAGAGCATTACCTTGTATGTGAGGTCTTTGAGAGCATCAACCACTTTAGCACTATCAGCTAACTTAATAAGGATATCACTGGTTTTGGCTAAGTCATCCCATAAATCATACTCGCGAATCATTTCTTCTTGTTTGATTTGTCGTGCTTCTTCAAATTCCAATGCAGTTAGACCTAATAATTCAGCACGATTAACTGAATCTTCTATCTTCTTTCTCAATGAGAACATACCTACACAAACCATCCATAAAAATCTGATAGTCAAGGTATAGGATTTGCAGTTTAGCAACCATCTCATAATTCTTTATGAACACATTGAAATTTCCAGACAAATGCTACAGTTAGAATGTTCTTGGTGTTAAATTCGTAAATATAAACATAAATCCAACCTAAAACCTCAAAGGGTACCATTTTTCTTTAGTAGGTTCTTGAGTTAAAGAGTAAAAGATGCGTTTTCGAAAGAAGAAAAATGAGCTGGCGTTCATTTACAATTACTCTCTGCAACAACTGACGAACAGAGCACTACAAAGAAGGGTAAGCTGAAAGATACGAAATAAAGTCAACATAGCAGAGTTTACTTCCCAAATACGAACGCCAAATTTAAACTCCTGAATCATTATTTTGCAATTGCAAAACATAAATGAATTGGCTGCAAATTAGACACTGGTTATCAGAATTATATCAATTTGGTATGTTCTTCCCTAGAAATTCAAAACCAATATCAATTTTCAACTCCGAAAGAGTTAAGACTCAAGTCATCGGAAGTAGAAAAATACAGGGTTGTTAGTTTGGCGGGGAATAAGTAGATAGAAGAAGGCAAACCGAGCTGTTTGTAGGATTTGCTGGTGTGAATATCCATGGGTTGAGAAGAAGAAGAAGACAAGGAAGCAGTAGCTGGAGTTAGCAGACATCGTCGAATGTTTATTCCGGTGGTGTATCTCCTTCGACTCCAACCGCAATAACGGTGGAAATGTGAAGCAGCCGCAGTTCCAGCCGCCATTTTTGGGTACAAAATTGAACTTCTTCCAACATCGAACCCCGAAGGGTTTTGGATAAAGCCGGTAAATATTGTAGGAAAAGGTAAACTCGCGACTCGTGACATGATAAGTTCATAACAGGTAAACAAAATCAAAATTGCAAAAATGCTCCTGTGGTTTGCATTTTCCTTTAGATTAGGTCCAAAAAAATTTGATTTGCAAAAATCATCCTTATTTGTGGATTTCATCATGGATTTGATCGTTAAACTAACATTGTTAAGTGTAAATTTAGTCCGTAAAACTAATATCCAAATATAATAACTTTATAATTACAGTTTTGGTCCATGTGGGAAGTGGTATACATCTTTATGCATGTCCTAGTGGTATACTAATTTTAATTTAATTAAATATATTTTGTATTTCTCTTGTAATACTCATTAACTCTTCTACATGACTTTATGAAATTTTACATTTTTAGTTTACCTCATTTTTCAAACAACATCTTTTATTAACTAGCAGCTATTTTTTCAATTATTACCTAAGTTTTTCAACTAGAAATTAGTTTTTTCAAATAGTTTGTTAAACATAACCTAAAAAGGCAACATACCGTCACAATTTAGCATTCTACATAAAATATCGAAAAAGTTAAGTTTGTTCCATTCAAATGCTTATATTATACGCAAAATGTGTAAATAATAGTTTGTTATATTACATAGTTAAAATAATAGTTTGTTATATTACATAGTTAAAATATATGTCACATAAGTTGATAAAATAATATAAATGTCTTGCATTTTTGTGGTTGATCCAAATTAAGACTCTATTCTCATCCAATAAGGTTTCACGGTATTGTTTGCAACAAATAAGAACGTGAAACAAAAAAGAGTAGAATTTTTTACACAAGTGGGCATGTCAATTCTTACCATAATTCTTCAAAACTCAACTTCAAGTTTAAAGGGATTCAGCAAATTTAGAAGCCTCTAAGTCTTGCTCCTATTTCATGACACAATTCATAAACCAGTCGTTACTAAAAGTAGCAATCCCTTTCTTCACAGCTGACAATGCTTCTTCCATCCCCTCTTCACTTGCAACAGATATCGTTTTCCCTAAATCCTTTGCTTTTTCAAAACTCCTAATCACCTAAATTTTTTTAAATAAAAAATATATATTTAACTCATTCAATTTTTTTCTTTTTAATAAAAAAGCAGTATTCGACTTACATTTCCACCTGTAGACCTCACAATAGCTGACATAGTACTCACAGGAGGCTGCACATGAGTTGCAAGGCATACTTCAAATCCTTTAAGCAAGCCTCCAGGATTTTCTATTGCTTTAACTATTGTATTCCTTAAGTATATGTTCGATACTTCAACTCATATTCAACATCTTTCACAATGTAATCCATTTCATCTGTAAAATATTTAATAAAAATGACCGTTTTGCAATTCTTTTCTAGACTGAAATTGTTAAAGCCTCTTAACTCATCTACAAATCTTAATAAAACTAAGATCAAATCTGAATTCTTATTTTTATATATAAATACGATTACAATGGGATCCTTTTATAATCAATGTATCCTTATCAGATAAGGAAGCTAGCTATACTAAGATAACGATAATTCTTGTTCAACAAGGAATAATCAAAAGATAATGACATAAATTTAAATCTCAACACTCCCTCTCAAGTTGGACTGTGAAGATCACGGACTCCCAACTTGCTGCATAAGAATCTAAATCGATCTGCTCCCAATGCTTTTGTGAACACGTCTGTCGTTTGAAACTCGGAACGAATAGGACATGGTTTTATTTCTCCATTGTCTACTCGCTCTCTAACAAAATAACAATCCATCTCAACATGCTTGGTCCGTTCATGATAAACTGGATTAACTACGATGTGTCGGGCTGCATCATTGTCACACATCAAAGGAGTAGGACCCTTTTGAGTAGCATCGAAATCTTGCAAGAGCCACCTTAACCAAACAACTTCACAAACAGTACTAGCCATGGACCTATATTCTGCTTCAGCTGAAGACCTAGCAACAACACTTTGTTTCTTTGTGCGCCAAGAGATAGGAGAACCTCCCAAGCTAATGAAATAACCTGTGCAAGATTTTCTGGTGGATGGACAGCTTAGCCAACTAGCATCACAATATGCCATCAATTCAAGATTCCCTGATGAAGGCAAAAATAGACCTTGGCCTGGTGTGGTTTTAAGATAACCAAGTACCCGATATGCAACATCCATGTGTGTTTTTCGAGGTTTAGCAAGAAACTGACTTAATTGGTTTACAGAAAAAGTTATCCCAGGACGTGTAACTGTGAGGTAAAGCAATCTTCCTACTAACCGTCTATACCTGGAAGCATCAACCTCCGAGCTGTCATCGTCTTTATGAAGTTTCAAATTTTGTTCCATAGGAAAAGAACTAGGGTGACTCCCTTCAATTCTAGAGTCCTTCAAAATATCCAAAGTGTACTTGCGTTGACTAATAACAAAACCTTCAGCCGATCTGGCCACCTCAATGCCAAGAAAATATTTTAACAGTCCTAAATCTTTAATGCTAAATTGTGTTTGTAAGTATGCTTTCACCTCATTGAGTCTTTTATCATCATTCCCCATCAAAAGAATGTCATCAACGTAAATAAGTGCAACAAGATGTATTAAGCCTTTCTTGAAGATGAACATGGAATGGTCAGCCTTAGATTACCTAAAACCATTGCTCACAAGTGCCTTCGTGAATTTTTTATACCAATTTCTAGAAGCTTGACGCAACCCATAAATGGATTTTTGTAGTTTGCAGACCCGATCTCTACTCGTTTTGTTAAAACCTTGAGGACTTGTCATGTAGACCTCCTCATCTAAGTCACCATGTAAGAATGCATTGTTTACATCCATTTGGTGAACAAACCATTTCTTTTTAGAGGCGACTGCTAAGGCACATCGAATTGTTACCAATTTTGCAACTGGTGCAAATGTCTCATGGAAATCTATTCCTTCAATCTGCGTATATCCTTTAGCCACTAGTCGTGATTTATAGCGCTCAACTTGACCATCTGGTTTAAATTTAATCTTGTATACCCATTTCGAGTCAATAGGTTTCTTTCCTGGTGGCAGCGAGGTAAGAACCCAAGTTCCATTTTCTTCAAGGGCCTGGAATTCTTTACACATAGCTTTACGCCAATTTGGATCTGTAACAGCTTGCGAAAAACTTTTAGGCTCATCATGAGACGTGATGGCCGCAAGATAAGCTTGATGAGGTTTAGAAAATTTATTATAAGAGATAAAATTAGAGATCGAATGTACCATGGAGGAAGTAGAGAAACCTGAAGTGGGAACGGTAGTGGAGTCCGATGTAGGAACGTTGGAGTGATCATCAAGAGATGGTGGCAGGTCTGTGACGAATTCGTTTAGATGTTTCGGTTTGCTTTTGGTCATGGTACTTCTCTAGTTTTCTTGTTGAAGTGTTCGCTCAACCAGTTTTGGAGCTCTGTCACGAGACGAAGAGTTTGTCTCTTCATGATTTGTAACGACATCCTGATCACAATTTTGGTTGTTATTATCATGATCAGATCCATTATTTGAGTCAGACGATTCATCAATGGAGTCAATTTGAACTTCAGGTTCAACTTGCTTCTCGAAAGTTTGTAAACTTTTATCCAAATAATCGACTTCCATTTGCATTCTATTCATATTTTTTGGAAAGCTTGTGTTATCCACATTCTTGTTAATCTTGTAATCATTTCTAAACGGAAAAATATGTTCAATGAAAGTGGCATTGCGACTGATGTAGGTCCTTTCTTCCTTTATGTCAAAGAATTTGTATCCCTTTTGACCCATTGGATAGCCCAAAAAAACACAAGGTTTGCCCCTCTCACCAAATTTGTCTCGTTTCCCAACACAGTCATGCATATAAGCGAGACAACCAAATACTTTGAGGTGGTCATATGAAGGAATTTTTCCAAGAAGCATTTCATATGGAGTCTTGCTTTTAAGAACTTTTGTGGGCAGCCTATTAATAATGTATGCTGCAGTCAAGACACAATCTCCCCAAAATTCAATCGGTAGAGATGCTTGAAATCGCAGCGCACGACCCATTTCCAAGAGGTGTCCATGTTTTCGTTCTACTATGCTGTTTTGTTCCGGTGTATAGGGACAAGATGTTTCCAAAAGTATGCCACGTTCTTTATAGAATTCAAGCATAACTCTTGAGTTGAATTCCAAACCATTGTCAGTTCGTATCCTTTTCACTTTCTTATCAAATTGTGTAGTTATCATATTACAGAAGGATTTCAAAAAATAGCTTGCCTTAGATTTTTCTTTCATCAAATAAACCCAAACTCCTCTACTGTAATCATCTACTATAGACAAGAAATAATGTTCTCCATTCAAAGTAGCATTTCGATATGGACCCCAAATGTCAACATGTATTAACTCAAAAATCTCATAAGTCTTGGAAAAACTAATAGGAAACGGAAGTTTGGTTTGTTTTTCTCTAAGACAAGAATCACAAAACTGGTTACAATTACCTACATCTACTTGTTGTAACTTTCGTAAAACTCCCTCTGACGCATGACCTAATCTTTTGTGCTACACCATCTCTTTGCTAAAAATTGCTACCGCCACCTTGCTTTCCTTGAATGAGTCCAAGTAATACAGTCCTCCACGTTCCTTATTCGTCCCAATCAGGTTCCTCGAACATAAGTCCTGAATGTAACATGTTTTTGGTAAGAAAGTTAGTGAGCAGTTCAAATCATTTGCAAGCTTACTCACAGATAACAAGTTACAATTAAAATTTGGAATATTCAACACATTTTTCAGATCAAACCCATTTGGCAAGTGAATGTTTCCAACATGTTTAACTGGTATAGATGCACCATTAGGAATGGTGACCGAAGAATTATGTCTATTGGTTTTGACAACTTTTAACCAATCTTTATGAGGGGTAATATGGTCACTGGCTCCTGAATCAATAATCCAAGAAGTTTGGTTTTCATTCTTACCAGTCATGTAGGCTTTGGAATTGATCTTATCACTCATGTTAGCTTTAGGATGCTCATCAACTGTCTTGGCAACCTTTAGCATTTTCATAAGGTTAGCGTACTCTTCCTTTGTGATTGTTTGGTGACCAGAATCTTCTGTAACAGCAGCAACCTTAGCTTGCGTCCCTTTTTTTCTGTTTGGTTTTTCAAGTTTGTGGTTTTTGTGTTCCACCATTTTGGATAGCCAATAATCTCAAAGCAACCATCTATCACGTGTCCTGATTTTTGGCAATGTGTGCACCATCTGTCTTCATTCTTAACAGTTTTGTTGCGATTATCTTGTTTAGCTTTCAACTGTGGACCAGTTTTACCATATTGATGAGGATTGTATTGTCCTGCTGCTTGAAATGCCGATGATTCTGAATTAGTATTACGTGCATTGTCGATTTGTCGTTGTTGTTCATCTTGGCTGACAAGGTGATATGCAGTATTTAAAGTAGGAAGTGGGCTGCTACTGAGGATTTGAGTTCTTACTGCATTGAATTCTTCACTCAATCCCATAAGGAAGTCGTATAAACGTTCCTTATCTCGGAGTTTGGCGATTTCCTTATTAATTTCACACTTGCACCCGGTACATGAACAAGATGGGATTTTGGTTGATAGATTGAATTTCGTCCCATACACCTCTTAATTTCGTGTAATAGGAGGATACACTCAAGCTGTTTTGTTGTATGCTAGTGGCTGCACATCGAAGTTCATATGCTCGTGGAGCATTTTCTTTTCCAAATCTCTCCTTCAGATCTAACCAGATGTTACGAGCTGTTGCAGCGTATTTTACACTGCTCTTTATTTCTTTCTCCGTGGAGCTCACCAGCCATCCTCTCACCATCGCGTTGCATCTTCTCCAGTTGGTTAAGTCTGCAGAATCTTCCTGTGGCATGAGTAGAGTTACATCAACGAAACCTATCTTGTTTTTGGCAAAAAGAGCATTAGTCATCTCGTTTTCTCAATCACCATAATTCCCATCCCGTAAGAGGTTTTCTCCTACAAAATTTTGTCTCGGGTGATCAGAATTTGTGAGGAAGTAAGGCGAAGATATGTCAAGGACCGACTTGTCTCCTCCTGTGGAGGACTCCGGCTTGTCTCCAACTGCCATTTTTATCGAGCACTAGGATTGTATTCCCAGGTATTGCTCTGATACAATAATAAAACTATGATCAAATCTGAATTCTTATTTTTATATAAAAATACGATTACAATGGGATCCTTTTATAATCAAGGTATCCTTATCAGATAAGGAAGCTAGCTATACTAAGATAACGATAATTCTTGTTCAACAAGGAATAATCAAAAGATAATGACATAAATTTAAATCTCAACAAATCTGCTTTCTCTGAAGCTTTCTTTTAGCTAAGCAGGTGATATCACCCAAGCTCTGGATACATGATTACACTTCCAAATTAAAACTTGAAGTAATAAATAATAATTTTGGAAAAAAATTATCTTGAAACTTAAAATTAAATAAAACTCATCCTGAGCAAAAAGCTGTATAAAAATTTAAAGTTTTTCTGACTTTTCCAGTGATTATATGTGTGCTTACTCTTCCATCAGATGTAACAGAGCCACCAAGATCCTCAATTATTTGCTATTTTTATAAAAATTAAAGAAAGAATCGAAGAGAAAATTTAAGAGATTAAACTAAAATACTTTACCTTTGTAAGATTTGATTTTTTAGCATCGTCTGCAATGCTCATCAGCATGATTTTATAAGAATTATGATTGTTGGTTGCTTTGTAATTTCTCGACACACAACCGCTTTCTGATTGACATACAATCATATGACCTCCTTTGACTTCTTTTGACTTTAGTAAGGTATGAGAGGATTCCCAAGTCCTTTTCTTTGCACCAGATGAAGAACATAAACAAAGTCTAACATGGGAGTACGCCCCGCATACTCGGTCAACCACTCCGATGTTGGTCAACTACGAGGCTTTGTGTACGCCATGCATAACTCCGGAGTACGCCCCGCGTACTTGGGTCAACCTTGTTGAGTTGACTCGGTTGACTCTGTGGGTTTAACCAGGATTTGGTACCTACATATTCGGTTCAGGATTTGGTACCTTCAAATATGACATTTTCAGTTCTTAGTAGTTTCAGTCCAACACCAAGTTCACCCTTATTTGAATGGATTTCAATCGAGTAAACCGAATTAAATCCTATGTGGTGCAATGTAACACCCAATATAACAAAATTTGTTTACTTATTTCCATGTGATGTTGACGTGTCGTCGTTATGAATATTTATTTAACTATTGTATTGTTTAAATTTTAAATTTGTTATTTTGTTTATATTTTAGTTGTTTTTTACTTTGTTTTAAAATATAATTATTTCAATATGATTTATTTAATTTGTTTATAACATATATATATATATATATATATATATATATATATATATATATATATATATATATATATATATATATATATATATATATATATATATATATGCTTTTACTTTGTTGACGAGCACTAATAAACAGTTATTTTAGTTTTTGATTTCGTTGATTATAGACTTCAATAAATACTAATTTGAATTTGATGAAAATGGGTTTGGGATCGATGTCACGAAAGATGTTTATGAAGAAAAAAAATACAAATGTTGGAATTTATACACGCGGTCAGGCTAGTTTGTAGTTTTTAGAAGATGTATCAGGTATTATCCAATAACTTTATAATATATGGACTTGTTGAAATAAATATATTTTTAAAAGGGGTTTGTTAAATTTTGTGGTGTATAATAAAAAAAGAAAACTTTGTAGAATTTCAAGATTGCTTGGTAGTTGCTGGTTGGAGATTTAATCGAGTTATTAAGTCAAATATAACCATAAATCTAAACGAACGAAGATGAAATAAAAATAATTCTAAATATGATATGAAACGGTATATCCAACGGTATCAAACTGTATATCCAACCTTTTATTAGATCCAATAAAAATTATATCAAATAATGTTTATAACATCTTATTTGAATATAGGAAACTGATACAAAAACATTAAAAATATGGATACCCAATATCATTATTGGTTTTCCGGTTTTGGATATGGGCTATAAAGTGTTTCCGCTTCCCAGCCCAGTTTGCGAACGAGCCTTACCCTAGATCAACGGTCTAAAATCAAACACAACTAATCTAGCGTCGTATTATATGTAGAATGTGCAGTATCGTTTATGGTATAGGGAAGAAACTACTCTAGGCATGTTTGGGTTAACTTTTTTAGCATAAAAGTGCTTTATAAGAAAAGTGTTTATTAGCTTATGGTTTTTGAGAAAAGCTGATTTTAAAAATTGTTTGGATAAGAAAAGCTGTTTTTCAAGAGTAAATTGGTTAGAAAGCTAGGATATTCCAGTTTTCTGAAAGTTTTACTTTTTCCTATCCAAAAAGTTGTTTTAAAAAGTGTTTTTCAAATACACAAACACTTAGCTTATTAGCTTTTTGAAAAACTAAAAAGTTAATAAACTATCTTAAAAAGTTATTCCAAATGCCCAGTGTAATTCCGAGTTGTATTCTATCTCCAATATCGTTAACTGTTTATATGTTCGAAACAACATGGTGAGTTTCTCGTTTCAAAATTCTATCATATAATCTGATGCTGATGCTAAGGCTATAGGGGGTGGCCCCTCTCGCCAAAAAGTCGTCAACTAATATTAAGCCACTCCCTCTAGCCAAAAAGTCGCCAACTAATATTAAGCCACTCCATTAATACTCGCTAGTTAATTCGCTAAGGAGTAACTCTTTCAAATAAGAGTTCATCGGTTCAAATTTCAGTACAAGACATAGGTGGTGTTTAGGATTAGATTAGGAGTAGATTTTCGTTTTATAAAAAATTAAAAAAAAAAATTAAAAAAAAAATTAAAAAAAAAAAAAAAAAAAAAAAATCGGTAAGTATGGATCGTCATGGACTCAACGAGAAGTGAAAGAAATATTATTAGGCTGATATTGGTTGTTTACTTTTTAACTACACAACTATTGGTTGTTTGTTTTTTTTTCTTTTTTAAAATAAAACCTATTTAAAATCAAACACTACCTCTCCTTATATTCATTGCTAAGCCTATGTAAAAAAAATCCTAGGTGGCAATATATGTGCTTATGTGTGATAATGGATTTATCGAACATTTTATGGTCTGTCAAACGATTTCGATCTGCTTAATCCCCCAACTGAGTTAAAGAAGAAGATGCATAAGTTGAAACGTCTGGTCCAGTCACCAAACTCTTTCTTTCATGGTATCTAGGCTTCTTTTATTTATTTTTCTATACAAAACCCTAATTTGTATCTAATAACTTATAATTTTGCAATTACAGGACGTGAAGTGCCAGGGTTGTTTCAACATGTGAGTTTTGATCTTATTTTTGTTGTGATTTCTTTCAATTCGTGTTTACCCCTTTTTGATCTCTTTTGAACAAAATAATGTTTTCTTCACGTCCCTATGTCACTATGTGTCTTACCGATGAAAATGAAGCCGCACCATAGCCTAAGGGATTTCTCTCTCGAAAAATAGGGTTTAGTGCTCAAGATTCGTATATAAGGTGCTATTTTAAAATTCTTAATCGTGAGCTGCAATGGTGTTTAATTTCATACGTAGAAGTTTTTTACTCCATGCGAGGCCTCATATCAACCACGAACTGTGCTGCTATGGCTCCTTATCCTCTTCCTCGTCCAAGTCGTCCCCATTTACAACCAAAACATCAGCTTCCTTGAATCAACACTCATTTACAGTAACTTACCTCATCAATTCATGTGGGATTTCTCCCGATTCTGCAATTCTAGTCTCCAAACATCTAGATCTATCAAAATCCCTAAACACGGCAGACTCTGTTCTGGCCTTTCTCAACAACTATGGGTTCACCAAATCACAAGTTTCAAAGGTGATTTATACGCGCCCCAAACTCCTATTATCCGATCCTGAAACGACCCTTTTACCTAGTTTCCAGACTTTGAATTCATTAGGTCTTTCAAATACCGATATTGCTGCAGTTGTAGCCGCTAGACCGAAAGGTATTTTGGCTAAAAAGCTGCAAGATACAGCCATTCCATGTTTTAACTACTTAAAAAGCGTTTTGGGGTCCGATGATAAAGTTATCAGTTGCATTAAGCGCTTCCCCCTTGCTTTAACTTACGATTTAAAAGTCTATGCTGCTGAAAACATTCAACTTCTACTTGATACAGGGGTTCCTAAACTTAGAATAGCATCAATGTTAGCGCAACAACCTAGAACTTTCTTTACATCTGCTGATAGATTTAAAAAGGTTGTTGGGGATGTGAAGGAAATGGGGTTTGACCCTTCAAAATCAAGATTTCTTTGGGCTATTCATGCTATTAGGGCAATGAGCAAATCGACATGGGATAAGAAGATGGAGCTTTATAAGAAATGGGGTTGGTCTGAAGATGAGATTTTTGTGGCTTTTGAGAAATATCCAGGGTGTATGATGGCTTCACCTGATAAAATTTCAAGAATCTTGGATTTTCTTGTTAACACGATGGGGTGGGAAAGAAGCTACATTGTTCAATGGCCGATAGTTATCTGTTTTAGCTCAGAGAAGAGGATTATTCCTAGGTGTTTGGTTTATCAGTATTTAGCAGAGAAAGGATTGATTGAGGAGAAAGATGGTTTTTGCTTCAACAAGTGGTTGATGTATTCAGAAAGCAAGTTTCTTAAATGGCTTGTGAAGAAGTATGAAGAGGAAGCCCCAGAACTGTTGAAATTGTATCAGAAGCATTTGGATGAGGCAAATTGACTAAATCATTCATCAAAACAGAAATGTAGTTTGACTTTTTAGATTGAAATTAGAAATTTTGTTAACTGTTTCGTACAGGTTTTATAATCCAAATGAAGTTGGGGGTATCCATGGTTTTCTTGATTGTGATCGATGTGCTTTTTCTTTTTGCAAATTGATATGATTATACTTTTTTTTTTGGAAAGGGAACTTCCTAAAATTGATGAATATAACACCAATGTCTACATCATCATTTTATGTCATATTTGATTTCATGCCATCTAGTTTTGTAAAAATCAACAATGTGAGCAAGGTTGCCAAATTTGTACCAAATAATTTCAACATTTATAAATAATTTATAGCTGATATGTTTGGTAGCCAACATATTTAGATGGTAACACTATACTAGTTGATTAATCAAGACATTGTAAGATTTGTATAAAACTGTAACTTTGTTAAATTAAATGTATTAAAAATCATGTTGAGTAAATTATGAAAACATTTTATATTTAATTATTTATCGTAGTTAACAACTTAACCTTATTGATTTTGCATGATACATTAATGGTATAGATATTAGATTTGAAAACTAAAAACGTTAGTAACCAAAAAGTCAAAACTTACAAAAGTGCAAAAAGATCAATCTTGAACTTATCCCAAAATCGACCCATATAGGTATTGATTGCATTAAACAAGAACATGCAATAAATTTTTACAAGTGGGCATATATCAATTCTTACAATAATTCTTCAAAACTTAACTTAAAGTTTAAAGAGATTCAGCAAATTTAGGAGCCTCTAAGTCTAGCTCCTGTTTCATGACACAATTCATAAACCACTCATTACTAAAAGTAGCAATCCCTTTCTTCACAGCTGACAATGCTTCTTCCATCCCCTCTTCACTTGCAACAAATATCGTTTTCCCTGAATCCTTTGCTTTTTCAACACTCCCAATCACCTAAATATATATATTTTTTTTAAATAAAAAAATATATATTTAATTCATACAACTTTTTTTTAAAAGAAAAAAAAAAAAAAAAAAAAAGTATTATCGACTTACATTTCCACCTGCAGACCTCACAATAGCCGACATAGTACTCACAGGAGGCTGCACATGAGCTGCAAGACATACTTCAAATCCTTTAAGTAAGCCTCCAGGATTTGCTCTTGCTTTAACTACTGTATTCTTTAACTCTGTTCGATACTTCAACTCATATTCAACATCTTTCACAATGTAATCCCTTTCATCTGTAAATTTTAAAAAAAAATATATATATGACCATTTTGCCCTTCTTTTCTAGACTGAAATTGTTAACTCACCTACGAATCTGCCTTGTCTGAAGCTTTCTTTTAGCCATGCAGGTGATATCACCCAAGCTCTGTATACATGAAACTTGAAGTAACAAATAATAATTTTGGAAAAAAAATTCTAATATTCTATCTTGAAACTTAAAATTAAGTAAAACTCACCCTGAGCAAAGAGCTGTACAAAAATTTAAAGTTTTTCTGATTTTTCCAGTGATTACATGTGTGCTTACTCTTCCATCAGATGTAACAGAGCCACCGAGATCCTCAATTATCTGTGCTAATTTTATAAACATTAAATAAACAAACAAAGAGAAAAATCAAGGGATTAAACTAAAATACTTTACCTTTGTAAGATTTGATTTTTTAGCATCGTCCGCAATGTTCATCAGCATGATTTTATAGGAATTATTATTTCTTGAAACACAACCGCTTTCTGATTGACACACAATCATATGACCTCCTTTGACTTTTTTTGACTTCAGTGAGGTATGAGAGGATTCCCAAGTCCTCTTCTTTGCACCAGATGAAGAACATGAACAAAGTCTAGCATCATCAAAATCACTACTAATTTTTATACCTTCCACATTGTTTTCTGTATTCATGCATTCCAGACTATCCATACAGACAAGATCTTGGCAACCTGTTATCAGATTTTCAACTCCAGGTCCAGGATGTTGACTTTGACCAATGGAAACACTTGTTGACTTTTCATAAGACTTTAAAAGAGAAGAAACTTGTAAAGAGACTGCAGAAGATTCATTGTGAAGATGAGCAATCATGAGGGTTGAACCACCAGGAAAGCATAAAGCTTTCCTGATATCTGCTTTAATTGCCAACTTTCTAGCTTTACCCTTGGCATCTACTTCACCAACTGATTTAAATCCCTGTCATTTTAATAATTAGATGCATCTAAATAACAAAACTACACAAACAAAGCATGATTTATCAAAACAACTACAATAGAAAGAACTAATTTGTTACCTGTTTGAGCCAAAATCCTTCAGATTCCTCATCTGCCCAACAAAATATAGAATGAACACCAACACTCTGTAGTCTTTTCCTCATTTCCAGATATATGAGGTGCCCAATGCCCTGTATAAGGTTCAAAATGAAGTTAATTGTGTAATTAATCAAGAAAGAAACTTTGGACTAATTATGTATCAAAGGAAGACCTTATGTTGGTAAATTGAACTGACAGCAGCAAGTGGAACCTCAGCATATTGGGTATCAGCAGGGATTATTTGAAAAGTAATTGCAGCAACAACCTGTACAGGGGTATAAAAGTAAATTGACTGCAAGCAACAAACATAGTATCTGTTCATTCAATCTAATTAATATAAACGTTACCTCTCCAGAACCTTCCATAGAATTAGATTTCAAAACCAGCGTACAATACTTGCTGCATTAATAAGATTATGAAACTGATATAGCAATTAGCAAGTAACTTTAGAAAGAAAGATTATGGAAGCAAGTAAGAGTACCCATTGGATACACATCTGTCAAGGAACATAGATTTCTTTCCAGTATTTGCAGCATAATTCATTGATGGTAGTTCTTTCGTGTATAAGCTTAATATTTCCTACAAAACATGATTGATGATACATGAGCACTTAAAGATGGATAATATAATGACTATTATGTATATGTGAATGTGTATATATATTGAGAGTGAGAAAGATAGTTACTTGGAGTAGAGACTTTGATTGAACATCAGAATCCTTAGGGTTAACAAGCACGAAGTTATAATCTCCTGATTAGAAGTAGTAAAATTGAAATGAGTAAATAATTATCACTTAACAATGTTCAAGAAGTAATTCTCAATCCCATAGTCGTTAATATAGAAAACATTCCCTCCTTCCTAAAGTTGCAACATTCCCATTTTGGGGTGTCCATATTAAATTATTAATCAAAACATTTCCCTTATTTGGAAAATTTGTAAAGCTAAGAACATACTTTTTGTTCGTTTTATGATTACATGTTACTAGTATTTGATAGGACTAATGGAATTCCACTCATTTTTTGCTATTGAATTGAATTTTATATATTTGATCAATAGTAAAGTGTATTTCAACAAACGAATCAGTTAACGGAATGTGAGTATATTACCATTTTCTCCCAAACTAGACAATCGGATATCATTATGTTCTTTTTCATGTGCATCCTCCACAACTGCCACAGACAGTAGATTTGGTGAGAAAGAAAAAAGAGAAGAAAATCAGCCATGGCAATCACAGCAAGGTCAGAAAAAACGACTGTTTTCTCTAGAAAGCCCAAAGCCCCAAATCCCAATTTAATGAAACTGCGTTGTTGTTCACTGCTAAGCAATCAAGAAAAAACGGAAAAATATACTCAAATTAGTTTAGAGTAACAAAAGAAACAGTGGATTTTTCTGGAAAATAGCACATCAAGTAGAAGCCCTTTCGTTATTTCCCGCAAACTATAATGCCGTCAAGTGGATCAATTACTTTAGAAACGTCATGGTTAAGAGAGCTAATAAGTTCTTTTTGTTAAGATCAAACGATTTAGAATTAACAGTGACATAGAGAAAAAATCATTTCTTGTAGTTCATCATATGAATACCAGAGATCACGATTTTGGAGTTTCTGGAAAGGGATATTTGAAGGTTGTTTTGGTTGGACTCAGCTTTGAAGTTCTTTGCTTCAACAACCAC
Organism: Lactuca sativa; assembly: GCF_002870075.4. Taxonomy (NCBI): domain Eukaryota; kingdom Viridiplantae; phylum Streptophyta; class Magnoliopsida; order Asterales; family Asteraceae; genus Lactuca; species Lactuca sativa. Next base: position 125,870,670 of record NC_056630.2, on the reverse strand, counting down.
CTGACAGTTCCCTGACATAAGCAAATTCATGTAAATGTAAAGCCGATTCTAGGGTTCTTGCGTAAATGGAGAAAGTCAAATTATTTACCTATCATGATTGGTGAAGAAGACGATGAGGGCTTCTTTCGAGCCATTGCAATTTGGATTTGAGGTGAAATGTCAATTGGATTTGGGTTGGACGAGGCGCTAAAAGCATATATAAGAGCGGGAAAAGAAATGAGATAGGGGGGTGTTTCGGATTCCTTTTAAACCGTCCTTTTATATTTCTCCAAAAGTAGTTTTTTAAAAATGTTTTTGGGTTAACTCTTCAAATGTTAAAAATTATTTTAAAAAAATGTTTGTCTTTAACTTTTAGCCGTAAAATAATTAAAAATTAGATGTTTATATATTTTCAATGATTTACTACTTTACACTATTTTATACATAATAATTTTTTGCACACAATTTATAATTTTTTTATTTTTTATTAGACCATGATAATATTTAAATTACGTTCATACAAAAAGCAAAATACAAATTGTAAATAATTAATAAAGAATATCATAAATTAAGTTCATACAAAAGCAAAATACAAATTGTAAATAATTCATAAAGAAGATCACAGATAGCGTCATATTACATTAATCTCCGCAATGTGATTATATTTTCTGCAATAATATCCCGTATCGCTGCCATATATTAATCATCATCACTCGTACGACGTGTACTTGGACCTTCTTCGTAAACTTCACTACTACTACCATCTCGTGTGGAATTGTAGAATTCTTCTTGTGCTCTATTGAATGCTTCATCAAACCTACCAAACTTTCTAATATAGTTATGGATCGCCATTGATGTCATCATAATTCTCACTTGGTTATTGTACTTGTAATTAACATGCATGTCTCTTAATAATGCTCATCTAGCTTTCCACACTCCAAAAGTTTGTTCAATGATATTTCGCAATGATGAGTGGAGATAGTTAAATTTATCTTTCGGTCCACGAGGTTCACGTATAGCAGTTGTGTGTCCACATCGAAAATCTGGTATATGATAACGAATATTAGCGCCTTTGTATGGAGCAAGATACCATCTGGTATTTGGATATCCGGCATCAACAACATAATATTTATCTGTAAATAAAGCAAACATTTGTTATTCGTAATATTAAAAACATAAAACTTGTGTTACTAAAAAAAATTATACTAACCACCCGTTGAATATGAAAAATATATGATCTGATCTTTGTAAGGCTTCATTGAAAATTCTAGTGTCATGTGCAGTCCCCTCCCAACCGGCCAACACAAATGTAAAACACATGTTGAAATCACAAACACCCATTATATTTTGTGTTGCATATCCCTTTCGACCAATTTACTCTGTTTCCTCTTTTTCTGGAACTAATGCCCTGACATGTGTCTCATCTATAGCACCAATGCAATCGTTCAAATACAAAAAGATATCATAAAAAATAATTTGTTATAGTTTAAATTCTCTATCATATTCCAACCAACTTTCGTCATTGTCATCACTAGCCATCCTACATAATACAAATATAAAAGTGTCAAGCAATAACACATAACGACAAACAATGATTCATATTATAAAATGTCGAATACATAATGTCAAATGTCGAATACATAATGTCAAAGGACAAACACATAATGTCAAAGGATACCACATAATGTCAAAGCATAACACATAATGACAAAACATTATTTCATAATAAACTTAAGGAACTCAATCTTGGCATCAGTCGTTGGAAACATAAAAGCATCACGATTTTCCTTTTTGGTAAAGGTAGCCAATGCTTGTGAAAATTCCTTGGTCCCTTCACGAAACTCCAAAAATTTGATGACAATGGCCATGCAATCTGGTATTGTTGGGGAAGGATTATCTTGTGGAAACGTTTGTGTGTTTTTTGTCGATATGACCTCCAATAAAGCATCTACTTTTTTCTCATAAACTGAACTTTTACTCTTAGTTGAACGGTTGTTGGAAAGGACATTTTCTTCTCCCTTTTAGTTGAACTACTTTCAAGGAAACTAGGAAAAAAAGACTCATCATCATCTAAATTAATTTCATCACTATCTCCTTTGCCCTCCATATTTTCTTCGTTCGGATTGCTATTGTTTTGAAATTGTAATGGCGTCATAGTTTGATCTCCAATGGCAACAAAATCCCGAAACAAAATAACATATTTCTCATCAAATATGCTCAAATTTGTGTCCCTAAATTTGGCATAATCTTTATTCTCCTGTGTGACAACAGATAATGTAAATAAAAAATGCTCAATCTATATGCAATCATAACTTAAAATAATTAAAAAAGAATTGTAAGTCATACCTTTATTTTCTCCTCCCACCAATCAGGTGATGCCTCTATTAGGCTTCTCGTCCCACCAAGTCCGGTTTCAAGCCTCATTAACCATTCATATAGCTTCCATTCTCTTTTCATGTTCTCCTATTTGTTTGTTAGTTGTTTCTTTTCAAGGTTGTTGTAACGCCCGTAGATTCGGGCTAGTCAATTAGAGGCAATAGGAGTCGAAAATGACTTTTCGACAAAAGATTATTTAGAATAAATAATCTTAACCAAGTTGTAGAATATGTCACAAGGTTTCCGTACATATAAAGAACGCCGAAATCCAAGTTACAACGAAGAAATTATGACCCGTCGAAGTTTCGCGACAGAACCGACACGGCACCGGGAAGCATAAATAGTGAATTTACGATAGAGCGAGATTTAGCCTTAGCGATCTAAACGAAAGTCGTAGAATATGTTAAACTAAGAACATCGATAAAAAGAACGCCCAAATCTGACTTCGTATGAAGAAGTTATGATTTTTCGAAGTTTCGGATTAGCAGTGTACAGCCCGAAATTCGAATATTAGATCGAACGATTTTTAGCCGACATGAACTGAACGAGAATCGAAGATCTCGTTAAGAGTAGCGTAACGAGAAAAAGATGGGCGAAAACGGATGTCGGATGAAGAAGTTATGAGGATTTAACGGACCAATCCTGTCCCGGCCCGTTAATAAAATAAAATTTAAAATCGAGCCAAAATTAGTCGACGGAGTCTAAACGAAAGTTGTAGAGTACATTCCCACCTTCACGTGGATATAAAGAACGTCAAAACGGAGTTCGTATGAGAAAGTTACGAATTTTTAAATTTGAAGCATGAATCTACGAAGTCTGTTGCGAGGTTGATGACGTGGCCGCATCTGGGCCGCCCATCGCTGATGAAGGAACGCGCTTCGGATCTTGACACGTCGCCCTTCGCATACGTCCCGCGTCCGAGGTCAGTACGCCCCGCGTACCCTCGCCTTATCTCTTTCGATGTTGCGAGCCAACTGGTGCGAAGCTGGCACTCTTATCCGATGGCTACGCCCCGCGTAGGTCCGAGGTACGCCCAACGTACCGAGGCCTCGCAGGGCTATAAAAGGGGGCCGATGATCCTTCATTTTTCACACCTTTTTCACTTCTCTCTCTAACTTCTTTCTCTCTCTAAGTGCTATAAACCTCCCCTAAGCCCTAGTTAAACCCCTAGCACCCTAAGGAAGCCCCGAGGCTCCCGGAGTCCCGAGAAAAAGGAGTTTTTCGGTTTCGAAACGCTGCTCCAATTAAGTCCCGGTTTTCGATAAAATTCACTGTAAGTGTGCTACGCGTACGTAATTTTTTATATGACTTTCAAATAATTATAGGAATGTTATTAGGTCCTTAAAATAATTATTTGGGCTATTATTGAGTGTTATTAACGCTTAATAATAGTTAGACTAATTAATTTGTCGCGGTTATCGTTAAACTAAACCCTAGTGGTATCGATACTAGGTTTTATCGAAGGAATATCGTTTTGAGAGTATTGAAGTGTTGTCCGAGTGCTGAGTCACCACCTAATCAAGTGAGTGCATAGTTACTTTCAGCTTACACATAGATATGAAGTATTTTATACAAATTACGTGTTGTGTGTGTATATTATCTGTATACCTGCTATCTATGATGGATGAACGTTGTATACATGTTTTCAAAGATTTAAACTGTATATGTATTTTATATCTACAAAATGTGTTGGGTAAAACATGGGTAGATGTAATAGTTGCTGTGTGACAAAATAAAATAATGAGAGGCCTCGTTATAGCTGTTCTTGATGATCTAGTCATCTAGCGGAGTATAGATGACGACCACGGACTATTCTAGACAGTCCAGTGGAACACTAGCAGGCTCGCAACCTGTAGGTGTTTATTCGAACTGTGTGTTTATTCGAACTGTGTGTTTATTCGAACTGTGTGAACTATGTGCTCACCAGATATACTCCATCCCAATGATAGTCCTTTGACTAGGTCCCTTGTGTTAGATGTTTTAGGGACGTAATGTGAGGATAACGGGAATGAGTAATTGGGTTGATTGCTTGATGTTTAAAAATAATAATTATATTATTGTGGGTTGAAAACCCTATGTGCGCACCAGGTTTCCCAACCTGACTCACTCAGTTTATTTATATCACAGGTGTTGATATGAAGTGACATTACACTGAGAGATTTAAAGAGATGTAGACCACTAGTGTGAATAATTGTAAGTTCTGTTTATGCTTATGTTCCTGTATTAACGATGACATCCCAAACGTTTTAAAATGAAATAAATACGTTTCTTCGAAAATGTTTTAATAACGTATTTACCATGTTTTTCTGGGAACAAATTTCGTAACATTTTTATAAAATGAAGTACTCTGATTTTTATAAAGCATAAACAAAATCGGTCTTTTCTGGCCGTGAAAATGGGGATGTCACAGTCGTAACCTGTGTTTTCCCTTTTTGTGCTTTTGTAAATTCGTCCACCCAACCTTATCAAAGTGAGTACCGGGTCTATGGCCTTTTCTTAGTTCAATCAAGCACGAATTGACAAACACCATGAGGGTACGATTATCCCATTTGAATTTTGGTTTTTTCATTTTTAAAAATGCTTCACAATCAACAACATTAGTGTTGTTTTCATCCATTATCTGTGAATTACATAATATGAACATTTAAACGACATCAATATGAACCTAACATCAAACCAAAGCAACACCAATTCACATAATTAAGAGACTAAACCAGAAAAAATTGTAATTGTTATATCTATTTTCACTAATTTCATCAATTTAATTAATCAATTTCATCAATTTAAATAATCAATTTCACTAATTTTATCAATTCACAGAATCAAGAGACTAAACCAGAATCAATTTCATCAAGTTATGATTGCAAAACAGAAAGTAATTGTTAACAGAACACAAAACAACATAATACAGAGCAACAAACTGGAGCAATGCATGAAAAAGGTGTTCCGGTAGGCACATTTTTTTGTAGTTGTATCCGGAGAGGACTTAACTATTCAATGCATTACTGGAAAAGAGAACATATCGAAAATTTAAAAGTAAAGGTTCATGTCTCTTTCTCTAAAATAGAAGAGAGGAGGATGAAAAAGAGAAGACGAAAGGAAGCAATAGAATACAGAGCAACAAAATGGAAAAGAAAACATATCGAGAGAAGAGAACGAGAGAGCAAAAGTCTCAAAAATACAGGAATAGAGAATCTTACCTAATCGGAGACGAAGGTAGCGACGTCGGAACCAGTGGTGGTTGTTGGAGGAGTCGCCGATGTGGAACAAGAGAAAGAATGAGAGAGTAGAGAACGAGAGCAGCGAGCGAGAGAAAAGAAGCAGATAAGTGGAATACGATTTGGGTGTGGTGGGTGTGAATGGTGTAAGACATTAATGGGCATTAATGTAATTTTCTTTTTCTAAGTTCAAAAGTCTCAAAAATACGGGAATGTGCATCTTTTGTTCTTGGCCAAAAGTTAAAATGAGAAGGACTTTTCTTTTTGCCAAACGACTTTTGGGCATTTTTTACTTTTTGAAAAGATAAAAGTAAAAAAATATGTATAAAAAGGTATCCAAACACCCTCTTATAAGACCGGAGGGGTGTGGGCGGAAACTCCCCTCATTTTTTATGGGCCACAAGATCATTCTCATCACTTTCCTTTCCTTCACCTAAACTCAATGAATGGGTTGGAAACTTCTCTCACTATATTAAAAAAAAAAAACATATATTTTCTATAAATATTATACTTATTTTGAAGGGAATTAAAAACCATGAACTTTGATATATATATTTTTATAATTTTTAACAGGTATATAATTTAATAAGTATTAAAAAAAATAAATAAATAAATAAGTTGGTCAATAGAAGCTTGTAATCCATTAAGCCACTCTCTCATCTCTTATAGAAAGCTTCCTAACGTCTATAAGCTTCATAAAAACCCTTTCTTTATGGACATACATGTTGAATGCATGTCTTGAACTTGGTTAGGTCAAAAATGATGAAGATGAGGTGAAAACCTCATGCATGGAACCAAAACTCAACCATTATTTAGATCTAGAACACTAAACCTTAAAGGGACCTCAAGGATCCATAAAGTTGCCAGCTTTATGGAATACATCAACTCAAACTCTCCCAAGCATGGAGAAAGTCGAGACCTATAAGCATATCACGTGAATATTGGAACTTAAAGACTTACAATGGTACATAATATGTGGTACAAGGTGGTGAGGGAACTTGCTTGTTGGATCTTTACTCAAGGGACACCTTCTTCTCCTTCAAAATCCCAAAAAATCACTAAAAAACTTTGATAACTCAACAATGGAGGTTAGGGTTTGATCTAGGTCAAGAGTGAGTGATGGAGGCTAAGGGTAAGCAAACCCTAGCCATCACATCCCTTAAATAGGGGCACAAACCCGTAAATTAGGGTTTAGCATAAAACGGTTGCCACGTCGTGGCCAAAACCTTACCATGTCGTGGTGTAATATCCCAAAAATATAGATAAAAAATGTGTTTTAAAATTCGTTCCATTCATAAGAAACGGATAACAAAGTATTCAAAAGAGTCACATTGTATCATAATATCATAGTACTAATCCCAAAATCACTAAGTGCAGAAAAAACATGGAGTGATGCAATGCGATCATGCTGGGCCCTTCCCATTCGAACTAGAAGTACCTGAAACAGAAACTAAAAACTATAAGCACAAATCTTAGTGAGTCCCCCAACATGCCACATACTAATCAAACATATTGAACAAACATAGTGCCAAATATATGTGGGTGTTGGTTTGCCCCTTCGATTTATTTCAATCGGATACTGGCAAGTATATTTAGGTGTTGGCCTACCCTTCGGTCTATCTCAACCGGATACTGCCAAACATATTTGGGTGTTGGTCTACTCATTCGGTCTATTTTAACCGGATATCGAGTCTATTTCACCCCATACTACTACCATAGTAATCACTGAGTCATCATACAAACACAAACATGAATGACAATTATCACAAAGACAATCATCATGCTATAACATAACTAGTGGTCCGGCCTTAGTGCCTTCGACCCATGACTACTGCGAAGGAAAATGCACCTTAGACAGTGGGTATCAAATCGCACTCGACGGATGACTCGCTGACTCCTCTCCCTGTCGTACAAGAACAAAACCCTAATTAGGAGTGTAGGGGTGCAAACAAGCCAAGATACTCGTGAGCTACTCGGGATCGGATCGATAAAAGCTCGACTCAAAACCGATTTTAAACGAGCCCGAGCCGAGCTTGAGCTTAATATTAAGCTCGTTTATTAAACGAGCTCGAGCTCGAGCTTATGTCACTAAGCTCGATTAGGCTCGCGAGCCTAAACGAGCATTTATATAAAATAATTTATTATTATTTTTTATATTAAAATAAAAACATATTTCGGGATTAGGGATTTAGGGTATTAGTAAACGAGCTTCTTAACGAGCTCGAGCCAAGCTTAAGCTTATTTAGGCACGTCAGACAAAAAACGAGCCGAGCCCGAGCCCAAATCGAGCTTGTATAATTATTTACGAGCTCGAGCCGATCTCAGTACAAGAAGCTCGAATCGAGCCGAGCTCGAGCTCGAGCCTTGCATAACTTAAACGAGCCCGAGCCGAGCCTGACCAGGCTCGGGCTCGGCTCGGCTCGTTTGCACCCCTATAGGAGTGTAACACCCAAAACATGGTTCCAAACATTTTTGTTTTTAATAATAGATAAAACATTGATTATGTTAACATCCAATCATCTCAATTAAAAACCAATGTATTAATTGTCATAATATCAGAGTAAAACAACGATTGCAAAATCCAATGGTGTGTACGATGCAGTCATCCCGAGCTCTTCCCCCTGGAACCAGAAGTTCCTGAAACATAAACTGAAAACTGTAAGCGTGAAGCTTAGTGAGTTCCCCAAATATACCACATACCAATCATACAATAAGCAAATAGTGGGCCCCACCCAGCTTCGGACACCGTCCGACATCGCCCCCTCCCCCTCGACATTGAGTTGAGCTCGGTAAAACGGGCCCACCCAACGTACAATAACATATATCAAAATAAACACATACACATGCAATAATCACAGAGATACACAACATACAAATATCTATCGGGCCCCGCCCGACATCGAGCCTTGACCCGGAAAACATATAAACACAGCACATGCAAGAGTCACAGAGACAACTAGCATACTAACAACATAATATAAACATGGGCCAGACTTGGTGCCTTCGACCTGCTAAACCTGGTATGGAAACTCACCTCGAATGCTGAAAGATAACTAGATAAATCCTCGGCCCCGGAAACAGCTCTACTCAACCCTAAACAAAAACAATCCCTTAGATACCAATCAATATTTCAAAACCTATTGAAGTTCAAACTTGGGCAAAGTCAAATTCAAAGTCAATGTTCCGGGTTGACTCAACTCGTCGAGTTATCCCACAACGCGCCGAATTTCCATTAAGCACAAAACTGTGATATTTCGATCCACCTCACCGAGTTTCCCAATAACTCGTTAAGTTCCTCATTTTTCAACAGAATCGGGACAATCCCAACCCAACTCGCCAATTTCCCTTAAGAACTCGCCAAGTTCTTCGATCAGCCAACCCACTTAATGCATTAAGCCAATATTCTTCAAACTGAAGCCCTGTCTTCCATATCTAGACCGATACTACGTCTAGGAGGGTAAAGTTTCCAACTTTACCCATTAAGAACCATACTAAAGGCATTAATCTTCAAACCCTAATCCTAAAAGGCTTATGTCTTAATCCAAAAACCACAATATCTTCAAGATAGCGCTCATGAACACAGATCTGGACCTTAAAGGCTAAAAGGTCACGTAAAGTCTTCAACTTTACTCACATGCATGGCCAAATGAAGCTTAAAAGGCCAAAGCAAAGGATTAAAGGAAGCATGGAGCTCTTAGGACCGTAAGGTTGGCACCTTTATGCCATAACAACTCAAGAGGACCATAGATCTGGAGAGTTAGCACTTGGGACGACCTTCAACCCCACCAGTCACCCAAACAGGGCTAAAAGCCTCAAAACTAACCCAAAAAGAGATTCAATCAAATATTGAGCAAGGTTAGAACTTTATACCAGAAAAGTGTCGAAAATGAAACAAGGATTCGAGATCTAGCAGCTCCTTCTTGTATCACCAAGCTTCCCTTTCTTCCAACGGCTTCAAACACACACAAAAACACTTAAAATAACTCACAAACACTCAAAAGTACCTTAGGGTTTAGGACAATGGAGGTTGGAAATGAGGCCAACTTGTAGGGTTTAAGCTGTTTAAATAGGGTGCAAAACCCCGAAATTAGGGTCTCATTTCTTCCAGACAACTCATCGAGTTGGGACCTCCTAACTCGCCGAGTTGGTCACTTAAAATATATGGTCCATATCATTTCAACACGACGAGTTAAGGGCCACCAACTCATCTAGTTGCTTTATAAAGTTGAATAAATTATAAGTTTAAATATATACCAGGAACCAGATGTTACAAAAAGTTAGGTCACAATCTAAATCAAAGTCCAAAATCCTAGTCCTTGACTTAAGGCAAAAGTCTCTTTTACCTTTGGCTTATTGGGCCTCCTTTCTCTAAGGCCTAAAATCACAAAACCCAAAAAGGCATCCAAGCCCACCATAGGAACTTTATGGCCCAAGGACCCCAAACATGGCCTTAGGCCCAAAAAGGACTTGCTACACTAAGGTGGGCCAGAGGCTCAATTTCTCAAGTTTAAAGCCCAAAACCAAAAGAGCCCTAAATCCTCCAAGACCACAGATCATGTATGTGCATAGTACTTGGCCGGTACACCCAGCATACACTGGTGTTAACCAAGGTCGAGGCGCTGACCCAATACGTGCAACTTACACCCGAGTACACACAGCATACTGGTCTGTCAAGCCAAACTTATCCCTATGTGACTATGTCTTAATCCCTTAAGACCTTACGTCAAAAACCTAGATCCAAACCCCTAGAAATGTCCTAAGCCATAAAGTTGCAAACTTTATGCTTTTTCATGCAAGGATGGGGCTCAAAACATGAATCAAGTCCATAAGCACACTTGGTTGGTCCCTAACTCCAAGAACTACACTATGGAACCAAAAGATGACATTTTTCCACCCTACAATTAGATCTAAGCATGTAATGGTCAAGGTTAAAGCTTTATACCTTCGTTGGGTCAGAAATGGTGCCAAACTTCTGGATCTACAAGCTCTTCCCACGTCCTTGCTTCTTCTCAATCTTCCTTCTTCTTCAAGAGCTTCAAAGAACACCAAAAATCACTCAAGAAGCTCAAAAATGCACTAAGGTTGCTTAGGGTTTGAGATTTGCACTTCAAGAGCAATGGATGTTGAAAAGGTAAGTGACTTATGGGACTTAAGGTCCTTAAACAGGGTGCAAACCTTAAAAACTAGGGTTTGCTTCAGACATGAGTACGCCATGCGTACACCACGTACGCGGTACGCCCAACATACGTGGTTAATGATCCGCGACCATGTTGTGGCTAGTACGCTAAGCGTACTCAATGAGTACGCCCATCATACTAACAAAGGGACTAATATGAAATGGATTTTAGACTAGGGACCAAAATGGACCTTAGCGAAAAATTGGATGTTACAAATCTCCCCTACTTGAATCAGACTTCGTCCATGAAGTCTGCTGCTCCAAATAACTCCGGATAATGCTCCCGCATTGGGACGCTCGTGTTTCGAGGCTAAACATTGATACGATGATGTAAGAGTTAGGGTCAACAAATGTAACTTATTTGGAAGTAATAAAGAGGAATTACTTGAATTATGTGATTTTATGTGCATTATACTTATTTATAAGATATAATAAATTAAGAATGAAAATAAGCGCCAAAAATAAAAATATAGATAAACCCGATATCTATGAAGAAAGTTGTAACGGTCGTGACAAGGATACTAGAGATATAAAGAACACCGAAATCCGAGCTATAACGAAGAAGTTATGACATGTCGAAGTTTCGCTACAAAATCGACACGACAGCGTGTGACGTAAAAAATGAGTTTACGATAAAGTGATTTTTAGCCTTAGAGATCTAAATGGAAGTTGTAGTATACGTAAAACCGAGAGCATGCATAAAACGGACGTTCAAGTCTGACTTTGTATGAAGAAATTATCAATTTTCTAAGATTTGGCATAACAGTGTGCAACCTGGAGTTCAAATTTTAGATCCAGAGATTTTTAGCCGACACAACCTAAATGAGAATTGATGGTCTCATTAATAGGGGTTCAACGATAAAAATACAGTCGAAAACGGAGTCCGTATGTAGAAGTTATGAATTTTACACGGTCATTAAACAATGTAATTTCTCATACTGTTAAATTTAACATCGGTCAAGAATTAACCGATGGAATCAAAAGGAGAGTTGTAGATCTTGTCAATACCTACGTTTGGATATAAAGAACATCAAAAACGGAGCTCATATGCAAAAGTTACGGGGTTTAGAAGTCGAAAGGGTGCTGCAGCGAAGTAGGTGACGTGGCGCAATCTGAGCCATTGCTTTCTCCCCAATAGATAACAAAATGTGGCACCAACTCGACGAGTTGGACCAGAAACTTGACGATTTTGGGGCCAGAAACTCGACGAGTGGGCCAGAACTCGACGAGTTCATCACTTTTTTAGCTTATAAATACCACCCGAGAGTTCCTTCATTTTTCACACAGTTAGCCATCTCTTTCTCTCTCTACTCACTCTCTAAACCTCCCAAAACACCCCCAAAATCATAGGAAACTTACCTAGCACTTGAAGAAAGCCCCGGAGTGCCCGGAGGCTCCGAGAAAAAAGAGTTTTTTCGGTTCAGAAACTCTACCCTCATAGAGCCCGATTTTCAAGCAAACCTCCTGGCTTCGTCGAAGCGAAGTGTTGTCCTTGTTGGAATCACTACTTTATTAGGTGAGTGCATAGTCCCTTTCATGAACATGATTTTAATACAAGTATTAAATTATAGATTTATGCGTGAAATATTTGATACCACCTAAAATACGTGATAAGAGCATATCTGATAAATATATGATCATTTAGGATACATAGTAGACCTAGATAAATTAAAAGGGATATTGGGTACTATCTTTTTGTGAGTACGAGTGTGATATACACGGAGGGAATAACTTTAAAACTTGTCATTGATCCGATAGTATAGATTAAACTTAGTCAGTTGTCCTTAGTTCGAGAGTATGGATATGACATAGTTATTTGTTATTAATCCGGGAGTATGGATTAAGAGATTAGGGTTATCTTGGATACACCAGCCTTATCCAATACCTTCCTAACACCTATATAAACCCTCATTAGGGTTAAATTTCATCTATGACTCTTATAAGATCCTAAGGGCCGAAATTTCTCTTCTATTACTCTCTCACTTTCTCTCTCTCGCTCTTTCTCTCTCTCTCTCTCTATAGTTTTCCTTGGTTGCTTGAGTTTGTTTGTAAACCATTAGAGGAGTGACACTTGTGACGCTTGCTACCAAAGGTCTTTCAATCAAGGATTCAAGATTGTTTACAATAACAATCTAAAAGGTATGTATCATAACCCTTCTTATGCAATTTTCGATTATTATCCATAGATCCAGGGTTTATACTTTGTTGTTCATTATTGTATGTTCAATTAGAGAAAACGTAGATCTACAATCAGGGTTGCATACACACATAAGATTGTATGTTCTGCTCAAAACCCATCACCTCCCACGTCCTTGCTTATTCTCAGGCTCCATTCTTCCTCAATAGCTCTAAAGAACACTAAAAATCACTTAAGAAGCTCAAAATGCACTAAGGTGGCTTAGGGTTCGAGATTTTCACTTCAAGGGAAATGGAGGTTGAAAAGGTAAGTGACTTGGGTGACTTAAGGTCCTTAAATAGGGTGCAAAACCTAAAAACCAGGGTTTGCTTCAGACATGAGTACATACGTGGTTCATGATCCGCGACCATGTTGTGGCTAGTACGCTAAGCATACTCAATGAGTACGCCCCACATACTAACCAAGGGACTAATATGAAAGGGATTTTAAACTAGGGACCAAAACGGAACTTACCAGAAACTAGGAGGTTACACATGGCATGCACCAAAATGCGAATTTCTTGAAATTGCAACGCCAAGTCGTGACACTTCATTCTCCATCTAGTGGTACAAGGTTTTTCACAAAAACCTTATATTTGATCCCTCAAGTCCTCAACTGATTTATTATGGAAGACGAGTGTTACAATAACGCCCCAAAATTTAAGACTAAAAATTTCAATTTTTAAATTAATAAAACTATTATCCAAAACAACATCATAGAAAAACATAGTGAACCAGAGTGTATCAATAACATCCAAGTACATCAGAGTAATATGAAATGTGGAACAATGTGGTGTGTGCAGTGCGATCATCCCTGGCTCTTCCATTTCCAACAATAAGTACCTGAAACATAAACTGAAAACTATAAACACAAAGCTTAGTGATTTCCCCAAAATACCACATACCCTACATATCAAACATATAATGGACCCCGCTTGGAACAGATCTGTCGGTCATCAGGCCCTGTTCGGTATATGATATAGGCATATTTAGTTATAAAATTCATGAATTATGTTAATACTTTATGTTGATTTTATCTCACTTAATGAACAAAAGATGCTTAATTAGTTTTAAATTTCATTTTTAGCAACAAATAAATGCTCGGGAAGAATAAGGAAGTGGAATTGGCGATTAGAAGCTTGGATCTTGGATTTTGAAGAAAGAAGGATGTTGCTGGATAGCTTGACCACTCGTCGGTGTTTTGGCCATATCTCTTGACTCATAAATCCGATTGATGAAATTCAAAATGTTATGAAAACTAGACACAATTTCGGACGATTTTCATGTTTTGAGAAAATGTTGATTCCAAATGAAATCGATGAGTTGGGTCGAAAAACTCGACGAGTTGCCAAGAAAGTTCCCGATTCAACAATGTCTTGACGTACACATGTTTTAAGTGAGAAACTCGGTGGTTTTTTTTCATAAAACTCGACGAATTAGAGCTGTTTTCACAATATATATAAAGATCGTTCTCATTCGAACCCCTAACTGGTGTTGGAGGCTTTGAGCGACTTTTGGAGGCCAGAAAGGTTCTTAGAGGCTTTGGTTTTCGAGAATTCAACCTAAAAGTCATTTTTGAAGAGATCAAATGCAAACAAACTTTACTTTTATCTTAATCTTTTGTGTGAACCATGTTGAATCATTAGATTTCGATTTTAGGATGCTATTTGCTATAGTTATAAGCTAAAATTTTCATATTCCTGTTTAGACTAGATGATATTATGAATATGGTTTGATTGAGTGGTTTGGATTAATTTGATTTGATTATTTATCTTTCAGGCTTGTTAAAATATCCTTTCATGTTAATGATAATTATTTTATGTTAATAATCAAGTTTATTGAGTTGTATGAATATCTTCTTAATTTCTTGAATCATATAGTTTTGTGAAAACACGATTGTATGCCTAGTATTAGTGAACATGATGATGGGTTTTGAGCATAACATCAATCCTATGGTGTTCATGCAACCCTAATTGCTTGGATCTAGTTTTTCTACTTTGAACATGCAATAATCTTCCAAGACTTAAACCCTAGATCTAGCATACAAATAATCAAATTAACATATAAACTAGGGTTTAGATCTTACCTTGATTGTTATGTAGCAATAACAATCAATTCCTTGGCTTCAGAAAGCTTAGTGCCTCAAGTGTTGCACCTCTAATGGAGTCACAAACACCACTAAGCAACTTGGATGAAGAGGGGGGGAGAGAGGAGGCACCAAAAACGACTGGAAACCCTAATAGAAGTGTTCACCACGTTTTTGGGGCCATAAGGGTCCTTTATATATGTAGGCTATTAGGGTTTTCAACTAGGAAACCCTAATCTGACTGCTTAGGCCTTAAGCAGTCCAATGGACCATTCCAGAAGGCCCTTGGACGATTTCTTTATGAATCTCCATATAGAATTCGTCCATTGCCATCTAATGGATCCTAAGCCCAACTTTGTAATCATCTTATAGTTACAATATCAGTCCCCTAAGTTTAATTAATCTCTTTTAGCCACAAAATTAATTCTTAATTAATTCTTGACTAATATTAATTAAACAATATGATTTCTCCTTTAACATATTATTCTTATAATATATTAATAAATCATAATTAAACCTTTATCTCCTTAATTCATCCTACATATTGCTATGGTGAAGGCAACCCAAAAGGACCATGCTCATAATCGGGTCAAGTACATACCAAAATAGTTATGGACTTAGACACTAATCCAATAGTCTCCCACTTGGATATGTCTAATAACTATTTTCCGTATGACTTCAAAACATGATCAACATTCGTAGCTTTCAAAAGCCGTTGTCAACTCTGATCTTATCAGATAGCGTGTCCTTTAGACAAGGGATCATATATTCCTCCATTCTCAAGATATCGTATAGACATAAGACATGAATATCAGTTGAGATATGGTTCTTAATCATTAAGACTTATCATAAAACACAATAAAAGCTACTCTCCCTTTTTCTTAGAATAGAGAAACTTTTATCTTTCTGTCTACTTGATTCTTCTTTAATCGTTCTGCCATTCATTGAAAACTTTTCAATTAACTCAGAATTACACTTAATCTTATAAGTATAACCATATTCACTAAACTTTAGTAAATCATGCCGAATATCTTCTTCACTCTTGTGGTAGACTTGATCAACGTATGACCTAGTGTACTCGATCTCCTAGTCCTTCAATTGACACTTTGTCAAAGAATTAGTCTAAATTTCACAAATGTGAAAGTTTTTCATTCATCATACACGTTGCATGATTCCAAGTTTCTATCTACTTGAAACTTGGGCGATGAGAAACTTTCCTTATTTGGTAAACTCTTGACACTTCCACAAATGACCTAGTTAAGAATCAAATCCATTATTGCTAATAATAAAAACCTTCAAACATCAATTTTTCATACATGCCATTGAAAGGATAAATAAATAAGATAAAATCAAAATTCATTTTATTGCGGAAAAAATTTGTCCTTACAATGCAATTCAATTGAAAAACTATGTTATTACAAATTTCTTAGCAATCTATTCTAACTCCAAGTAGTAGCTCAAGAATCCAATCTTCAAGTATTGCGATCGAAATCCATTTCTTCACGATTAGATTCAACTCACTTCTTCCCTTAAGCATCCTCTATTTTCTTCGATCCTACAAAACATCAAAATGTAACCTTATCACCTCATGTATTAAGAATCTATAATAGGAACTTAAAAGAGTTAGATAATGGAATTTACCTGAAGTAGAGCCATACGTCTTGACTCTCCCATCTCTTAGATTTCTCAGGTAAATAAGGTAGCTTCGTCTCTAATGCCCCTTCTCTTGGAAATAAAAGCAAATGGACTCCTTTGGCACAACACATGGGAAAATCTCATGCTTAGTCCTTTCTGGACTTCCAATGTTGCCAACGTCCATTGAAGTTTGGGAGTTTGATTCACCAGACAAATTTGCTTGACCAGCACGCCAAATCATTGCTAATTCAACAACTATAAGCAAATAGGTGAGATCAATGAGGGTCACGTCGTGATCCATCATATAATACTCTCTAACGAACTCACTATATGATTCAGGAAGTGACTAAAGAACCCAGTCAACAACCAACATCTCTGAGATATCGACACCCAACATCTTTAACCTATCAATGTGAGACTTCATCTCTAAGACGTGTGCACACACAGGTTTCCCATTATCGTGTTTACTTGCCAAAAGGGTTTGAGTGAGCTTGAACTTTTCAAGCCTTTGAACTTATGGGTTAGGGAGAACAATTGGAGGAGGTGGAGGAAGTGAAGCATGACTCTCATTTCCTTGATCGTATCTCGGAACGTCATCTTCATTTGGAAAACTTGTTCCATGGGATTTGGGAAGACCATTGTTAGATCTAGACATCTACAAAACGGGAGAAAATTCAAGTTAAGTTGATTAGAATTCTTGATGTAACACCCAAATGAAACATCAAGGATAGGATCCAACACAATACTCTACAACCTAGAAGATGGATGTCGTAATCTAGTTGCAAAATATTTGAAGGTAGGTAAATGACGATTTACCAATTTCTACCATGAAAAACGAAAAGGAAGTTTAAGTTTTACATGAATTGAAACTCCTAGATCTTTTGAGATTCATTGGACTTTTCAATGGCATGTTTAAATCTCGATTATGCCCTTCTATTTGTGACTGGGATGCCGAGGATCACAAATAAGGTATGAATAACCATACGAATCACGTGGTGCCCCCAATGCTACAATCACCTAATAAATGTGCCGGTTAGCCACACACGCTCCATTGATCTATGATAAGCATCGAGCCACACTTTGCTACCAATGTCATCCCCAAATTAGTGTGCCGGTTAACCACACACGCTCTACTAACGTTTGACAAGGGTACGAAGTGTAATTCCATGGATTAGCATACAATTTCACATTTTGCCTAAAGTAACTATGATTTGGGATTTTGTAAAAGCATTTAGTTACTTCGTACTTCATTATACTTAAAATGGAAAGTTTCGTCCTATCCTACCCGTTCAGCTAACGACCCTCCACTAGTCAAGAGTGTGGTGGGTAACAGTGGATACCCATTCAATCGCCATTTTATAGGCAATTTCCTTAAACACCCCTTATAGACCAACTTCGTGAATGAGGCCTACTAACGGTAAGACTAACTTTTACTCATATATATATATATATATATATATATATATATATATATATATATATATATATATATATATATATATATAATATTAGACTTTTAATGTTATATATAGTATAGGGTGTATTTTACACTTTTAAAATACTAGGTGGTCTTAGCAAATTATACTTTTAATTTATTTAAATGTAAACCAAAACTTTATGGGTTTATTAAATCTCTTTTAATTATACACTTTAATTAACTAATAAAACCATAAGGGTGTGATTTGAACTTTTCAAATTACTAGGGTTTTAGAATTTAAAATTTCAAATTAAGACTTTTAATTAATTTTAAAATCCAAAACTTGAGGGCAAGTTTTGAAACTTTTCAAAACATTAGGGTTTAACTTATTTAAATTTCAAAAACAAAAACTATTAAGCTCAAATTTAAACTATAAAACCTAAAGGGTGCAAATTGAAACTTTTCAAACTTACTAGGTCAAATATTTATCTAATATTAATCCTATATTATCCATATTTAACCTAATCCATCAATTTTGATAAGGATAAACATTCCAAACATGAAAAATCGATTTTAGGCAATAAAAACGAGTTTTGGTAATTATCCCCATCAAAATCTGGCCAGAAATTCGAAAATCCTGTCAACAGAACAGCCAACTTGTCGAGTTCATGCTACTCGTCGAGTTCTAAGAGAAACTCGGCGAGTTCATCAGGCAGACAGTAAGAAATTTCGATTTTCAGGTCTTTGGCAGTTCAATTATGCATCAATTCAATAGGAAAACGACCTAGGCTTTGATACCACTGATGGGTTTTGAGCATAACATCAATCCTATGGTGTTCATGCAACCCTAATTGCTTGGATCTAGTTTTTCTACTTTCATGTAATAAACTTCCAAGACTTAAACCCTAGATCTAGCATACAAATAATCAAATTAACATATAAACTAGGGTTTAGATCTTACCTTGATTGTTATGTAGCAATAACAATCAATTCCTTGGCTTCAGAAAGCTTAGTGCCTCAAGTGTTGCACCTCTAATGGAGTCACAAACACCACTAAGCAACTTGGATGAAGAGGGCGGAGAGAGGAGACACCAAAAACGGCTGGAAACCCTAATAGAAGTGTTCACCACGTTTTTGTAGCCATAAGGGTCCTTTATATATGTAGGCTATTAGGGTTTTCAATTAGGAAACCCTAATCTGACTGCTTAGGCCTTAAGCAGTCCAATGGACCATTCCAGAAAGCCCTTGGACGATTTCTTTATGGATCTCCATATATAATTCGTCCATTGCCATCTAATGGATCTTAAGCCCAACTTTGTAATTATCTTATAATTACAATATCAGTCCCCTAATTTTAATTAATCTCTTTTAGCCACAAAATTAATTCTTAATTAATTCTTCACTAATATTAATTAAACAATATGATTTCTCCTTTAATATATTATTCTCATAATATATTAAAAAAATCATAATTAAACCTTTCTCTCCTTAATTCATCCTACATATTGCTATGGTGAAGGCAACCCAAAAGGACCATGCTTATAATCGCGTCAAGTACATACCGAAATAGTTATGGACTTAGACACTAATCCAGCACATGAACCTAAGGTTAACTAGAAAATAAGTAACTTAATGTGTGAGCATGTGTGATGAACAACCACATATGAGTTGATTGAATTGACAAATTTAGTTAACTAGCACTACAAGTCTTACTTGATTTGAACTGAATGCTATGAAACTTGTTAGTTGAATCACTTGATCACTATTTGAATAAAATTGTTTGCTAAAGGATTAGTAATAGTGAACATGAACCTAATCACATTAGAAATCAGTAACCATTGATATATTAATCCATTGCACTTGCCACAAAATCAATCATAGGAATAAGTGAATAGAACCTAAACGAAAGTCTCTTTTATCTTATTGAATCTAGTTGTCTTTTGTTTCTCCTCAGTTGTTAATTGTCTTTTGTTTAAGTATTTAGGAAGTTACTTAAGTTTCTAGTCTTGTAAATGTTGGGTTTTGAGCAATCTAACACTTCCTAAGTGTGCATGCAACCCTAATAAACCGTGGATCTATGTTTGTCTAAATACATGCAAAATAATAATTTTCCAAGGTTCATAACCTATCTAACATGGCATGGGGAACATTTCAACATAAAAGAGTTAGAAGAGATTACATACCTTTTTGATGAGTTTGGTTCCTGAGGAGTTTGAGGGCCAAGCACCAATAGTGTGAATGCCTCAAATGGAATCACAAAACACCGCAAACTCTTGGAAAACTTTGAGAGAGTATACACACTTGTATTTTTCGGCCACACACAAGCTCACACACACTAGTTCACTAGTTGCCATTGCATGCTCCATAAGCATGCTTATATAGTGTGCATGGTTAGGGTGAAACCCTAATAACCCATGACCTTTCCTTTCCAAGGATCCATGGGTTAAAAGCTCCATGGATCATCCATGGACTTCCATATAAGCCTAGCCTATTAACAAATGAGTGTTAGCCCACACCATATAAAACCAATAGCCCATAATCTAATTAGTCTTCCTTTTAATCTCTAAATTAATTCATAATTAATTTAAGACTAATACTAATTAAATAACATAACTTCATATTAATATATTATAACTTATAATATATTAATAAACATATGTGTATAACTCTCATAAAATTATCCATAAATAGTTCGGGTGAGATGCAACCCAAATGGACCATGCCGGGTCGGGTCAAGTATATACCAAATAAGTTATGGACTTAGACACCTTATCCAACAGACTCCCACTTGGATAAGTCTAATAACTATATTTGCGTATGTTACTTCAGGAACCAACCAGCAATCGTAGCTCTCGAAAACTCCGTTGAACTATGAAGCGCCATTTTAGATAAGTGATCATATACTCCTCTGTTCTCATGATATCAGCCGGACAAATACATGGAACAACGTCGTACTTATTGTCCAACAGTTTGTTTCCCGATTTCTGATTTGTTTGACAAAGAACTTAATCGAACACATCAATTTAGTTCTGACCGGCCGGTACATAGGTCACAACAAAATCATCGAGGGGCCCAGATATTGCTTCTATTTCTAGAAGGAACAGATAAACTTCGACTCAAATGCTTGTTCTACTACTTGTTGAATTGTACACAAAGGCACTTTTATAACATCAAGTTACTGATGCGTTTACATGCAATCAATGCACAACCAACTCATAGGTAACAACTCATATCTCTAGGTTTGAAGATTTATATGATATTACCGTCTCACGATCACTCGAGATAAATTCCATGAAGTGATACAAGTGAGCGTGGGTTTATTCCAATACTCATAACTTATGAGCACTCATGAATGTTGTAGCAACCATTGCTATGACTAAACCCATTTAGCCATCTACAAACCCGATTCATGACAGTCTTGAACTCTTGATTCATACCTACTTCCAACATATGAACGACTATGGAGTGTTTAAATAACTTAGTCATTCGGAAAGAATAGCCTAGATATTTAGGAAGTCAAAACATGCAAAGTGAAACACAATAATAATCGAATCCAATATGGTCTCAGAACCCTTTTGAATATAAATAGAACCACCTGTTATTTATCACCATATTGATTACACATTATTCATTGTATAATGTTTCAAACAATCAACTTAAGACTTGAATAAAAACAACAGTCGTCCCATGCTCCTAGCATGTACACTTTGTTTTTCTAAACAATAGTTATGCCATACTCCAAGTATGCACACTATGTTTGTCTATGATCCTTACATTGTGATGTAGATCAATTGAACATGATTCCATTGATACTCGTTTCACAATCCCAAATCCTTATTGTAAATGTGAGAATCCCCGATTCCTATCATTTACCAAAAAATCTGTTAGATTTTAAACTTTTATGCAATGTTCCTCTTATAATGATTATGCACAAAATCACCAAAACCTTGTCACCAGTCATTATAGAGTATTCCAAAGAAGGTCAACTTCTATGGAACGGAAGTCTCATATTCAAAGTACATTGCTTTGAACATCCTTCTTGCATTAAGGTTTTCTAATCTTACATAGATTGAATAACTTCCACCTATGGAGACATTTCCATAGTCCCATTTTGACTATCACTTCCGAACAAGAGTTACTTCTTTTCAGAATATGTCAATATGGTCCTTTCCGACAACTTACATCATACTTCCAACTTTCCCTGAGCAACTAATCTTTGGCGAACCTCATTGTCCTCGACAATTGCTTAATCACTTTAGTCATATCCAGTTCTAGACTTTTCCTTTCTTAATGCCTTAAGCATTTGGAAAATTTAGAAAAGATGAATATTATAGCACATGCAATCGATCCTATATCCGAAGCATATGGGACACGATTCATGATGTTTGACATAAAGACATGATCCTAGACAAGTCTTTTGCTACAATATTTTTTATTTTCCATGTTTTTAAAATTTAACTATGAAGAGGGATGCCGTAATCATAATCGAATTTTGAAAAACGCAATATATATAGAATTTCTTCAAGTTGAACCATTCCAACATAAAATTCATATATATATATATATATATATATATATATATATATATATATATATATATATATATATATATATATATATATTCTTGACTAAAGATGATTAAAATCTCAATCGAAGCTTTAGAATTGAAAATGAAGTATAATTTCCTCTCCCTTAATTATAGCAAAACAATTTTTCAACCCCTGCAACTTCACGAATTAAAACTTTGTTTTCTATAATTAACATTGCTAACTTGAAACACTAAACGTAATAATCATGCTCCCACTAACATGATGATTATCAGCATAACACTTATGCTCCCACTAGCTCTGACATATTTCCAGAAATCTGCTGGACTTCTGAAATTTAGATTCATACACCCTTTCTTAGATAGCTCACATGTGTGTCTAAGCAATTTCAAGAACTATGAAAAGGGATGCCGTAATCATAGTCTCAATTGCTTGGGCATTTGCCATTTCTCACAAGTCCATGTTAGTGTGCCGGTTAACCACACACGCTCCACTAACGACTTTTGAAAATGCAAATAACACAACTGATATCTACGTAAAATCTACTTAGTGAAAGCGTTTCCTCACCATCATTTTCATGAATCGGAGAGAAACCTTATGACACTTAGATTTTATAGCGTATGAGTTCCTATCCATGTGAATTTGTCAAAACCATAATCACAAGATAAGGTTAGTGACAAATTCAGCCTTACCTGGATTAAACTTGTTCAATCTTAGTTTCTTGTCACCTTGGTAGCACAAGGCCCACCAATGCTTCCAAGTTGAACTCTGATAACTCACATGCAAATTCAACTTATTTGAAGTAGGTACAAAAATAAGAATTATGTCAACACGATAGGTTGCAAACCTTAAGTCGTGTGCTAGTGATAAATTACAGGTTTTACTCTTGATTAAATCTTGAAACTCTTTCAGGATCTTTAAGGCTCCCACTGTCCCCTTGACATATAAGTTTCCCCAGTCAAGAACCATTCCTTGACAAAACAAATATTCAAGGGACAATGCGGATTCTTATCAAGACTAACACTTCACACAATTGGTCTTAGTTGGTCTTTGTCTCATCTAAGACATCACAACTTACCGATCTCAAATGTACAAGAGTAGAAAACATTTTACTCTTACATTTGATAAGTGTTTTAAATCTTCCTTTATGTCACTCAAAGTTACAATCTTGGAGTATGACTCTAAGAATTGTTTTGGAACGAAGTATGACTCATCTTCTTGATTTTAACCAATCCAACAATTCAGGACCTCTCTTCTTAGCCATAACAATGCACTAAGACGTCCTTAGAGTACGAATTTGTGATATGGTTTCATAATCATTAAGATGATCATGAAATATGATACTAAAGTACTCTCCCATCCTTTTAGATTTGAGAAACTTTTATCTTTCTGCCTAATTTGATTCTTCTCATTTGTTCTGTCATACATTGTAACCTTTCCAATGTTACATAATTATACTTAACCTCATAAGTATAATCATATTTACTAATCTTTAGTAAATCATGACAAATCAATCTTTGTGGTGGACCTTGACCAGCACACACCCAGTGTACCTAATTCCTTAGTCCTTCAACTGACTCACATATACATGTGATCAAAGAATTAGTCTTAATTTTCAAAGATGAAAATTCTCATTCATCATACAATACAACTTGTATGATTCCAAGTTTCTATCCAATTGAAACTTGGGTGATGAAAAACTTTCTTCATTTGGTAAATTCAGACACTACCATAAATGAAAGAATCAAATCCACTTTCCAATATTGCTATTACTGGAAACATATAAGCAACAATTTTCAACAGATGCCATTGTAAGGATATTTTTAAAATAAATAAAATTAAAACCCTTTTTTCTTTTATTTTAAAACTTTGCGGAAAAACTTATCCTTACAATCCACATGAAAACTTTGTTGTTATCTATTCATAAGCAATATATTATAACTCTTAAGCAACAACTCAAAATTCTGATTATCGAACCATGCAATCGAAACCCACCTTCACAATCAGAATCAACATATACTTACTTTAAGCTTCCTATCTTTTCTTTGATTCTTAAAAACATCAGCATGTGACCCATTCACATTATGTAATAAGAATCTCCAAATAGAAACTTAATAGATTTAGACAGTAGACTTTACCCAAAGTAGAGTCAAACCTCTTGACTTGATAAACCTTATGACCTTTCAGGTGAATAGGGCAGCTTCGCAACCAATGCCCATTCCTTTGGCAACAAAACACATGGACCCTTTGGTAATGGAACATGAGACTATCTCAGACTTAGCCTTTCTCTTTACCATTTGGTCAACCGAGTTGACTATGGCCAATCCCTTTCCATTGGGAAGAGAAATGCTTTTCTAGATATCCAATGCTACCATTGTCAATGTCCATGTAGACTTGGGAAGTTGTTCTTTTAATCAAATTTGCTTTACTGGTGTTCCAAATCATTGCTGATTCCACAACACCAAGCAAATAGATAACATCATTAAGCGTCATGTCATAGTCTGTCTCATAGTAGTCTCAAAGAGACTCACTATGTTACTAAGAAAGTGATTGAACATCCAACTTTCACGGGACTTTGACACCAACTCTCACGGCTTGTCAATATGTGACTTTATCTCCAAGATGTGAGCACACATAGACTATGCTTTCCAGTAGGGATTGAGTGACTTTAAACTTTTCAAGAACTTGTGGGTGAGGGAGAATAATTGGAGGTGGTGGAGAAAGTGAAGCATGATGTTGAGGGACACCATCTTCAAGAGATTTGGGAAGATCATAGTTGTCTGAACCAGACATATATAATGGGAGAAAATCAAGTTAGTTGATTCAAAGTCCTTAATATAACACCCAATATGAAATATTAAGGCTAAGACCCAACACAATATTTTACAATTTGGAAGAGGGATGCCGTAATCCAAACTATAAAATATTTGAAGGTAGGCAAATGACGATTCACCAATTTCCACCATGAAAAACGAAATAATTTATTAGGTTTTAATTGGATTTGAAATTCCTAGATCTTTTGAGATTCATTGAACTTTTCAATGGCATGTTTCAATCTCGAGTGTGCCCTCTCAAATTTTGTGACTGGGATGCCGAGGATCACAAAACAAGGTGTGAATAACCATACCAACTCACTTGGTACCCTTAATATTATCACCTAATCAATGTGCCGGTTAACCACACACGCTCCATTGATCTATGACAAACATTAAGTCACCCTTCGTGATCCTTACTAGTCCAAGTTAGTGTGCCGGTTAACCACACACACTCCACCAACGACTTGGTAAGTTACAAAGTGTGAATTCCATGGGCTAGCACCAAATTCACATTTTTCCTAAAGTAACTAAGATTGGGAATCAAATAAAAAAAAATATTTAGTTACTTTATAATAATCATTATACATTTAATGAGAATTTAAAGTCATTGTCCTACCCGTTCGGCTAACGACCCTCTATGAACTTCCATATAAGCCTAGCCCATTAACAAATGAGTGTTAGCCCACACCATATAAAACCAATAGCCCATAATCTAATTAGTCTTCCTTTTAATCTCTAAATTAATTCATAATTAATTTAAGACTAATACTAATTAAATAACATAACTTCATATTAATATATTATAACTTATAATATATTAATAAACATATGTGTATAACTCTCATAAAATTATCCATAAATAGTTCGGGTGAGATGCAACCCAAATGGACCATGCCGGGTCGGGTCAAGTATATACCAAATAAGTTATGGACTTAGACACCTTATCCAATAGTAAAACTAGAGAAAACACCATTTTTATTACTTGTTTTATTTAGGTAATACTAGTATTTATTTTAATTGTTTACCGTTCCATGTGTTCGATACCTTACTTACCCGAACTAAACTGTTAATCGATAGGTACACTGCCTTTCGTGTGTTTGTCTTTGTGTTTAAGTTCGTAGGATTAAAGCTAGTACATTCCACACATATCAATATACATACAACATATAAACACATGCATAAAAATCACAAAGATAAAATAGCATATAATATAATCATCGGGTCCCGCGTGTGTGACAACCCATAATTTCTATCTTGTACAAACCATTCACTTCAATCAAAGTCATACTTGTTTATGCTAACTTTTAGCACTGTTTATAGTCTGTTTGAGCATTCTGAGCTTAGTACACCAAGCGAATGAGTGAAAGGAAGTGCCAATTAAAGTTGTAACCTATCAAACATGCCATAAACTCTCAAATGAGGAGTTTACGGCCAGGGACCATGAGTTTATGGTCGTAAACTCATGGTGGTCGTAAACTCCATGCTATATATAGTCCCTAGTCATTTTCAATCACTTTTCAAATTTCCAAGATTAGAAATCGGATTCTCTCTCAAGGATCATAAGATTTTTGCTTCCAATATTCAAAAAATGTAACTCCTTCCATCTATGTGTTAATACAACTTTATCCTTGATAACCCTTTGAATTCATCCATGAATTTCATCTTTTGAGTATAGATCTTCAAGATCCTCAAGAACATCAAGAACACTCTTGTTCTTTGGGCTGCAAATTACTCCTTCTAGCTTCTACATTGTGAGTATCCTCTTATATACTTACTATCTTGTTAGAACCACTATATTAATCCTTTGAATCAAGCAATTCCCCAAGAACATGAGGTGTTTATGGCCAAGGCAATCTCCTTTGGCCGTAATCCCTAATTAGTGGTGCAATAGTGCCACTACTCCTTCCTAAGCCTTGGAACTAAGTCTAGAACACTTCAATGAAGACCATAGGACCTTAACACACAAAATGGTACAATATACCATGAGTTTACGATCGTAAACTCATTGGGCCGTAAACCCATGAGGGTTTTACCATTGGGTCGTAAACTCCTATGTGAGGCCCTACACCCCTTAGATGCAACCCTTTGTACTTATAGCACTTGAATTGAAGCGTTTTCCATGTCCTATGGTGTCTTTACTTGCATAATTAGTTGTTATAAACACTAATTATATGCATATTTGTGTCATTATATGTTAAATAGGATCCGTGTATGCTCAAGTCTTCACTTGACACTTAGTATCCTATACCGATCTTTCATTCGCATCACTCACTACATGTGAGTTCATAACCCTTAATCTACCTTTTAAATGATTTTAAATGCTTTTATGGGGGGGGGGATACAATTTGAAACATCATAGTTATTATATCAATCACACGTGATTAATAACTATCAAACAAATGGATTTCATATACTTCAAACAGACTACTTTTAAATCGTTTTTTAAACTGACAACAAGTCATTATTATTTATTGTTAAAAACTCTTTAAATGTATTACAAAACCTCTTTTAAACTTATATATTGTCAAAAGCATGTCTATTTATGTATAGTTATATAAATAATGTTTAAAAGAATTAGGACTACTAATTCGCCTTATTTTCTTTTCCTTGTTTGGATGTGGACTTCGGGTATCGGTTATTTGTCCGAATGTCGTCTAAATATTAGATATATATTATGTATACATATGTAGGTATAAAAGTACTATCAATTAGTTCAGTACCTTTGGGTAGCAAGGGTATACATTCAGTCATCTATTCAATTACAGAAATCACTAGTAAACTATAATAGGTATAGTTTAGGAGACTACTATCATATACAAATACTATAACAAAGAATACTAGACAGAGAATACTACAACATAGAATACTAGACAAAGAATACTATAACAAAGAATACTATACATAGAATACTATAACAGAGAATACTAGATAGAGAATACTATACAAATGACACTATACAGAGAATACTATACATATAATACTATTACTATAACAAGTATACTATAACAAGGTTCAGAAATAACATAATGTGAGATACTATTTCATGACACAACGATCATTTCATTGTGTCACGTTTTGTAACCAGAATCTCATGGAGGGAGAGCGTGAGTTTGTGTATAGATTTATACTGGATTGACTATCCTACACCTTGCTGTTCGTTATAGTGGGACTTGCAAATCTACGGGTGCCAAATTTCATTTCTTCCGACGTCTTTTTATCGTCGTGTTATAGTCGGTTTAGTATGGTAACAATCTTATCACATTTTGCCTAAATTAAACCATTAGTTTTAAGGTAGTTATTACTTAAGTAGTTAATACAAATAATACTGCAGTACACATACATTTTCCCATTATATTCAAATTGTGATCTTCTCACATAAAGGGTAATATAAAAATATATTTTGATAATGATAGTCATATTTGGGAAAAGCATCCACTTTTACAGAGAAACAAACATACAAAACAGTCGGGTCTTGGTAGAAGACTGCTTTTTATACTAGTAGAAAATATATGATTTTCTATGAGTTTTCAAACATATACAAACATTGAAACCAAAATGCTTATGAACTCACCAACTTTAACGCTGATAAACTCTTTCAAAATAACTTGTATTCTCAGGTCACCGGTAGACAGGTACCAATGACCAGGTTTTGAGAAGACGTAGCACGTTCAAGACTCATCTTTTATTTTTGATTATTCATTTTTGGTGTCTTACTACTATTACAAAACACACTTGTATGAAATTATACTATTAATGTAATGGATGATGTTGTTGCTTGTTTACTACTTTGCATTGTTATGATACTGTACATGACGTCCTCCACCCCAGAACGTTCCGCCGTTCTGGGTTTGGGAAACTCACCTCCAGCTGCAGAATCTCTCAGATAAAATCTCATTCTGCTGGTCCGGAAAATCCCCGCGCTAAAATCATCAAATAATATCCAGTTAATAATCGAACCTCGACCTATAATCAAGAATCTAAGTTACTTGTCCAATATCCAGGGTAAAAGACCATTTTACCATTTTTCTTACTTAGCCCATAACCAAGGCCCAACCCATTTGCTCAAAAGGCCCAAATTCCTAAATGACATCCTAAGGCCCAATAAGGCCTAATTGCCAAATTGGGCCCAAAAATCATCATGAACCTAATCCCAAGAAAGTAAATAGTCTTTTTATGTCCCAAACTCAGAAGTCCAATGGCCCAACAAGGCCCAAACCCTAAAATCCCAAAATATGGCCCAAACCCGTTGAAGTCAACCCAAAAGTCAAACAGCTGGGTACATTGGGCGTACTTAGACTTACGCTTGGCATACTCCATCCCGGGACAGTACGCTCAGTGTACAAGCTGGGTATGCCCTGTGTACTCCACAGACAACCAACCCAAGTCATTAAGCACTTATTTGGTTAAGCTATCATGCCAAACTCTCAGATCTGATTCTAAAAGGTGACTTAACACGTAAAGTTGGCAACTTTACACCCCTGCATGACTTAATAAGGCCCAAAACTCAAAAAGAACCATAACAAACAACCTAACACTTGCATGGACCAAAATAACTCATAAATGCTGCATTTATATGGACAGGGGGCCTCATTTGAGTTAAGATCTAACTCCCATGGCTTCTAGAGTAGACCATAAACTCAACTTTAGCTTAAAAGACCCAAAAATGCATAAATAACATCTTAAGTTGGATCTAGCATAAGTAATCATTAAGATGGGAACTTTTTACCTCAAATGACTTGCTAATATGAAAATGACTCTAGAACTACAAGCTCAAGCTACTCCCAAGCAGCCTCCAAGTGTTATTCTTCTTCTAATTCACCAAAAACACCACCAAAACTCACTTTCAAGCTAAAAGCTCAAAAATGATACTTAAGGTTTTGTTTTAGGGTGGAGAGTGATGGTGGTTGATCAATAGAATATCCAAAGGTGATACAAGTTGCTTAAATATGGTGCAAACCTTACAAATTAGGGTTTGCCCATGCCTTGCGTACTCCCACGTATGCCCATCGTATGTGGGTTCATGCTCGATCCAGAAACGGGATAGTAAGCTAAGCGTACTCATATAGTACACCCCATGTACTAGCTAGGGACTATAATGAGATGAATTTTGCATTAAGGGGGTTAGAGGAAACAAACCAAATTCTCGAATGTTACAGCTACACACACACACACACACACACACATATATATATATATATATATATATATATATATATATATATATATATAGAGAGAGAGAGAGAGAGAGAGAGAGAGAGGAAAAGGAGGGAGCAAACTCACTCCACACCATGATTATGGCTCGTTGGGGTGGTGTTCACGCATGAACCAAGGTGATTCACCATTCTTACAGAAGCTTGGTAAAAAGTGTACTCGATGGCCTAATGTGCTCGAAATCTAAGACCTATAGCCTAATGCGCATGGAATCTAAGACATAGGTCATATATTAAAAAACAAAAACAATATATCTTTATTCTTTATAATTTTCAATATCCATTTGTGAAAAAAGGATCTTACACTGTAAGCTTTACAAACCATACACTTTAACCATTTTAAATTTAACATTTGTTTGTTTATATTATTTAAAAATATTTGTTTGAGTTGATTTTGAGATTATTCAACTTCGCAAAAATGCATTATTATTGTAAAAAAAAAAAAAAAAAAATCAAAAATTCACGAATTTGAGTATATTTGTGAAGTCGTGCTAATTTAATGAGGTTTGTAAGAAATATTATCATTGTGAATCCACATGTTTAAGACAAGTGCTTTTGATGATTATTTGTGATAGATGATGACCCGAGGTTATTTATCACATTTATGGAATCATGATCATTTTAGCAAATAACTAGATATCAATTATCATGTATCTATCTATAAGCTAATTATGTCTTCACCTTTTGTAACATCTGACGATTCATAGGTACCCGTGTCTATTCCCTCTTGTATCTACTCTTCTCAATCAAACATGAATATTATTTGGACCAGAGCTTCATGAATCAAGCAACAAATATTTTGGTGAATGACACAATCAAATTTAGTTACTTGGTTTGATGTTGTTGCTTACAGACTTCCTAGTGATTTGTTTTGTAAGAGGAACAATATGGTAATTATAATATTTATTATATTGTGTTTTAGTTCTACTAGCTTTATATTCTTCGATAATTTACCATATTCACGTCATCATGGTTTGACTTTTCTTTATTTTTTATTAAACTGAACAAAAAAAAAAGAAAAAAAGTAAGGAAAAAAAGGAAAAAAAAAGAAAAGTAAAAAAGAGAAAAGAAAATAAGGAGAGAAAAAAATAGAAGTATAATTAAAATTAATCATTTTATTCTTTTTTTCCAAATCTTCCAAATCGGAAGGAAAGTTAGAAGTGAAAGTGATTCTTCCATTTTCCTACACTTCCTTCGTTTAATGAAACTCAAGAATATCAGTTTCTTTTACTTTTTTCTCATTTCCACATTTTTTTTTCTTTTCTCTTGTTAAGTTGACTCGGGAACGGATGTAAAAATCGATTGGTTTTGTGTGTTTTTTTTTTGTCCGACAAAAGATAGAAAAAGCAAGTGATTTAACAAAATTATTCTAAAAAGACTAGATGATATAAAAATATGTTTCATTATTCTAGTTAGGGTTTTTGTCATAAAAGCTCCTAATTTTACAAAAAAAAAAAAAAAAAAACGGTTATGCTCAAAGTCGTTTTTTTTGCCACAGATGTCTCTACTACCGAAAAATTGGTTCACTTTTGCCCCTTAGCCAAAATTTACCTTCTTGGGTCAGTCACCTTTGTTATAGAAACTCTTATATTTACTTATCACCTCCATCACCACACTTTTCCACCACCATCGCCTTTTGCCACCAACACCACCATCAACCACACACAAACCACCACCACCACTATTGTCCATCATCCACCATCACCACCACTACCATCCATCATCCACCACCACCCAACGCCACCCTTATCCCTCCATCACAGAAACCCATCATCACACCACCATCATCTTCTCCACTCAAACACACATACTGAAACACAAACATACACACATTCAAGTAAGAATTCAGAACTCAAAGAAGATTTCAAAACAACTCAAACAAGGAAATGATTTTCAGAACTAAAGACAATTTAGAACTCAAACACAATTCAGAACTAAAACAAGAAGAATTCAAACACAATTCAGAAATCAAACAATATTTTGGAAACGAGACTTTGGATCAAAGCAAACCCTAAACCCCTTCTTTTTTTCATCGTCTTCTCCGGCCGTTGCTTATCCATTACCATATACACATGCCTAAAATCGATAACCCAATACCATAAGCCACCACACAAACACCTTAACAACACCATTAACCTCCATTACAACCACTTTTCACCAACCTCCACCAACCTTCAATAATCGACATTTCAGCTACCATTGTCTTCTCCCTACCCTGTTCATGGACACAAAGACTTCCAGTCATCGCCATAGCCCCTTCTAGTTAAATCGAAGAGGGTATGGTGCGATTCAAATCAGAAAGAGAAAGGGATAAGGGTGCGATTGAAATCTATTGTTGTTACATACCTGCGTGAGGGAGAAAGAAACACGAACACGAATCAGAGTTCTTCCGATGGAGGCAGCTAGGATTTCGTCTGTTGGAGGCGGATATGGGTTCATCTGATGGAGGATGCTAGGGTTTCATCTGGGGGGTTGGTGGTGAAGGCAGATAGGGTGTTGGAGATGATGACCATCGGAGGTCATGAAGGCATGTAGCTAGGGTTACACAAGAGAATAAAGTTGTGATTTTTGGGTGATTGTAATGGTGAAGTGGTAGAGGGTGTTGAAGACACCGTGAGAGATGGGAGGGGATGTTGTCGGAGACAAGCATGAATGTGGTGGTGGTGGTGGTGATGATGCCTGGCGTTGGTGGTGGTGAGCAGCCACCAAGTTTTTGTTAAGAAGGATCAAGTGAATAGATGACCGGCTACCTGGTTACCTGGTGTTAACCTGATAAAAAGCCATAAGTGATAAAATTTGCTCAAATGTTAGGCATTAATGAACATAAATTTGTCCTTTGGGTATAACCAACTATTTTGTGTTCTAGTTTTTAATAAAAAGTTAAAACCGATAACCCCTCATTCCATATTTCCATATTTGGTTTCATCACTTGTTAATTTTCTGTTGCAATTGGTTCTTCTACTACTAGGACAGGGTTCAGCAAAACCCCCCGTCGTCACTGTAGGGTAAGAAAAGGAGAATGTCAATTATGTTATCTTCTTCACCTCTGCTTTCGTCAAGAACTCCAACCCTAATCCTGAAGCTACACAATCATTTCAGTTCTGAAGTGAACCCATCAATTCGTTTTCTCTTGTCTACAGGTAAACTCCATTACTCTTTACCCTTTTCCATTCCCAATTCCTTCCTTGTTCATTTCTTCAATTCCCCTTATAGGTCTACATAGCAAAAGCATCAAGAACAAAGATTCATACGTTGCCTTATCAGTAAACGGCAATCTATCAACAACACATACAACCAATTCGAGAAAAAAACATAAAAAACCACCGCCCCTTTTAAGCGAGGGAAGAGACGATGACGATAGTTTAGGGATTGTTTGTCCTGGCTGTGGAGTTTTTATGCAAGATAACGACCCAACTTTACCTGGGTATTATCAGAAAAAGAAGGCCGAAGTTACAGATGTGCTCGATGACATTGAACGTGAATTAGACGACAGTGATGAAGGTGATGAAGGGGAAGGTGAATTAGAGAGTGAAAATGACGACGATTTAGATGATGAATTGGAAATTGAAGATGAACTCGATTGGGATTCCGATTGGGAACCTGATTTCGAAGATGATGAGGACGATTTGAGTAAAGAGCTTGATGGGTTTACAGCTCCGGGAGTGGGATACGGGAACATCACAGAGGAAGTACTCGAAAAGGGGAAGAAGAAACGGGTGTCAAAATCGGAAAGAAAAAAGATAGCTCGTGAAGCTCAGGTGGAAAAAGAAGAGGTAACAGTTTGTGCAAGATGCCATTCCTTAAGGAACTACGGACAGGTCAAGAATCAAAACGTGGAGAATCTGATTCCGGATTTCGATTTCGACAAATTGATTTCCACCCGATTGATGAAACCCACCGGAAACGCCGATTCCACAGTTGTAATCATGGTAGTGGACTGTGTCGATTTCGATGGCTCGTTCCCAAAACGAGCTGCTAAATCTTTGTTTGACTCATTACAAGGTCAAGAAGGTTTCAAGAGTAGTAAAAAGTTACCGAAACTGGTGCTTGTAGCAACAAAGGTCGATCTTTTACCATCTCAAATTTCTCCAACTAGATTGGACCGTTGGGTTCGACACCGTGCCAAGGCTCAAGGTGCACCGAGGTTAAACGGGGTTTATTTGGTTAGTTCAAGAAAAGATTTAGGTGTTAGAAATTTATTAACTTTTGTTAAGGATTTGGCTGGACCTCGGGGACATGTATGGGTGATTGGAGCTCAAAATGCGGGTAAATCGACTTTGATCAATGCACTTGCTAAGAAAGGAGGCGTAAAAGTTTCAAAACTTACCGAAGCCGCAGTTCCCGGGACCACGCTTGGGATTTTAAGGATCGGAGGGATATTATCAGCAAAAGCGAAAATGTACGACACACCGGGTCTCTTGCATCCGTATTTGATGTCCATGAGATTGAATCGAGAGGAGCAAAAAATGGTTGAGATACGAAAGGAATTACGTCCACGAACATATAGAATTAAGGCAAGTACGCATATTGTCTTATGCACTTGTCGTCGTCCGATCTGGTTCTATATAACCCTAGAATCAGATCGGACGACTGTCTATGCACTAGTTGGATCTGGTCCAACCGGTGCATAGAATGTGATGGTTTCTGACGAAAGATTTTTTTTTTTTTTTTTTTTTTTTTTTGCAGCAAGGTCAGGCAATACATGTTGGTGGTTTGATGAGACTAGACCTAAATCATGCATCGGTGCAGACGATTTATGTGACGGTTTGGGCGTCGCCAAATGTTTCGCTACATCTTGGTAAGATTGAAAATGCCGACGAGACTTGGAACAAGCATGCTGGTGTTAGATTGCAGGTAAAACATGAATAGGATTGCATATTTAGATTTTTGAGTAAAATACATTTTAGGTTCCTGATTTTTGTTATTTGCAGCCGCCTATAGGTGCAGATCGTGTGTGTGAATTAGGGAAGTGGGAAGCGAGGGAAGTGAAGGTGTCGGGGACAAGTTGGGATGTGAACAGTGTTGATTTAGCAGCTGCAGGGATTGGTTGGTTGTCATTGGGGTTGAAAGGGGAAGCAAGTTTGAGTTTGTGGACTTTTGATGGGATTGAGATAACGACTCGTGATCCTTTGGTACTTGATCGTGCACGGTTTCTTGAAAGGCCTGGTTTTTTGCTGCCAAAGGCTATATCGGAGGCTGTTGCCAACCAAAATAAAGTCGAACCTCAAAATGAAGATGTGCTACTGTGATCTTTCATCTTTGTTTTGTGCTTAATGCTTATGTAAATGCTTGTTCTTTAGGTTAACATTGATAGTGTTCATTGTTGCCTTGCAATTTTCTGGACAAGTATGTGAGTTGTCTCTATCCATATAGGAGCAGATTTAGCATATGTTACTAATGAAATTGATTGTTCGATATCTTTAGTGCTGAATAGCTTTGATGTTGTTGTTGTTGTTGTTTCTTTTTTGGATCATTCATAGTTGTTGTACATCTGATTTGTTCTCGTAGACTCGATTGATGATATTCTTGTTAGATGGAATGTGCACAATTAATGAAAAAAAAAAAAAAAACAGAAACAAACAACAAAATATATTTACAGAATTGAATGTATATATCAGTAAACGTATTTGAGTCTTGAGAGCTACAAACAAGAAAATATATAGATTTAGTCCTGCCGTAGTAGTGTCTTAATATAGAAATTGTCTGGGAAATCTTTCCAGAGGATATAAGTATAACAACTGAATTCAAGTGAATCTTAAATTTGTCAATGGTCTATGCTCTCATGATTGCAAAAACGAAAGAAAAGAAAATGCAGTGTCTCATGAACAACATTCAAATCTTCAAATCTATCAATTGGTCGACTTTATATAGGCTTCAATATGATAGTTACTAGTTGTCAAATTACAACCCCCAAATCTATTAATTGATCGGGTTTACATAGGCTTTCAATATAACAGTTATAAATGGTCAAACTAACGATAACTTTCAAAACCAAAATTAACTGCCAATCAGTTAAAATCCCAAGGCTGGACAGTATGGGCTTGGTGAGTTTGGCGCACACCGGGCCGGCCCCTCGGCTTGCCGAGCTCGGCTCGGTATCTCGGTGAGTAAATGATGAGTTTGACTATGTTGAGTGGACCAATGGGGTGGTTGGCAACGGCTACTTCCATTTAATTTTTTTAAAAACCTCCTATAATACTACAACCCTTAACCATTTTAACTCATCAAAATCAATTTACAACTCATATACATTTTCGCAAAACGCCGTCTTCGTCATCTTCATCGGGCATGTTTGATGCCTTGCTCGAAACGACCATAGAGGTCATTTAGGAGGCGGAGTTGGAACAGACGATCGATCAACTACAACAAGAAAATATAGAGAATGCATGCCGGAGGAAGAGAAGATACATACAAAGATTTCAAGAGATGGCTAATGAGCGACTCATGCAAGATTACTTTGTGGATGACGCCATGTTTAAAGGATATTATTTTCATCGATGGTTCCGTGTGCATCAATCTCCGTTTTTGCGTATTGTCAACGACGTCACGACAACGTATCCATTTTTTCAACAACGTCGAGATGCTAGAGGTACAATTGGTTTTACTCCTATACAAAAATGCACCGTTGCACTTCATCAATTAACGTATGCCACTTGCCCCGATGCACTAGAGGAGAACCTTAGGATGTCCGAACGTACTACGCGAACTAGCCTTCACAATTTTTGCAAGTATGTCATGAGATTATATGGTCCACGATATCTATGCAAACCTACTTGTAGTGACATCCAACAATTGTATGCTCATCACTCAAATGTGCACGACTTTCTTGGAATGTTGGGAAACCTAGATTGCCTCCACCGGGCATGGGGTTATTGTCCGAATGCCCATAAAGGGCAATACACCTGAGGCGATCATGGTTATCTAACCGTTATACTTAAAGCAGTGGCCTAACATGATATGTGGATATGACATGCATTTTTTGGCTCATCTGACTCCCTCAATGACATTAATGTTCTTAACATGTCACCGTTACTTGATGACATGTATAACGGGACTGCACCCGACTCATCCTTTCAAGCTGGAACGTCGTACATGAACGTGTATTATCTTTTGGGTGAGATCTATCCGGAGCGTGCTTGTTTTGTGAAGTCATGTCTTGTCCAAATGATCACAAAAGATTGAAGTTTAAGAGAGTTCAAGAGAAATCGAGAAAGGATGTTGAACGAGCATTTGGAGCTATGAAAAAACGTTGGCATATTCTTAAATATCCTGTGCCTTATATGGATGAGAAGAAAATGAGTGAGATGATGTATACTTATATCATATTGCATAATATGAATCTCGAAGAGAATGATGAATCTCAAAGAAAAGGAAATGCAATATGTGGGTATAACGAAAATAAGATTGTTCCACTGACACAAACTTTTGAAGTTGGAAGCGTGAAGTACATGTCGATGAGGGAAATAGTTCATGATATTGAGACGCATCATGTTCTTCGTAGGGACTTGACAAAACATATTTGAAACGTCGACCACATCAATCTTAACGCGGAACTAGTCGATGATTTGGAATGTCAATTTTCCGATGAAGATGTCCTTTAGGTCTATCTAGGTTTGGTTTTAGTTTCTATGTTTTTTATTTAAATTCTATTTTTTTGGGTGTGTTTGTTGTATTTTTGAATTTCTATGTTTTTATTTTAAGTTTACTGAATTGTTAGTTTTTTTTATTTTTTTTATTTTTATTTTTTTTATAATGTTATGTTTGAAATATTTATTTTGTATATTAAAAAAATGCAACACGACAAGTGTGACAACCTGTACCTAGCAAATGACAATTTTTTGCTAAAGGGTGGCAAGTGTAACGTGACACCTACATGGACCGTGACAACTGTGACACCACATCCACTAGCCTAATTAACATATGTTCAATTAATTAACAAAATTAATTTGAGATTTAAGAAGAGCCTAAGGCTCAAGGTTCTATCATTGTCCATTAAATGTGTATTAACCCAAGCCTAATCCATGCCTCATTGGCTAACCTAACACCACCGTCTCAACTTAAATGCTTTTGTCTCTTACTTAATCAATTTTTATATAGTTTATTCACGAGCTTATAAGCCACTAAAAGTTCTATTTCCTTCCGATATGGGACAAAGTTACCACAATAACCGATATGTTCTATTCAAACAAAATAATACCCGAAAGTGAAACAAGAAAAAAATTAAGAGAATTTTGATATTTAAACCAGTTAGGCGAAATATGACATGTATTTGAAAAGATGTATAAACTACCACATATCATATCTAAATATAGGTCCATTATTACCATTGTGTTAGAGAACTTAGCTATATCAACTCTAAAAATGTGACCGCACACACAGATAATGTCAATAAAGAATATTTAGTAGTATTCCACTACAAAAACTATTTACATTATTAAGAATAAACATTTATCCCTTAATCATCAACATAAAACACACTATTAAATATCCTATGAGGCTATGAGTAAGCATACATATGTGTTTGTGTTGCTTCGATTCTTCAAAAACTAATTTGCCTAATACATGTGTGTTTGTGTTGCTTCGATTCTTCAAAAACTAATTTGCCTAGTGAACCTAGACCATGGATCGACGTTATTGCTTGGTTTCCACCGCATGGTGATTGTTGTGTTGACTTTAAGCTTATTTTTCTATGTTGTGAAGATAACTTTCTCTTTATAGAGGGATTTTGTCAAAAGATAAACTATATTTTCTTCCGACTCTATATAAATAATTCCATTTTTAGTAAGTCTCTTGTTGTTTTATGTTTACCCTTGATATCTTTAGACTTGTTATTGTGATTTGTGCTCTTGTTATAGTAGTCACACAATCACTATGAATCCAAATGGGAGTGACAAGCTTAGGCCATATAGGAATACCTTATAAAAAGCTTTTAAGCTACTAGATTTCTTCAACAACTTTGTTTATAGCTACAAATTTTGCTTCCATAGTAAAATGGGTATTCATAACTTGCGTAAATGATTTCCAAGAAACAATAACTCCATTAAGTATGAATAAATAGCCACTAATGGACTTACTTTCAGAAGTGTTTGAAATCCAGTTTGTATAACAAACTCCTTCTATCACACGAGGATATTTTGTGTAATGGCAATGCAACCCATAGTTCATTGTATGTTTCAAGTGTTTAAGAACCCTAACTAAAGCATACCAATGATCTTTCCCGAGATTGTGAGAGTACCGACTCAATTTACTCACACTATATGCCAAATATGGTATTATGCAATTCTTTATATGCATCAAACTTCCAATAACTTGAGTATACTCTAGCTGAGCTACACTATCACCTAATTTTTTCTTAAGATGACAAGAATGATCAAATGGGGGTAGCAACAAGTTTGTCTTGTCCAAACTTTCTAAGGACCTTTCATATATGATGGGATTATGTAAGAGTATAACCTTAGAGGTTCTACTAAAATTTACATCGACTACTTTGATATCCATATCAAAAGACGACTGTAACATTTTCTTGGTTTGGTTGATGAGATCTAACAAAATTCCCATAATAAGCATATCGTTCATATATAAGCATATATAACTCTGATACTATTAATATTAAAAGAGGCTTGTAACATTTTCTTGGTTTGGTTGATGGTATCTAACGAAATTCTCATAATAAACATGTTGTTCATATATAAGCATATGATAACATAGACATTCTTGTACAACTTGGCATAAACACATTTATCACACTTATTTATTCTAAATTCATTTTATGAAAATGTATTATCAAACTTCTAATTTCATTGTTTTGGAGCCTTTTCATATTTAAATTTATTCATCTAATTCACCATTCAAGAATAAAATTTTCACATTTATTTGATATATTTTCAAAATTATAAATAGTTATTGCTATAATGTCTTTATCTGTAACATTCATAAAATTTTAAAATATCATATATATTCTTCTTAAACATCAAAATATCATATATGTCCTTAAATATCAAAATATCATATATACTCCTCTTAAGCATCAAAATATCAATGTTAATATCTAAAATATTCTCTATGTACAAAATGAAGTATTCAACAACAAAAACAAAACAATACATACATTAAGTGGAGAAGGCTGAAGATAAGCATTTTGTTTGTCAAAAAAACAATATTCGTAGACGTTCCATTATTATAGAAATATGATAATTTTTTAATTATTATAATAGATCTAAGATATAAAAATGATTATAAACTATCAAAAACATTGTAAAAAAAAGATTTAGACAAATAGTATGATATTTTGAAGGTTTATAAAGGATAAATATGATATTAAAAAATTAAGTTAGATAAATATAATATTTTAATGTTTAAGAAAGACATATATCAAATCCTCCCAATTTTTTTTATCCATTAATCATATAGTTAGAATTGTAGGTTAACATTTTCAAATAAACCGATTTAGGAGGTTTTATGAATCTCGAATACACCTTGGACAAGTGTTGACAAATTTCCACTTTAGTTAATTTTTATAATTTTAGTAATTTGAAGAAAAACTTATGACTTAGGAATCTTTGTATGCATAGAAATTAAACCAACTGAAACCAAACCACTTACATGACAAAAAAAAAAGGGAGAAAACAGATTCTTGAATTACTTCTTCTCCATTTAGTTTCCCTGGCTGGTTGAAACAGCATATATGAGTATGAACAAGGCTAGGTGGTAGAGATACAAAGAGAATTAAAACCTTGCTCTATACAGAAACTTACAATAAACATACAAGACAACAACTACCTACTACAGTTTTTGTGAATTATATATGTATACATGCAGAACTGAAAAAGCTAATTAATTAAGCAAGGCCAGAGAAACCTGGAAAACTAATTACATTCACTGTGATTGTTGGCCTAAGCGACTTCACTGCCTTTTCTTGGATACTTGGCTTCTGCTTCCAAACCTAATTATAAACACAGGTTAGAAGTTACTCAGTTAGAACCAAAAGTAGTGACATTATCTGCATGATAATTGTCTAAGTGTGTGCATCCATACTTACTATTCATGGGCATTTGCTTGTAAGCATTTGGGGAAAATGCGTTTGCTGTTTCCATTTCAGAAGAAAGGAGGAACTGTTCGTACTGTGCTTCCATGGATAATATGTCTTCATCGGTGTCAATGGAATCAGGAAGCATATCAGCAATGTCACTGCTATCGTAAGCATCTGGTGTGTATGTGTTTCCAAAGAAACCATCTTCACCCTGCTGTTGGCTGAGCCAGTAGTCATGAAACCAAGTTGAAGTCGTCACCAGTTGCCACCACTCTGGGGAGAAATCCTCCACCTGACGAACAGCAGCAGGGACGAACAATGGCGCATCTGGGTTAAGTGTAGATCGTCGTTGTGAAACCAATGCCATTTCTACTTTCCAATGAAGTTTTTTTCACCCACAACGATTTCACGAATATATAGGAAGTTACCTGGTAAATGAAAAACGCATAAGTTGAATAAACCGGGTCAATCAGTCAACCGAAACGAAATTAGATTTCATACACAGTAAAGTTGTAACAAATCACTTAACGTAACATCATTACAAGTACAAATTTCAACAATCGAAGACCAAAATCCGACGATTTTCCATGTCAATCAGTCAACCAAATAGTCCAAATCATTTAATGATGGGTTTCGAGACAAAAAAAAAGTAAATAAATAATCTCAGGAATTGATCAATCGATCATTACAAAGATATGTCATGCTTGATATGAAACAGAAGACATTTGAATAAACTTTATGAACGAAACAGAAAACATTTGAATAAACTTTATGAACGAAGATCAAAATCCGATAATTTTCCAAGTCAATTGGTCAACCGTCAACCAAATAGTCTAAATCAACTTTAAAATCATTTTCGTGGCAAAAACTGTGAAGTCAAAGTAGATCTCACATTCTCTGATCAAAATTTTAGGTCATAATCCATGATTCTACTTAAAAGTCGAGCATATAGAATTAAGGCCACGATGATGATCGAAGATCAAAGTCCGTTGATTCTCCAACTCAATCAGTTCCAAACATAAACACATACTATGGAACCTTGGAACAATTTCGAAATTAGTTTTAATTTGAATAGACTCAAATATATGATGAAAGATTCAAATTCGAGCGAGTCAAAGTAACAGCGATTATACCTTTTAAGATTTGGAGCAAAAATATCTGAAAGTAAAACTCTACGATCCAGAGAATTTCGTAGCAGTCTGATCGAAGCGTGGTGGTATTTATAGCAAATGCATCCGGAGGTTCGGGTACATCCGAGCCTAAGGTTCGAACCTAACCAATAGTCAAGGTTCAACAATCAAACAGGCAAACGCGTCTCATAATTTACCGTGTGTCGAGTCTCTAAAATCTAAATTAAATTCATGGAAGTGATGGCATGGTGCGCGGTACCCACTCGATTGATGATAATGAGGAAAGGGACGGATGGGATGACGTGACTTGGTTTGATCTGACGGTTAAGATTTGTTAAATGATGAGATGTGAGTTGGCTTGTGGGGTCCACAGTTAGGCGCTCGATGTGGCCTCTCTCATAATCCGCGTTCTGCACATGGTTCCGACTGATTATTGTTGAAAATGATGGATATTTTGGAAACTTATCACTTTATGTATTATTTTTAATTTTTTTATAAATGACTACTCTACTCTTTGATTAAAAATTAGTAAAACCATATAATACTATTTTTAAAATAAATGACAAACAAACAGTTGTTATTTGTTAACTATCATTTGAATTTTTTCACTAAATATTCCACAAATAAATTTCAAAAACAAAATGTTTATGTCTTATTCTTATAAGAGCCCCCAATAAATTGTTTTCATTATTTACAAAACATCCTACCGACTATCTTGGCACTATAATCTATTATTGAGATAATAACTTAAAAAGATAATATATTTTTCGATTTTTACATATTTGGTCAATGAGTTTTTTTTTTTTTTTTTTTTTTTTAATCCATATTCACCTCTTCAACTTATTATATTGTACACATTTAATCATTATGACTAGTTAGTCCAGGTTAGTTGGAAAAAATGACTTAATACAATAATATATTTCTTATTTGTACACATTTAGTTCATAATATTTTTGTACACATTTAGTCCTTAATATTTTTTATTTCATAAAAAGTCATTTTTATTTTTGTACCCATTCAATACTTATGAATGATTTCTATAAGTTTTTCTCATGACATGTTACGCGAGACAATCAGTGATGAGTACACATTTAGTCCTTAATATTTTTGTACACATTTAGTCTTTAATATATTTGTAAACATTTAGTCTTTAATATATTTCTACACATTTAGTCCTTAATATTTTTTGTTTTAAAATAAATCATTTTTATTTTTGTACAAATTCAGTACTTATGAATGATTTTTTAAACTTTTTCTCATGACATCCTACGCGGGACAATCAGTGATGAGGTGTTTGGAGCTGTTGATGCTTATGTCCATCGCGAT
The DNA here is from genome assembly GCF_002870075.4 of Lactuca sativa. Taxonomy (NCBI): domain Eukaryota; kingdom Viridiplantae; phylum Streptophyta; class Magnoliopsida; order Asterales; family Asteraceae; genus Lactuca; species Lactuca sativa. The sequence continues at coordinate 125,826,550 of NC_056630.2, read as the reverse complement.
ATCGACTGATTGGTTGCATAAGTCTTGTGTTATGAACATCGTAACTTCTTCATACGATATCAGATTTTAACGATCTTTATATCCATATGTTAATTTTTATGAGTCTACTACAATTTGCATCAAGATTACTCCTGTTAAAATGTAATATATTTTTTACTTATGATTTTATAAAAGAACATCCATACATGCATTCATAAAAAACGTATGGATATAAAGATCGTAAGTAAAAATATATTACTTTTTAACGAGAGTAATTTAAACAAAACCAAGTAGTCGAGATCGTAATGGACATAAACATCAAAAGTCTTAAAACACCTCATTAATGATTGTCTCATATAGGATGTCGTGAGAAATACCTAAAGAAATCACTCATAAGTACCGAATGAGTACAAAAACAGAAATGACTTATTTTGCAACAAAAAAATATGAATGACTAAATGTGTACAAAAATATTAAGAACTAAATGTGTGCAAAGTGAGAAATATATTACCCTAGTAAGTTATTTTTACCGACTAACCTGAAGCAACCGGTAATAAGGACTGAATGCGCATAATTTAACAAGTTGAAGGGTAATGTGGACGAAAAAAAATCTCAATGACCAAATGTGTACAAATCGAAAAATATATTACCATTTTAAGTCATTATCCCTTTATTATTACTAACCAAAAACATAAGCATGTACAAAACCTCTTATTATCTCCTAAGGAGCAGGCTACTGAGATACACTAACAACCTTCTTAACCACGAGCTTGAATATGTTAGTGGGGATTAGGTAAATTATCTTATTAACCTAATAATCTATCATTCCTAGGAATTTGTAGAGCCACTTAGAATCCTTAAATTCTTTTGTCAATCTATTCATTCATAGGTTTCAACACTATCGTATAATGTGAGTATCCATGAATATTCCCTTATCGACCAATAAAAAAACAATATATTTATAGAGAAATATACTTGCATAATCAAACAAAAAAAATCAAAATTTATAGACAAATATACACTAGGTCCGATATGTAAGCGTCCACCAAGGCAGTCTTGCATCCCCATCGGCATTGGTGGTCTAATCAACTCACGAGTTTTCAAAAAATCCGACTAGCATATTGTCCTAGACCGGCAAAAAAACATACGCCAATGCACCCCATCTTGTATCTGGCAAGACATTTCGTCCGAGATCAATGCAAAGATACATGGGTTTAAAGTCAAACCCTGATATAACCCAGTCTCTCTACCGAGAACAACTATGCTTCACCTGAGCTAAAGTCCGGACACATGTCAACACAAACTGTACATACCACAAATAGCCATGACAAATCTCCCCTGACTTCTATAGATTCCAAGGTCCTCCAAATCGAATTATGGTGTGCACTATAATATGTATTCTGATGCTCAATAAACACCGTATGGTTAACCATGTATCTTTTTCTATTAGGCATCTAAGAGAGAAAAATGGATTGCCCCCATCCTTGACCTCTAAAGTACGCTCTCATAGTTTTATGGTATAACTTAATGCAATGATACTTATATAGTTGCCACAACTTTAGACATCACCCTTGTTTTTATGAAATTGGGACGACAATATTGTGAATTATCCACTTCTTTCGCACGATTAACCACCCTTTATGCTTCTGTCTTTGAGAGTAGAAGCAAAATCCTCACATTAATTACCCAATTTGAATGTTGAAAAGGGGTTCCATTGTGCAAGTTCAAGTGCAAATTATGGTCCATATTAACTAACCCAATTCGAATGTTGAAACGGTGTTCCATTGTGCGAGTTTGAGTGCAAATTAAGGTTCAATATGGATGCAAATCCTCATATTGATTGTACATTTTGTGCTCTTATATGTTATAAATTAAAGAGAATTAAGTTGTATGAACTAAATGAGGCCATCTAGATCAGGGTGTCAAATCAAATTGCAAAACCAGACAAATCAGGTGGTCACTCTTATGACAAATCAATGTCAGATTCATTTCTACTTAAAAAAATTAAGGCAGATGGAAAGAGTTAAAAGTGATGTAGAAATTAACCAAATTAGCAATAGCATATCCCCACTAAATTTAATAAAAAACTACACGTGTTGACAGTCTTTAATAGCATCATTACAGATATCAGATTCAGTATCACCACATTCAGAAGCAGAGCTATCGTCCATCATCTCCTTCTCTGGAGAATCAGGTTGCATTTGCACACACTCAGCAACCGAGTCAGAAAGCAAGTTGTTATTTTCAGAATCCTGATGACTCCTATTCGATGGTGTCAACTCCCCTTTCTTCACAACATTAAACACAATCCCATTACACATCATCTCCGGCTGCAAAAGATCACCTTCAGCCACCATGATGCTTCTATGAACTCTGCTATTCATATCCCTCTGATCCGATTCCAATTCCGGCGGAATCACCCTCAAGTTCTTCACTCTGGAATCAAAATCCAAGTTCTGGACAAAATCAACAAACTGATCAGCTGAAGCTGTCCTCATCAAGGGTCCACCGGATCTTGTCCAAGTATTCAACTCTGCAGTCTCTGATTCGCTGTCACTTCCGTCATGGTGCCGCCAGTTCCTGCCGCCATGGGGGAGAGGGGAAACAATGTCTGCAAGGTCTTCTAGTGATCCTGTTGAGTTCTCACGTGCCATGCAACTCCATGAAGGGATTCTTTTTGATGCATTAAACCGGGGATGAGAAGCTGAAGCTGCTCTTTCTGCACTTCTTTTAAGTCTACGCATGTGGTTTAGAATGGCAACACATTCATCAAGAACAAGCTCGATACCACAATTGGCTTTAATGGCTGAAAGCTTCTCCCATGTGCATCTTCTTCCTTGGTTTGCAGCTTTCTGAAGCTCCAAGTGAGAAAGGTTTTGTATGATCTTTGAGTACTGGATGACACAATTAAGTCGGTTATTTCTTTTCTTTTTTGACTTAATGGGTTAAGGACAAATAGGTAAAGTGGTATTTTGTCCGGTTCAAGTAAAAGAGAAACAATGTAAGGTATCAAACGGAAAAAGCCCATAAGTCTAAGGTATCAAAATGTAAACTTATTATAGATATCAAATATGTACCTGAGCTAAGGTGGCAGGCATAACAATGGTGACGTCACCCTCCCATTCTTGAGCAAATAGCTTTGCAAGTCCTCCTAAGGGAAAACCAAGTTCCAAGACTTGGTTGCATCTGTATTTCACCTCCATTTCGACTAGATGAGCAAGCTACAGGGGGTTGATTAAACTGTTAGAACTGTAAACTGTATTTGAAGTGACAGATTGATGACATGGACATACCTTTGCAGCAAAGTTGCCTCCATAAGCTCGCACACATTCTTTCAGTCTCAACAGGGGAGAAATATGAGGATTCGCTTGACTAACAATGAAATGATTTACATTGAAGAGTTCTTTTAACTGGATCATGGGTAAATCCATCTCCAAGCTACCATCTCTCCATCTGCGAGTAGTACTGGCATTAGCTTCTTCAGGGCCCCAATGAAATGGGGGGTGATAAGGAACAATTTCTCCACTTCTATCTTTTGCCATGAGTTCTTGAGCTTCAAAGAGACCAGGAAAAGCACAAGACGCAGTAACTGCACTCCATATAACTACATGAGGTGAAGTCAGGTAGTTAAGACATCTTGGAGGTTCATGTTTTCTTGGAGAACATACTGTTATTCCAAGAACACGACCTGTCATGTCATAAGCTTCTTGAAATGTAAGATTATTTGTCAAGTTTCTTAATAGAACTTGTAATCGTCTAATGTCATGAACTGCTCCCATTGTCATAACCCTTTTAAAAATATTAAAAATTCCACCCATTTGGTCCAAAAACTGCAACGAATGCAGTGAATCTTCAAAGAAACTCTGAAGCTCTGGCCAGGATCTGGTGGCGACAACAGCACATATAAGGGATCCAACACTAGACCCTGCAATTATTCTGGGTAAAAGCTTGTGTTCTACTAATGTTTTCACTACACCAACATGAAAAGCTCCGAGAGAAGCACCTCCACTCAGAAGCAAAGCTGTTCTTCCAAAAGCATGACGTGTTTCATGCATGAAAGCAAGTTTCTCCTCCAAAAGAATCTCCTCACAATCAGAATCACAAACCATTCTCAATTGTGTCGAGACTTCATCGATGTATTCTTTTATAAGCTTTGGAACTTGATGTCTACACTTGTGAAGCTCTGGATTGCACATGTTACCAAGGTTTCTGACAAGGTCAGCTCGCATATAAAATACAATATCTCTAAGACAACCCTCTTCACGGCGGTGCTTGAGTTCTTGAAGTTTGTTCCTCACAAGTTCTTCATCATAAAGATTGCATTCGTTTGTTCTAGGAGTTTCTTTATCCAGCATCTTAGCAGCATGAGCCCATTCTTCATATGTTACTGCAGCCCTCATCATGTTCCTCCAGAATTTCCTCCTGTATGCAATCTCAGCCCTTGTTTTGACATTAGTGCACCGTTTAAGTAAGAATGCCATTAGTGTTACCATCAGTAGTATCCCTTGCGGGTTGCGTGGATGGAACCATGAGATCACAGGGATAACGGTGGAAGAAACATATGCCCTGATGCAACGAAAGTAATGAAGCAGCAGATGAGAGAGATGATGCCTCAAGTGTGAGATTGACTTGAAGAATAGAACTTTGAAAGCAATAGTCCGGCCAAGGGTTGTTGAAGGTCCGATTGAGAACGCATCAACATTGGCCTCATTACTTATATGATCCATCCTCTGAGCACAATACTTTATAGCGATACGTGTTCTATTAACAGCCCAAATAATCCAGATTTGAATCTTTTCTAAATCGAAGTCTGTCGCAACTGACAGAAATGATATCGAATGCACAGCAATTAATCATGGATAGCTGACCTAGAACCACCACGATTTTCTAGAATCTCATCTCGTGGCGACTGGTGAAGTAAATTACTCCCCAGATCGTCAGAAAAATGAAACCATGGTCCACGAAAAATCCAATATAGAAAACCTGCAATATACACAAAAAAGAGATGAAATTTTGATGAGATCTCCGGACTCCTGGAATGAAAAATGACTCTCTAAGCAGCTTTCAGAAGTCCTACGCGAAAATTCAAATTCAAATTCAAAAAAAGTTGAGAAGTGTGAAAGCACACAAGCTGGTAGGAGACTGATGGCGGATTAAATTGAATGGAATCGACTGTACGCGGCCATAAACGTTGGTAAGAGGACGATAGGATGATGAAGATAAGAGTAGAGTAGCGGTCACGACGAGGTATAACGTGTCATCTGTTGATTCAAGTGTGTATTCATATTATTCAATTCTATATTGGGAAGGTGATTGCAGAAGATATAAAGAAGAGATTTTAATTGCGGATAAGATGAAGATATGCATCAACAATCAACATGACTTGACTTGTAGTAGTATCAGATAACGAAGTGTTGGTAAAGGAAGGGGATGGGTTTTGAACTTGTGGCTGTGGCGGTTGAAGTTGAAATTAGGGTTCTGAACGGGACTCCTCTGACGGATTTGGGGAAAAGGGAAGGATTATTGGCGCCACTTGTGTGCTCGGCTGTTTGAATCTTATCCTGTTCTAAGATAGAGACCCACCGTTGTTTTAACTTTTAACTTAGGCCATCCGTTATACCCACCACATACCACATATGTGGTGGGTGCCACATCATCACCACATTTCACTACCACATACATTGGGTACTTACCACTAAACACACCACTCCACCTCATTTTTTTATTTAAATTTAATTCAAAAATACATTAAAAACATTTTTTAATACTATTTTTCCATTAAATTAAATTACCAAATTACATTAAATAAAAACTAAATTAATGGAAATTAAAAACTAAAATAAAAATAACAATCAAAATAAAAATTACATTAGTTAATTTAAAAAAAAAAAAAAAAAAAAAACCATTAAAAAACTAAAAATTCCAACCATACATAAAATAAACTACCCCCTACGCCTACGTCGGGCTCGAACCGACTCTTTCATTGCTAGAAAAAGTTCCAAGTCTTCGCCCTCAAGGTCGTCCGCTTTCATTTTCAAGATTTCCATGTCGGTTTTTGTTTGAAGTGTCTCTTGTGCCTCTTGAAATGATGTTTGTGCTTCGATCATTTTTTGTTCCATCCGAGTCATCACCTCGGCCTTCGTTTCCTGAAGCTGCACATATCGATCAAATTTATCGCCGAACATATCCATAACACTAGAATTCGAAGATGTTGACGCCGCTTTTTTTGCTTTATTTCTTCCAACGGGCCGAGGAAGAGGTTGGTCGGTTTCAAGATCTATCGGATCGTCGTTGATGTCGATGTGTGTTCGGCCGTCCGATTGTTGAGAAGCTCCATCGGGGTTTCTCGAACGCTTTGAACCGGAAGATTGGGAACTTCCTTCCGTTTGCTCTTTCCATTTTGGGGAGTCTTTCAATTTTAGCCACGGCTTCATATACGAAAAAGCTTTGCGTGTAGGCGTTGTTTTTTCATATTGGTCCATGGCCGCCTTTAAAACATCAAAATCGTTCGAGCCGCTTTTGCATATGTTTAGGAGATTGTTGTAGATTCCTCCAAAATCGGTGCATTTTAATCGAATATCTCGCCATTTCGACGTAATTTGATCGGCATTTCGAGCTTCACTTTCCATTAACTCGTAAAAAATAGCTCGGACTTTTTCCCAAAAACTTCCGTACGTCTGGCTATCTCCTACAATTGGATCTTCGGAAGCCGCCACCCATGCCTCGGCTAACTTTTCTTCTTCTTCTTTTGTCCATGGGACCCTTTCTTGGTTGGTAGTGGGTCGGGCCGGTTTTTTTCCTTTTTTCTTTTTTGGTTGAGGTGGTGGTGAAGGTTGCGTTTCCGGAACAAAATCCGGCGAAAGTGGTGGTTGTGAGCTTGGTGGTTGTTGTTGTGACGATTGTTGTTGTAGTTGTTGTAGTTGTTGGAATTGTTGAAATTGTTGGTATTGTTGTTGCATTTGTTGTTGTTGGAAAGCCGGAAAAGGTTGATATTGTTGTTGGAAAAGTGGTGTTTGTTGGATAAGGGAACCACTTTGAAGTAGATTGATAAAACCGCCTTGAGGTGACTCCATCGTCGGGAATTGTCGAGGTGTTGTGTCTAACGCAAAAGCGTTATCGGGTTTGCGATTTCGGTAGTTTGGAGGGGTATTTTGGTTGGGATCCATAATTTTTGGTTGTGAAGATGTAGTGTGTAGTTTGTGTATAGAGAAAGAAAAGAATAGTGTAAAAAATAAGGAGTTAAAATATGGTATTTATAGGTAAATAAATTATTTATTTATTTATTTATTTTTTTTTTTACAATTTAGCCGTTTAACAACGGCTACTAAAACGGATACAAATCAACGGCTACAAGAAAGAAACGAATTCATTGGGCGTTTGGGTTCGTTGTCCGGGCCACGGATGGCCACGACCACGAGCCACCACGAACCACCGGGGTGGTGTGCACGGCCGTGGTTCGTGGCCAAGTAGACCACGGACCGATTCGTGCAATGTATACCGGATGCTCTTATAAGAATATAATTATAACAATTTTTGATATCTAACATCAATAATTAAACTAGTGAAAAGTTGAAACCCTTACGAATCAATCAGGTTTGAAATAGTTTAGTGTAAGAAAATTATAATATCCATATTTTATGATTGATATTTGTATTTTTTTTTTGTTAATTATTTGTTGTTTTCTAATTTTCTCTTCTACAAACAATAACCTCGAGAAAAAAAAAAGAGGCAAATGATTCAGCCAGCCAGTTATCAATAGGCAAAAAAAAGGTAAAAAAGGAAAATTTAGTATTTATAAGATAGCGTTTGGTGCTAGTACAAGATAGGATCGGATGAAACAGAACTAAACAAAGTATTCGTTTGGCGTTTGGGAAGGATGGAACTGAACTGGACAGACCGAATCATCAAAATTTCTATTAGAAACAATGCTTGTAACATATTCAAGATAATCAAATTTCATTGTAATAAATTATAATGACCACTTAAAAATTATCCATAAAAAGATTAAAAAAAACATTGATATACTCCACATTGGGGATGTAAGGTTGTAAATGAAATACTTTTTTTTTTCATGTGAGGCGCTAAAACCATTAATGTCAGAAAGATATAATTTAAGTTCATTCGCATTGTTACTTTGATATTAACGACAAGAACAATTAACTAAAAAAATACATTAAAAATTATAATTGATTCAAAGACTATAAAGATACAGAGAAATGGGTTCATTCCCATTGTTATTTTGATATTAACAATAAGAACAACTAATTAAAAAAATACATTAAAAAAAGATAAATTGAGTCAAAGAGTAGAAAGATACAGAAAAAATGGGTGTAACGGTGAAGGAGACTAGGAGAAAATAATAGGAAGAAATAGATTTTAGGGGTATTTTAGTCTTTGTTTTAGCCGTCCAAACTTGTTCCACCCTTTTAGGTGGGACGGAAATTTTGAATAGGGATGGCAAAAAAACCCGAACCCGATGGGGAAACCCGAAACCCGATTATTTCGGGTCGGGTAACAGGTCGTTATCGGGTTATCCTCGCCCCGACTCGACCCGCCTCGATTATATATATATATATATATATATATATATATATATATATATATATATATATATGTTAATGGCATGCATCAAAGATAAAATACTTACTGTGGAAAATCTTTTTAGTTATTAACAATCCGGTGTGAACGATCATTTTTTATGTTTTGACGTATTACATTAAAATTAAATAAAATAATTTTTAATATAACGTCGATTTAATTTTATTAAAGTGATTCATCATATTTTTAATTTAAAAGGGAGACTAGAACACATATTTTTTATAAGACATCGGGGTACCCTAAAACGGAATAAAGTTTTCGTTATGAATTGTTGTAAACCCGATAAGAAACCCGAAACCCGACTGGAAAACCCGAACCCATTGGGGCGCCCCGATAAGAAACCCGAAAGATATCGGGGCGGGTTTGGGAAACCATGCCCCGCCCCGTTGCCATTCCTAATTTTGAATTTTAGTCCCATTTGACCAAGTCTTTGTTCCATCTAGTCCTTGTCCCATCTATGTCAAACACTATCTTCAACATTTTTGTTCCGTTCAGTCCTGACCAGTTCCATGTACCTAACGTTGTCTAATTGGTCTTAGGGACTAAAAGTGTCAAAGTGAGCAAAAAAATATAACAAAAATATGAAACATAAGAAATTTATTATTTTTAAGACCATTGGGCAAAAAAACAAAAAAATAAAAATTTAGTACTCATAATTGATCTTAGAGACTAAAAATATCAAAATTGAAGAAAAAGTATGATAAAAATGTTAAACATAAGAAATTTACTATTTTTGAGGTTATTGAAAGTTAAATATATATTTAATAGATAGTGTCCACATTTGATTAATATATTTTAATCAATTTTTATTAGAAGTTAATCTCAGGATTAATTTCAAGATTTCTTATCCTAATTTTGTTAATCTAAAGATAATGTCTCAAAAGATAAATGACATCTAAGTGGGAGACAAAGAAAGAGGTATTGCTAAATGAAATGTCAATTTTATTAGACGTTGATTAAGTATGTTAAGATCAAGTTGTCCTCATGTGTTTTGCAATGTTTTAAAAACCGGTTTTTTAGTTGAACCGGTATGGCGATCGGTTCCCGGTTTAACCGGTTCGACCGCCGGTTCAACCGGTTTCTATAATTTCATTTTTTTTTATTTATCTACACATATATTATTACATAAGTCATGAATTTGTCGTCTACAAGTTCAAACATTAAAATACACATAAAAATAAGTTGTAGATCAGTATAAATACATTAAAACAACACATAACTATAAGTTTTACATCAATTCACATACGTCAAAAAGAAAATAAAGTATAATACCGAAACAAAATACAGTTTGAATGAATACAAATGCATCAAAAAACATCATACCATTTACCATATGTTTTTATTTAGAAAAATCTAAATAGATGTAAAAAAGTCCACATTATTATTGAATATGTTTTCTTCCATGTATTTTTATTTTGTTTAACCGGTTCAACCGGTTTATTTTGACCGGTTCAACCGGTTTTTTATAAAAACCGGCCGGTTCAATTCGGTTCAGAAATTGATATAAAACCAGTGATAGTTGAACCGCTCTCTTCTCCGGTTCCTGGTTCGACCGGCCGGTTCAAACTGGTTTTTAAAACACTGGTGTTTTGGAAGCTAGGACCGAAAATGAAAGCAAAGTATCTCATTTATTTGAGTTTATTCGACAAATGATCAGAACTTTTCGACAAATGATAAGAATTTAGGGTTACTTTGGAAAAAATGATCACAAAAATAAGGAATTCGGAAAAAGACCACAGGTTCCGCAGAGGGGTTCTAAGGAACCATGAACACCTCTGCGGATCTTTTTTTTTTTTTTTTTCGTTTTTCCATTTTTTTAATCTTTGTTTTCGTTTATTAATATTTTTTTTTAATCACATAAGGTATTATGCAATGTTTTAAAAACCGGTTTGAACCGGTTGGTCGGACCAGGTACCGGGAGAGGGAACGGTTCAACTATCATCGGTTTTACATTGATTTCTGAATCGGATTGAACCGACCGAGTTTTTAAAAAAAATCCGGTTGAACCAGTCAAAATAAACCGGTTAAACAAAAAAAAAAAAACCATTTACATAATAAACTTTGGTAATTTTTTTCAAATCTATTTAGTTTTCTCTAAATAAAAACATTTGGTAAATGTTATAATTTTTTTTGATGCGTTTGTAAAACACTAAAAATTATATGGATTGATGTAAAACACTAAAAATTATTGTTATGTATTATTTTAATGTATTTGGATTCATATAAAACTTATTTTTATGTGTATTTTTTATGTTTGAACTTGTAAACATCAAATTCATAATTTATATATGTATGATTGTATGTATATGTAGGAAAATAGAAAAAAAAACATGAAAAATATAGAAACCGGTTCACCCGACGGTCGAACCGGTTAAACCGGTCATCATACCGGTTCAACTAAAAAATCGGTTTTTAAAACATTGGTATTATGTGATTATTATGTAAAAAAAATTGTTTTCGTTTTTCGTTTTCCTTATTTAATTACCCATTTAAAAAAGTTGTGTGTTTAATAAAAATTATACAAATATTCCATGTTTTTTTATAAAATAACACACACCGATATTCTGAATAATAAACATACTTTAAGTAGGTTACAAAACATACTTTAGAAAATATAAACATACAACCTTCATAATAAACGTACTTTGAAATAAACTTCACTCATTCAAATCGAACCATTGAAACTTTGATTTGTTACAACCTTCATAATAAACATACTTTGAAATAAACTTTATTCATTCAAATCAAACCACGGAAACTTTGATCTGCAGAAGTCCAGGTATGGAGTTTTTGACACATCACTTAGCCACGTAAGAACGATTTTATGCGGATTTGCAGATCAGTTATAGAATTGTTTTCTGCGGATTAATGTACACCTTTATACAACTGTTAGGAAATACGCAAAACGGTTTTCTGCGGATCAGTGTACACCTCTGCATAACTGTTAGGGAATACACATAATTGTTTTCTGCGGATCAGTGTACACCTGTAACGCCTGTGTTTCGGGCTTGCCACTTCTAGCAATATAATAGTCTAGGTTAACCTTTGTAACCCGTTTTGAAATAATAAAAGTGTATTATTTGAGTATTATGTGTTTTGTGCTTAATTGCTTAATTATGTGGTTTGATTAATTAAGAATAAAAATAAGCGTCAAAATTTAAGTGTAAAATAAACTTAATATCTTTGGTTAATGTTGTAGTAATTGAAACGAGGTTTCCGAATATATATAGAACGCCAAATCTGACTTCGTATGAGGAAGTTATGATTTATCGAAGTTCCGGCTTAGCGATATACAGCCTGTTTTACTCGATTTGAGATCGAGCGGTTGTTAGCCGAAGCAATCTAAATGAGAATCGAAGATCTCATTGTTGGTATTGAAACGATAAAAAAGTTAGGCGAGAACGGACGTCAAACGAAGAAGTTATGAATTTATAACGAAAGTTTCTGTCCCGGCCTATTAAAAATAATTAATAAAAATAAAGTCAAAATTAGCCGACGGAGTCTAAACGAAAGTCGTAGAGCATGGTCTCACCTTCGCGTGGATATAAAGAACGTTGAAAACGGAGTTCGTATGAAGAAGTTATGAATTTCCGAAGTTTATTAATCATTTTATATTTATTTTTAATTCAAAATCGGAAGCATTATCCGAAGCCGAGTCACCGGTGTGATCCGGAGTACGCCCCGCGTACGAGGTTACGCTACCGCGTACTCAGCATAGTGTCGACACTTCGGATGACGCATGCAATGACGATTTCGGACGCGTACGCGCTGCGTACGCCTGTACGCCCCGCGTACTCCGAGGCTCCAGCCTCTATATAAAGGATCCGAAGACAGCCTTCTTTGTTGTTCATTTTCTTCTCTTCTCTCTAGTCTTTTGCATCGTTTTTCGTGCCGAAGCTATCCCGAAGTCCCGGTATCATACTCTAGCCCCGAGGCAAGTCCCGAGATCCCGAAGATCCCGAAAAGTGCGGTTCCCGAGTCGAAGCTCTGCCCGCGAGAAGTTCGATTTTCGAGGAGATCTTCCAGATCTGCTGAGGAATACTACTTCTATAAGCCGTAGTGCTGTCCGATCGTCTTCTGATCAAGTGAGTGTGTAGTTATTTCTTCTAATACAATAATACGAAGTATTTTATATAAAAATACGTGCTATGTGTATATATTTGGTTGTGTTATGTGTGAATGAGTATTCACTCTCTTCTATCTTATAGATCTGCTTATTTCTTTATGAGATACGTGTTATGTGTGTGTGTGCCTCATCTGTTATGTGATATATGTGTTGATTAAAGCATGCTATACAGGTTTTCTTTAAACTATGTATACAAATGCATATTTTTATCTACTAATATGTTGGGTAGAACATGGGTAGACAGTTGGTGTGTAATAAACAGATGAGAGGCCTCGTTGTTGTTTGATTGAGTCATCTAGCGGAGTTTAGATGACGACCACTGGCTATTCTAGACAGTCTTGTGGAAACATTAGTAGGTTCGCCACCTGTAGGTGTTAATGAACTTGGGTGTTCATTCGCTGTACTCCATCCCCCTCATGGTTGCCTTATTTGACTTATATTGCTGAGGTACCCCCGAAGCATGTGTTGTCGCCCCGATGAAATATTCTTAGACTAGGTCCCTTATGTTAGTTGTTTTAGGGACATTAAAGTGAGAATAACGGGAATGGGTAATTGGGTTATTGTTGGTTGGTGAAAATTAAATATGATATTTATTGTGGGTTGAAAACCCTATATGCTCACCAGGCTCCCAAGCCTGACCCACTCAGTTTTAAATTGTATTACAGGTAGTGGCGGAAGGGCATGAGATGGATGAACCATCAAGTTGTTTTGTTTACAAGTATGCATATGTTTATATTTGTTATATGACTTGTAATGTATTCGTTTATGCTTATTGGTCTGTATCGGAACATGACACCCCGAGTTTTGATTATAATGAAAATACATTTCTTTTATGAAATGCTTCGGTAAACAATGTTTTATCATGTTTTGTTTTTGGGAACAAATTCCGCAACTCTTTCAAATCAAAAGGATTTACTCTGAAAATATTTAAAAGCATAAATGAAAATCGGTCTTTTCTGGCCGAGATTTTGGGGATGTCGCAGTTGGTATCAGAGCATTAGTTTAAGCGAACTAGGAATTTGTAGGATTTCTAGACTTAAACTTAGAATGCTAAGTGAAGTTTTGAGATGTGTGTCTGTTGTGATTTAGACACGAGCACTAGTTTATTTTAGGAAAGTTGCCTAAAATGCTTTATGTGCTAAATGTTATATGTTGCCATATATGATATTATTTGTTCGGATCTATGGTCTGTTGCCGACCGGATCTAGAAACCTTATGTGTGTAGGATTCTAAGCGTACGTCTACGATATTAGAACTAGCATGTAAACGTTTCGGAGTGATAAGGATGATTTGAATATCTATCATGATTGAGGATCTAATTTCACCTTATTCGGTGTAGATCAAAATGGTGAGAACAAGAAGTGGAGTTGGAAATGCTGACGAAAACAGGAATCAACCACCAGTGATTGAGCCAATACCTGTCGTAGCAGCAGCACCTGAGCCAATAACCATGGCTGGTGTGCAATTGATGATTCAGACGATGTTGGATCGTCAGATGGATGAAACTAGACGGTTGCTTCAACAAAATCATGAAGAACTGTCGATTCGTGTGGAAGAGCCTGAACTGAATGAAGGGCACTCGGAAGGTGGAAACTTCAGTGGGTCTGTTGGTCCAGCTAACCCACCGATAGTTAGGCAAGATAACCATGATGGAAGGAATGATGGAATGGGATGTAAGTACAAGGACTTTTTGACTTGTAAACCATCGACCTTCAATGGAAAGGAGGATCCGATTGGGGTTATGGATTGGATCTCCGAAATGGAGCTAGCCTTCATGACGTGTGGCTGCAGAGGTAAGTTGCAAACTATCTATGCCGTGCGTCAATTCCGAGGTGGAGCTGTTCGTTGGTGGAACACTCTAGGGAAGACCTTAAGCCCTAATGAGCCACTGCAATTGTCATGGGCAGAGTTCTTGGTGCAGTTCAAGCGCAAGTTCTGCTCGACTCAAAATCTGTTGGAGTTGGAGAATAAGTTTTTGACATTGACGAAGGGTAGCATGTCAGTGGATGAGTACACCGATAACTTCACCGATAAGATGGAGTTTGCCTTGCGTATCGTTCCAGACGAGCTGACAAAGGTGGATCGGTATGCGAAGGGACTTCCATGGGAGTACGAGGTGCCGGTACGTCAGGCACTTACTCTAGAGGCAGCTATCTGGGCTGCCAAGTCTGTGGAGAACATGATCAAAGGGAGAACCACCGTCAAGGTTGAGGTTGGTGAGAAAAGGAAGTTTGAAGGAACATCTGGTTCCAGTAAGAAGAGTAAATTTTCGAAATTTGATTCGAAAAAGTTTGGAGGAAAAGGAGGCGAAGCAAAGTGGTGTGATAAGTGTAGGAAAAAGCACTTTGGGAAATGTAGCGAGGATGTGACCTGCTACAAGTGTGGAAAGGTTGGACATTTTGCCAATGAATGTCCAAACAACAAAAGGATGTGTTTTGGGTGTAATGAAGAGGGGCACATTTTGAAAGACTGTCCGAAGAAGAAGGAGGCAGCAAAGCCCAACATTCCACCAAAGCCGAAGGCGAGGGCCTTCCAGATGACACTTGAGGCTGCGAAAGATGAAGCTGATGTCGCTTCAGGTACCTTTCTCGTAAACGAATTACCTGCTCATATATTGTTTGATTCTGGAGCCAACTACTCCTTTATTTCGCATGAGTTTGGTAGAAAGCTAGCTTTGCCTGTTGATAGACTAAATAATGCTTTATTAGTCGAAGTAGCTAGTGGCAAGTTTGTACCTGTTAGCCATCGTATGAAAAACGTCTTGATCGACCTTAATGGGAATAAGTTTCTCGAGGAATTATTGCCTATCGAACTAAATGGTTTCGACATCGTCTTGGGAATGGATTGGCTTAGCGCCAATGATGCCGAAATTTTGTGCAAGAAGAAGATAGTTAAAGTAAACCCGCCTGGGAAAGATTCGTTTATGGTGTATGGGGACAAACGCAGAGTGAATTATGGAATCATTTCTCTAATGAAAGCCAGAAAGTGTTTGACCAAGGGATGTAAATCATATTTAGCATTCGTGATTGATGCTAAGAAGGAAAAGAAGGTGATGCAGAGCATTCCAGTGGTGTGTGATTATCCGGAAGTATTTCCCGAGGATCTTCCTGGATTACCACCTGATAGACAAGTGGAGTTCAGAATAGACTTGTTACCAGGAACCACGCCAATAGCAAAAGCACCTTATCGATTAGCACCGACGGAGATGAAGGAGCTGATGATGCAACTTCAGGAGTTATTGGACAAAGGTTTCATTAGACCTAGTTCATCGCCCTGGGGAGCTCCGGTGTTATTTGTAAAGAAGAAAGATGGAAGTATGAGAATGTGCATAGATTACAGAGAGCTGAACAACGCAACAATAAAGAATAGATATCCGTTGCCGAGGATTGATGACCTGTTTGATCAATTGCAAGGTTCGAGCTATTTCTCGAAGATCGATCTTAGGTCAGGATATCATCAGCTGAAAGTAAGAGAGCAAGATATCGAGAAGACTGCATTCAGAACTAGATATGGACACTACGAGTTCTTGGTTATGTCGTTTGGACTAACCAATGCTCCAGCAGCGTTCATGGATTTGATGAATAGGGTTTGTAATCCTTTCCTTGATAAATCCGTGATAGTGTTCATAGACGACATTCTGATCTACTCGAAAAGCCAGGAGGAGCATGGCAGACACTTGCGAGAAGTGTTAGAAGTTTTGAAGAAGGAGAAGCTTTATGCGAAGTTCTCCAAGTGTGATTTTTGGATTCGTGAGGTCCAATTCTTGGGTCACGTGGTCAACCAAGAAGGGATAATGGTTGATCCAGCGAAGATTGAAGCTGTGACGAAGTGGGAACAACCGAAAAGTCCCACGGAGATTCGAAGCTTTTTAGGATTAGCCGGATATTACCGAAGGTTTATCCAAGGCTTTTCTTCGATTGCTATTCCATTAACAGCTTTGACCCACAAAGGAGCTACTTATGCTTGGAGTGAGAAGCATAAAGAAGCATTCGAGAAGTTAAAGAAGAAGCTATGTGAGGCACCGATACTTTCTCTACCCGATGGAGTCGAAGACTTCGCTGTTTATAGCGATGCGTCTGGTGTTGGATTGGGTTGTGTTTTGACCCAAAGAGAAAAGGTGATAGCATATGCGTCTCGACAGTTGAAAGAGCATGAAAAGAATTACCCGACTCATGATTTGGAGTTGGCAGCGATAGTTTTCGCTCTGAAAATATGGAGGCATTACCTCTATGGCACGAAGTGCAAACTTTTCACTGATCATAAGAGTCTCCAATACCTCTTTAATCAGAAAGAATTGAATATGAGGCAACGACGCTGGCTAGAATTACTTAAAGACTACGACTGCGAGATACTTTACCACCCCGGTAAAGCTAATGTTGTTGCTGATGCTCTCAGTCGGAAAGTCAATCTTGAAAGGAAGTGGCCAAGAGCGTTGAGAATTGAAGTTGTCTCGACTATTGTGGAAAGTATAAGGAAAGCTCAAGAGGAAGCTTCTGAGAAAAATGACCGAAAGGAGGAACGTTTGGGTAAAACGTTGGTGTTTGGTACTAACGGTCATGGACTGAAGGTATTCCAAGATCGTATTTGGGTACCTAAGTCAGGAGGAATTAGGGATCTTCTGATGGAAGAAGCTCACAAGACCATGTACTCGATTCATCCGGGTAGCACTAAAATGTATAGGGACCTGAAACCCTACTACTGGTGGCCGACGATGAAGCTTGATGTTGCAAAGTATGTGGCCGAGTGTGTGACTTGTGCGAGAGTCAAGACACAACATCAGAAACCGTACGGGAGTTTAGAACCTTTGCCTGTGCCTATGGGTAAGTGGGAAGACATTGCTATGGATTTTGTCACTAAACTGCCCAGAACAAAGAATGGTCACGACATGATTTGGGTGGTCGCTGATCGATTCACTAAGAGTGCGCATTTCATAGCGGCCAGGGAGAAATGGTCTATGGAGAAGCTTGCGAATTCTTACGTAAAGGAAATTGTGAGACTTCACGGTGTTCCGTTAACGATCGTATCGGATCGTGATAGCCGTTTCACCTCAAGGTTTTGGAAAAGTCTACAAGAGGAAATGGGTACCAAGTTATGTTTAAGCACAGCTTACCATCCGCAGACTGATGGTCAGAGTGAAAGAACAATACAAACACTTGAAGATATGCTGAGAGCATGTACCTTGGAATTCCTAGGTAATTGGGATGAACATTTACCGTTGGTAGAATTTTCCTATAATAATAGTTTTCACTCGAGCATTAAGATGGCACCTTATCAAGCTTTGTATGGACAGAAGTGTCGTACGCCGTCTTGTTGGCTTGAGGCTGGGGAAAAGCAGTTTATGGGACCGGAGATGGTTCATCAAACTGCTGAAAAGTTGAAAATAATTAGGGAAAGAATGTTAGCAGCTCAGGATCGTCAAAAGAGCTATGCTGACAAGAAGCGAAGACCGATGACTTTTGAGGTTGGAGATTCGGTTTTGCTTAAGGTCTCGCCGTGGAAGGGACTTATAAGATTTGGTAAAAGGGGAAAGTTGAGTCCAAGGTTTATTGGACCGTTTAAAGTCCTTCAGAGGATTGGAAATCAAGCTTACAAGCTCGAATTACCCGAAGAACTGAATGGAATTCACAACACCTTTCATGTGTGTTATTTGAGGAAGTTCACGGGAGAAGTTCCCGATATAATTCCAATTTCTGAATTGAGAATTGATGAGAACAAAAGGTTGATTGAAGAACCAGAGGCAATTGTTGACCGAAAGACTAAGAAGTTGCGACGCAAAATGGTTGGATTAGTGCTTGTCCGATGGAAACACACGAATGGGCCGAATCTCACCTGGGAGACGGAGAGTGACATGTTGAGTCGCTATCCGCATTTGTTTGTTGATGTGTGATTCCGGGGACGGAATCATTCTAAGGTGGGGAGAATTGTAACGCCTGTGTTTCGGGCTTGCCACTTCTAGCAATATAATAGTCTAGGTTAACCTTTGTAACCCGTTTTGAAATAATAAAAGTGTATTATTTGAGTATTATGTGTTTTGTGCTTAATTGCTTAATTATGTGGTTTGATTAATTAAGAATAAAAATAAGCGTCAAAATTTAAGTGTAAAATAAACTTAATATCTTTGGTTAATGTTGTAGTAATTGAAACGAGGTTTCCGAATATATATAGAACGCCCAAATCTGACTTCGTATGAGGAAGTTATGATTTATCGAAGTTCCGGCTTAGCGATATACAGCCTGTTTTACTCGATTTGAGATCGAGCGGTTGTTAGCCGAAGCAATCTAAATGAGAATCGAAGATCTCATTGTTGGTATTGAAACGATAAAAAAGTTAGGCGAGAACGGACGTCAAACGAAGAAGTTATGAATTTATAACGAAAGTTTCTGTCCCGGCCTATTAAAAATAATTAATAAAAATAAAGTCAAAATTAGCCGACGGAGTCTAAACGAAAGTCGTAGAGCATGGTCTCACCTTCGCGTGGATATAAAGAACGTTGAAAACGGAGTTCGTATGAAGAAGTTATGAATTTCCGAAGTTTATTAATCATTTTATATTTATTTTTAATTCAAAATCGGAAGCATTATCCGAAGCCGAGTCACCGGTGTGATCCGGAGTACGCCCCGCGTACGAGGTTACGCTACCGCGTACTCAGCATAGTGTCGACACTTCGGATGACGCATGCAATGACGATTTCGGACGCGTACGCGCTGCGTACGCCTGTACGCCCCGCGTACTCTGAGGCTCCAGCCTCTATATAAAGGATCCGAAGACAGCCTTCTTTGTTGTTCATTTTCTTCTCTTCTCTCTAGTCTTTTGCATCGTTTTTCGTGCCGAAGCTATCCCGAAGTCCCGGTATCATACTCTAGCCCCGAGGCAAGTCCCGAGATCCCGAAGATCCCGAAAAGTGTGGTTCCCGAGTCGAAGCTCTGCCCGCGAGAAGTTCAATTTTCGAGGAGATCTTCCAGATCTGCTGAGGAATACTACTTCTATAAGCCGTAGTGCTGTCCGATCGTCTTCTGATCAAGTGAGTGTGTAGTTATTTCTTCTAATACAATAATACGAAGTATTTTATATAAAAATACGTGCTATGTGTATATATTTGGTTGTGTTATGTGTGAATGAGTATTTACTCTCTTCTATCTTATAGATCTGCTTATTTCTTTATGAGATACGTGTTATGTGTGTGTGTGCCTCATCTGTTATGTGATATATGTGTTGATTAAAGCATGCTATACAGGTTTTCTTTAAACTATGTATACAAATGCATATTTTTATCTACTAATATGTTGGGTAGAACATGGGTAGACAGTTGGTGTGTAATAAACAGATGAGAGGCCTCGTTGTTGTTTGATTGAGTCATCTAGCGGAGTTTAGATGACGACCACTGGCTATTCTAGACAGTCTTGTGGAAACATTAGCAGGTTCGCCACCTGTAGGTGTTAATGAACTTGGGTGTTCATTCGCTGTACTCCATCCCCCTCATGGTTGCCTTATTTGACTTATATTGCTGAGGTACCCCCGAAGCATGTGTTGTCGCCCCGATGAAATATTCTTAGACTAGGTCCCTTATGTTAGTTGTTTTAGGGACATTTAAGTGAGAATAACGGGAATGGGTAATTGGGTTATTGTTGGTTGGTGAAAATTAAATATGATATTTATTGTGGGTTGAAAACCCTATATGCTCACCAGGCTCCCAAGCCTGACCCACTCAGTTTTAAATTGTATTACAGGTAGTGGCGGAAGGGCATGAGATGGATGAACCATCAAGTTGTTTTGTTTACAAGTATGCATATGTTTATATTTGTTATATGACTTGTAATGTATTCGTTTATGCTTATTGGTCTGTATCGGAACATGACACCCCGAGTTTTGATTATAATGAAAATACATTTCTTTTATGAAATGCTTCGGTAAACAATGTTTTATCATGTTTTGTTTTTGGGAACAAATTCCGCAACTCTTTCAAATCAAAAGGATTTACTCTGAAAATATTTAAAAGCATAAATGAAAATCGGTCTTTTCTGGCCGAGATTTTGGGGATGTCACAACACCTCTGCAGATCAGTTATAGAAGTTATAGACGTATTTAAGTGGTTTTTTTGTGAGTTCGTGAGTTTCAATTACCAGTAGAAGTTGTTTTTTCGTTGTGTTTGTGAAGAGTGATTTGTAAAATGAGTTTTATTATTTTGTGCACGGGAGGATCGTGACAGTTAGTTAATAGAGATGAGGTTTACGTTAGAAATAATGAGAAGAACTATGGTTTAAATCTTCCTCCTAACATTGACCATGAAATGTTATTACAAATGGTTAGAAGTGAGGCAAGTGTGTTAAATAGTCATATATGTTTGTCTTTTAAATACCCGAAGTTAGGGTATGTCATGGAGCTTGGAGATGAAACTGATGTATTTCAATTAAGACATGTAATGTATGAATCAAAGAAGACGGTGCATTTGTATTTAACGGTGGTAGGTGAAGAAGTTGAAGAACAAGCAGTTAACAACCAGTTTAATCCAGCAAAAACTAATAGAGGTCGTAGAGAAAACCAATGTGATGGAAACCATTCAAGGGGAAGAGGAAATGAAGCGCCAGTGGGTTATGAAAAAAAAAGTTTCGGTTACTGATAAATTGTACGTGTCTAATAATGATATTTTGTATCAGATAATGATAAAGAAGCAAAAGTGGTCATGAATGAATTACAACGTCAAAATTTGTTCGAGTTTGGAGAAGTTCCTGAAATTGATTATCGAAGATGTGAGGAGAAAATCAAATGAAGGGTGGTCGGATAATGAGTACACGCAATGAAAACTGATTTTAATCAATGGTATTGTATTCCTTCTATTCCTGATTGTCTAAAACCTATTCTTGAACCTTGGCCATTTCACAGTTTAGGTCTGAATGATAAATTATTTGTCAATAAAACCTATAACCCCAAAAAGGAGCTAGCATTTGCTGTTAAATTCAAAGCTGTTAGAGAAAAGTTTCCGATAAAGGTTGAAAGATCTTCAAAATCTTGGTACCAGGTTGTTTGTATGCAAGAAAACTATCATTGGCGAACAGAAATGTTTGAAATTAAGATGTTTAATAACGAGCATACATGTTCTTCATTACTTATACACCCAAATCATAGGCAAACAAATAGCGAGGTTGTGGGAACCATAATACATGACATTATGGGTCAAGGAAGTTTGAGAGTTTGGAAACCTAATAATATAATTAGAGATATGAATGCTTTGCTACACATAAATATGAGTTATTCACAAGCGTGACATGCTAGAGAATTTGCTTTGTGATTGGTGTTGGGGACCCCAAAGAAAGTTTCTCCAAACTTCCAGTTTATTTTCACAATCTGAAGAAACATAATCTTGGTACTGTGACATACATAAAAACTGATTCGGAGCATCGTTTTGAGTATTGCTTTTTCGCTATTGGATGTGCGGTAATATATTTTTAAATATATTTGTTATTTTCTTAAATGTTTATAAACAAAATATATTGTTGATATATTAATGGTTTTTATATTTTTGTTGCAGATAGGTGCTTTCAGAGAGTGTTGTAGAAAAGTTATTATTATGGATGGTGCTCATTTGAAGGGAAAGTACAAATGCATCATCTTGCATGTAGTAGTCATGGATGAGAACAATCAAATTTTGCCTATTGGGTATGGAATTTGCCCAAAAGAGACTACGGATTCTTGGACATGGTTTCTTGAAAAACTACATGAATGCATTGGTGATGTGGAAGGTCTAACAATGGTCACATATCGAGCACCCGCAATTGCTGTAAGTAGTCAAAATGTTTTTCCAAATCCTCAACATGGATTGTGTGGTTTTTATCTAATAGGAAACATAGTCCACACCTTTGGAAAAAAAACAACAATTTTGTTTTGGAAGCTGGTAAGAGCTTACAAAACTACTGAGTTTGAATTCTATTGGGGGAGACTTCGTAATATAAGAGATGATGTAGCGACATATCTCAGTTAAATTCCACGTGATAAATGGACCATAATGTATTGCCCTACTACGAGGTATGATTATATGACCTCAAATAGTGCGGAGTCCATGAATGTTGTATCAAATAAAGCAAGGAAGTTTCCTATATTACCACTTCTTGAGTTCTTTCATGAACTTATGCAGAAATGGTTTTACAAACGGCGGATGGCTGCAGGTATAATTATGTTTAATTTTAAATTATATGAAAAATGTCATATATAATAATATATGTTTGTTTTAACAGAAAAAAGTACAACAATACTTACGAAGTAGGCTGAAGATATGGTTAAAAAAAATAAAATAGGGGATTCAAGGATGGCCGGTATTCGGGGTTGACAATACAACATATCAAGTGCATGACTTCAAAAGTGGCGGCATAGTGAATTTGAGGGAAAAGACTTGTTCTTGCAAATATTGGCAACTAACTGGTTCGCCATGTGGTCATGTGATAATGGTTTTAACGCACCTGAAAAATGATCACTGTGGGCATATGACTATAGATGCTTATAAAATTGAAACATATCGAAGAACGTATGAACATGTTGTATACCCTCTTTCAGAACTTAGTGATTGGGAGGTTCCGGATGACCTTATGGTTGTTAACCCTCCTGTGATAGAAATACGTCAAGCCGGTAGACCAAAAAACACCAATCGTATTCCCTCTCAAGGTGAGGAACCAAAAATAAGAAGGTGTAGTAGATGCCATAGCACAACCCATAATGAAAGGATGTGTAAGGAAATCGTTCCAAAGAACCAAAGTAAAAGTAAAAAATATATTGGGGCGTTAGGAAGTGGGACAAAAACGACAAAAGAGGAACCGACACAAGCGACTGAAAACCAATGGCAATATGAGCCAGAGAACCAATGGAAGCAACATACCGAACAACAATGGCAGCAACAACAACACAACCAATGGACACAACAGACAGAACATCAATGGCAACAGCAGCCAGACAACCAATGGACACAACAGAACGAACATTAATGGCAACAACAACCAGACAACCAATAGACACAACAGACCGAACATCAATGGCAACAGGAGCCACAGAACCAAAGGACACAAGTTTGTTGTTAATAATGTTTTGGAACGTATTCATCAATTTATCGGGGAAAATCATTCTGGTGGAAATGGGTTTTTGGTGCTGGCAGTAACCAAATTTGTAATTTATTACTTATGAAAACCAACCATGTTCTTTCTTACAATGGATCTACAGATGGGGGTTATTTTAGGTATAAATGTAAGGTTGTTGCTGGCATTTCTCATACAGTTGATGTTGATGAGTTAGCAAATTATGAGGCAAAACTAATGATGTCAGTTGATGATGGTAATATAATTGCATATGGAGAGCCAACTAAACCTTTTCAGAGTTACAATGAATTTGATGAAGAAGATACTGAAGGTGAATAGGAAGAAGCTAATCCCTTACAACCCCAAAAACCACAAGATGGAAAGTTTCCTTTTATTTTCCTGATTCTGAAGAAACATAAACCACCCATTAAGGTATGCCCGAACCTTTACCATTGCCCGAATTAGCTCAACAAAAATGTAAATATGTCATAGCCCACAATTATACATGCTATGTGAAGTTATACCAACTCTTCAAAAGCAAAGAATTTAAGTTGGATTTAGGATTCAAAAGTGTTACTGAAGGCTTCCAATATAAAGTGAAAAAATTCACAACAAACATGTTTGAAGTTGTTTGCTTTATGGATAACTGTGATTGACAGATACAGGCAACAAAACATAATACTACTTATACATTTCAAGTGGTCAAACTATCGGAGAAACACACCTGCTCAAAGACACAACTACATCCACATCACCGACAAGCCAACAAAAAGGTATTGGGTCACTTATTGAAGGGCATATTAGCTGATAGTACATGTAATATGTTGCGGGGGGAAACAGATAAAACAAGCTTTAAATGACCATCTTAGTGTACGTATTTCATACTGGCAAGCATGAAGTGTTAAAATATATGCTCTAAATCTGTTGAGAGGGACCCCTGAAGAAAACTTTCGTAAAACTACCTTTATATTGTTACAACTTGGAGCAGAAGAATCCAGGGACGGATACACATATAAAGACGAGTTATGACAACAAATTTGAATACTTTTTCATGGCTATCGGTTGTGCAATAATATTCTTATATAACACGACTTCTTTATATTTAATATTGTTTGACGTGTGTTCACTTTAATGAGTAATATTAAATACTTTTTGGGTTCGAGCATTTCCATAACATCCCGTTTAAACGAAATAATTAAAATAATAAACTCGAGACCCCGAGAAGTAATTTTATTAATTTATTATATTATTATAGCCCAAAATCGAATAATAATTACCTGGGATTGGTTTCGGGAAGTCAAATGGTAAGATTTGAACTTCCAGAGGTTAAAAGTGTAATCTTGGGATTTATTTTGCAAAGGATTCTAGAATTCAGGGGTGTTTTGGTATCATTTGGACTTATACTGAAAAGATTCTTGGGGGCAGGGACTAAATGGTAAGTTCTGGACCTAACTTGAAAAGGGTTTTTTATAAGAAGGGCCATTTGGTAACAATTGGATCTAAATTGAAGGGAAAATATGATGGAAGGGCTATTTTCATCGTTATGGGAAAATGTTATAAGGGAGTCGGGATATAAAACCCGCTACCCTCCCAAACCCTAACCCTAAACTGGTTATGATGCAGCCGTCACCCCTCTACTTCCATCCAGCTGCCACCCTCCTCTCATCCGATCTCCGGTGCCACTTCCCTTTTTCCGTTCAAGCCACAACCACCTCCGTCGAGGTCGTAAGTCACAAGACGCCGCCACAGTGCTGTTGTTGGAGGTTTTGGACCGCCGAGACCAAACCTTCAAACGATGTTGGAGACCGCTGCCTTGCTCCTCCATCTCGTCATCGTAGCGCTGCCACAGTTGGTGGTTGAGAGCTGTAGAATCATGTCGTCTCTCACGTGTGTGAAGTATTTCCGGGTAATGAATCAAGAAACAACCGCCGCCACCACCTTGAGGTGGTGGCTTTCATCGCGAAACGTTGTTGCCGTCGTGCTACCCCCTTTCTGTCGCCATTAGCCACCGTGAAAGGTGGCTGTGGGCGTGTTGTGGTGTGCGGGTTAGTGTGTTGTGATGTTATGGGGCTGCAGGAGAGTCTTTTGGCCGGAGATAAGAAGAAAACCATGCTGCCACCACTGTGAGGTGGTGTATGCCATCCCAAATCCGCTGTTGTCGCCACCGTGAGCCACCAGGTGGGTGGCTAGAGTGTGTTCTATTTTTGTAGTGTGGATTTGGGTGTTTTGTTTAATCGGGGTTCTCGGAAAAGCCACCGCCACCACAGTGAGGTGGTGGCTGCCGCCACGTGCCACCGCCGACCACCACAAGGGTGGGTGCATGTATGTTTGTTTTAGTGTAGTGCGTGTGTTTATTTTTGGAAGTTCATTGTAAAAATTGTAAATGGGATAATGGAGTGAAACTCAAAACCACCACCTTGCGGTGGTGGCTGCCGCCTCCTGCCACCGTGTTGGGTGGCGGTGTGCCTTGTTGTGTTTTGGCTAGTTTGGAATTGCATGGTCAAATGGGCCCAATAAAAACCTAATGGGCTTAATGATATTCCAGTGGGCCTTATAGGCTCAATAAAGCCCTAATTGATCTAAAAGCCCAACCATTTGATTAATGGGCTAGTATTGGGTTGGAAACCCTAATTAGGGTTTGGAAAATCCTAATGCCAATGAAACCCTAATTTTGGGATTGATTGGGACCACACGAGAATTATTTAATAAATCTAAGATATTAATTAATTATTAAACTTAAAATATTGAATTATTATCGTTGGCAAATTAATTTAAGGTAATAGTTGACTTAATGAATTAAGTCCTGAATGGGTTAAGTAGGAACACATAACCCTAATTGTCATTTTATGTAAAACCCTAATTTCACTTGGGCTTTGGGTGGGGCCTTTCCATTTGGCTTTGGTAATTGGATTATTAATGGACCATCCAAGAATGATCATATGAACTAAAATATGTTGATGGACTTTAGGGTAAGGCCCATATAAGGGGTTAGGACCAATTTGGAAAATTGGGCCATAGATGGCCTAAAGTTTGGGTCTTTATGATTATATGTTATTGGGTCATAGGAATATCAGGAGTTTGGACCAGAATAATTGGATGGGCCTTAAGGAAAGACGATGTAGAGGTCTGGGCCCAATTTGGAAAATTGGGCCATGTGTTGGGCTTTTGCCCATTGGTTGACTATTGGGCCTTTGGAGTGTGAGTTGGACCTTAGGATTGGAACCCAATTATTAATTGGGTGTTGTTTGATGTTGACAGCTTGTGAATCTGTCAACCAGTAGCTGGAGTTTTGTCTGTGGGACTACAGAAGTACCAGGTGAGTTATCCTCACTATATCAACAGGGTCTAAGACACCATTGCTGCCCCTTTAGATTGTTATTCTGGTTATAGTATGCTTGTATGTTGTTATGGTCTGTTAAGTGGTATCCTGGTAGACAGGATATTGTTATGCTATTATGATCTTGTAACATCCGGGATTTCAGGTATTATTTTTATCATTCATTTTGGAGTCTAAGAGAGAGATACTCGACGAGTTGATGCCTAGACTCGTCGAGTAGGGTCGCGTGGTGATGACTGGATTAATGAGTGGACTCGATGAGTCGGTGAGGGGACTCGACGAGTCCGTGCTTGCGACTAAAACCCTAATTTCCTGAGTTTGAGCCATATTTTAAAAACCTTATAGCCCTTCATTGGGGCTACCTTCGTCCTCGAGAGCACCAGATCACCTAAGAGTCCTTGTGAGTGAGAAAAGAGGCCATTGTTCATCATCCTTGTGTGTTTTAGCAAGAAGGGAAGAAGAAGGTCAAGCTAAGAGAGTTGGAGAGCTTGGATCTACTTTCATTTGGGCAGAGGAAGCTATTTGAGGCATTAATCAGAGCTTATTCTCGTGTTCTTGTTGATATAGTCAAATCTAGGGTTTCTTCATGCCTTGATTAGCTTGTATTTGGAGAGTGAGAGGTCCCATGGGGAATTGGTACCAAGATCTGGACCTTAGAAGTTCCAGAGAGTCCCAAATGCTCTACTTTATGCCTTTCCTCTTGAGTTGTGGACTTAGGTTACCATTTTAGAGGTTATTTCACCAAAAGAAGCCTTATAGGCGTTGCATGGGTGCCAAGATGTGACCTTTTCGTGATTATCATGACGGGGAAGGTCAGATCTATAGATTAGAGAAACAGATCTGACCTCAGAAGGCCATTTGAGTTTGAGCATGGAATGAATTCACCGAGTGCATGAGCAGACTCGACGAGTGGGTTATCCCGTGACTCACACAGTTGGTGACTCGCTGAGTTAGGGGAAAGACTCGGTGAGTCAGTTGGGATTTAGTGGACTGGAAATTCACGTCTGAACTCGCCGAGTCAGTGCTTGACTCGACAAGTTGGGTCAAAGGGGTGGCCATTGACCAATGTTGACCATAGTTGACTTGTGTTGGCTTAAGGGCATTAGTCAAATTAAGTTAGGTAGGTATTAATTAGAGATGTATTTATGCTATAGGAGGAAGTTAGGTCGGAGGATTGAGCGCGAGTGTTAGGCGTGTCAAACCCAACAAATAAAGGGTACAAATGACTCCTTAAACACTACTACTATGTGCTAATAATGTAATACAAGGTAAGTATGGTCGATCCACAGAGACACTGGACAAGTGTTTATACCTTTTTGCATAAGGTACAAAAATGGTCACAGAATGGGGGGGGGGGGATTTATAAGCAATGATTTAAACTATAGAATAAAGCAATAAGTAAATGATTGATTTAATGAAGTAGATTAAGGATTTGTAATGACTCCAACTCCATGCAAGACAAATTAGCAATGTGATTCCAAGGATGAAATGATATTTGTTCAATTCTATCTAAATTGGTACATGGAAATGCTAACAAGATCTAGCACCTCCCATTCACCACATTGATTAACCAAAATAAGCTCTTTGATTAATCCTAACCTTACCAATCTAATCTAAACAAGCTCTTAAAATTAGGTTGAAAGATTGCATTAAACTTTATGTGAATGTTCCCAACAACACTCAATACTCCTCATAAGCTCGGGAGCATAAGAATGTGTGAATAAGATTTACACTAAATTCATTCAATAGAAATCAGTTTAGTGCTTGTTACCTAGTCCAATTTACAAAACAATTACGGATTTTGCAATTTGATAAGTTGAATGATCTAACCCTAATTCAAATGGCCAATAAGAATCACAATTAGAATCAAACATTCGATTAAAACAAAATCAAATTCACTAGATAGAAAATTGAAAGAAAACATCAAGTCGTATGATTGAAAGCACAACTAGAAGTCAAGACATAAAGTTGGAGAATCTAGGGTTCTAGGCACTCATGACTAGAACAAGATCACAAGTCTAGAAAATGAAATTAAAGTTTTTACAAAACGAAATAAAATGTTCCCAAGTGTTAATCAACTTCAAAATCCTCAAGAAATTTGTCTTCTCTACTCCAAAAGTCGACCCCCCAAAGTAAAAAGTTGGTTCCCCCCTTTAAGAATGGTGAAAAACTGCTTTAAACCCACGTTTACGTTTACACGGCCCACGTAAATTAACATTGTCATTTACACGGCCCGCGTAAACACAAAAATATACTACGCAGAAATCTACGTTTACACGGCCCGCGTAAACGCAAGGCTTGCATTTACACGGCCGTGTAAATCTCTGTAAAGCCAAAATCTTCATTTCTTTGATATCTTGCTCGTCGGTGCTCCGCAAGTCCTGAAAATTTGTCCGCGACTTTTATTTACCTCCTCCAACAATATCCTACCTCCAAAAGTCCATGAAATATCACAAAAGTATTTGAATGAAATTGCCTCATGAAAAATCCCGAAAAACATGCAAAGTGCATGAGTTTAAGCCTATATGCAATGTACTTTTATGAAATAAAACTACAAAATGGGTACATGAAATGCACCTAACAGCGAGTGATTATTTGACATCTTCGAGGCGAGTCTTCTTACTATGCCTTACCCGACGGGGTAATTATGTGAGACCGGATAGTCTTATGTGTAGGATGAAAATGTGATGTATGTTGTACATGTTATTTGTTATGATATGAGTATGATGATATGGACCGGAAGGTCAACAGAGTTATGGGATGGAAATCCCCTGAGACACTTGGATCGGAAGATCCCATAGAGCTATGGCCTGGAAGGACGTATGTGCTGTACGTGGTATCTTGGGGAACTCTTTAAGCATTATTGCTTACCGTTTTCATGTTATGTGTTTCAGTTATCGGTGATGATTGTGGGAAGGCGCCGACATGATCAATACACAATTATGGTGGAGATGTTTTGAGATTCTAGGAATTTGATTTGCACTTATGTTATGTA
Organism: Lactuca sativa; assembly: GCF_002870075.4. Classification (NCBI taxonomy): domain Eukaryota; kingdom Viridiplantae; phylum Streptophyta; class Magnoliopsida; order Asterales; family Asteraceae; genus Lactuca; species Lactuca sativa. Next base: position 125,796,458 of record NC_056630.2, on the reverse strand, counting down.
AAAACAATTGATACATGTTTTCGAGAATTATGATTGGAGTATTTTTATTAAATTAAAAATGAAAAATTGTTTTGAAATTTCGGTGTTACAAGTTGGTATCAGAGCCTTGGTTTGAGGGAATCGGATTCACCTTCGGGTGTATTTGAACTCAAACTGAGGATTTGGGGAACATTTTCATAAAAGAAACAATTTTTCCAAAAAAAAGTAAAAGAATTTGAGGAAAGCAGAAGGAAGCAGTGTGTACGATCAGGCAGCGCCCGAAAGGTGATTTCCTAAAATACCCTTACATTCTGTGTTATGAGATATGATATGATATGTTACGCATGCTAGAGTAGGCTAGGTATTCATGGTAGGACTAGAGTGGCCTAATTTATGATGCCTTAGCCTAGGGGATTTCTGCTACTAAGAGATGCTTGAGAGCGAGTAGGTAGTAGTGAGGAGCTTATGAGAGGCTTATCGAAGGGTAGCCTATGCTAGCGAGATGTAGAGTATTTGTGAGTTGGGATCCTAGGAGGAGGACTTGGGGTGAATGTTGATGCGGTGTGGGCGGTAGTATTAGGCCCGTACTACCGAAGACACCAGATCCGTGCACAGTCCAAGTAAGAATCCTTCGGGTACTAGGGAGCAAGTAGGGTTAAGTTATCGAGTGCGAGTATACTCGAGCGAGTCCCTGATATTTTTTATGTTATATTTTAGAGGCATCATGGTTGAGACACGCCATAGACCAGGGACAAGCGAGGGGGTGCGATCGATGAGGAGCTCTGCCAGATGATTCATGATGAGGTGGCTGCGGCCATCCGAGCTGAGATACCAGAGATGTTCGGGTCTATCAAGACCACACTGATTGAGACCTTTGATGAACGGTACGCCGCTCTTACTGACGCTGTTGTTGCCATGACCACTAGGGGTGCAAACGAGCCAAGCTACTCGTGAGCTATTCGGGATTGGATCGATAAAAGCTCGACTCGAAACTGATTTTAAACGAGCCCGAGCCGAGATCGAGCTCGAGCCTATGTCACTAAGCTCGATTAGGCTCACGAGCCTAAACGAGCCTTTATATAAAATAATTTATTATTATTGTTATATATTAAAATAAAAACATATTTTGGTATTAGGGATTTAGGGTATTAGTAAACGAGCTTCTTAACGAGCTCGAGTCGAGCTTAAGCTTATTTAGGCACGTCAGACAAAAAACGAGTTGAGCCCGAGCCCAAGTCGAGCTTGTATAATTATTTACGAGCTCGAGCCGAGCTAAGTACAAGAAGCTCGAATCGAGCCGAGCTCGAGCTCGAGCCTCACATAACTTAAACGAGCCCGAGCCAAGCTTGACCAGGCTCGGGCTTGGCTCGGCTCGTTTGCACCCCTAGCGGCCACCGCAGCCGTCGTTGCTGCTAGGCCGCAGGGGGGTGACTCGTTGCTGTATCGGGAGTTCAGCAACACGAAGCCACCAGAGTTTGATGGGATGCAGGATCTGATTGCTGTGATGAGATGGATATCTGATATTGAGGGATGCTTCTACACCTGTTCGTATCCAGAGCATCTGAGGGTTCAGTTTGCATTAAACCAGCTTCGCTTGGGAGTGAAGGATTGGTGGAAATTTGTGACGGATCATCTTACTTCTACAGAGATCTCAGCGGTGACCTGGGAGAGGTTCACCACTATGTTCAAAGACGAGTACGTTCCCCCGGTGGAAAGGGAACGGTTGGCCCATGAGTTCTTGAGCCTCAAGCAGGGTACTGATTCAGTCACTGTGATCACCAGGAAGTTTCATGAGAGGGCGATGTTCTGCCCTGAGCACGTGGCGTATGAAGTGGCGCGTATGAGCCGGTACTTGAGCATTCTGAGGAGGGACATTCGGGAGTTCGTATCGAGCTCGACATACCGGATATTTGCTGAGCTTCAGGTAAATTCCTGGAAGAGGGAGATTGAGTTGGAGACTCAAGCTAGGGAGGAGGCCGAGTCTTAGGGCTTGGATAGGCGGCCGACACAGGCTCAGCCGGTAGCCAGGCGGGCAAAGCCCGCCGATTCAAGATCTGGAGGCTAGAAGGGTCGCACTTGCGGAAAGTGTGACAAGGGACATGATGGAGTTTGTCGATTTGGTGCTTGCAACAAATGTGTCAAGGAGGGGCATATAGCCAAGGACTGCCCCATGGGATTCATGGTTTGCTTTCATTGCAACCTGACGGGCCATCAGAAGGCCGAGTGTCCGCAGCTGCGGGGGACACCACAAGGAGCACAGCAGGGATCTGCCCCTACCGTCGTGCGCGCTACTGAGGTTCGGCCAGTGAAGGCCGAGGCACCGAAGGCTCGCGGGAGAGCCTTCCAGTTGACAGTGGAGGAGGTCCGCGCAGCGCCCAACGTTGTGGCTGGTATGTATTCTGTTACTATTTGTTTATGATGAGATCTTGTGTTTATATTATGATATACGTATGTACTTTCCTTGTGAATTCCGTACCTGCTTTGGTGCTGTTTGACTCGGGTGCGAGTTGGTCATTTGTTTCATTAGCATTCAGTATACACATCAGTATCCAGCGAGAGGCGATGAGTCGACCTCTACGAGTTTCTATAGCTAACGAGCGAGCAGTGTATGCCACAGACTTGATTCGAGGATGTGTGCTTGAAATTTTCGGTGTTGGGTTTCCGATAGATCTGGTCCCGATTGCGATGGGGGACATATGTGTCATCGTGGGCATGGATTGGTTGAGCCGAATTGGGGCTGTGATAGACTGCGAGCAGCAATTGGTGACGATTCGAGATCCTAGTAGGGGAGTGCTGACAGTCTATGGCGAGGGAACTCGAAGTGGGTCAGCATTCTGTTCGGCTGCCAGAGCTAGGCAGAGTTTGCAGCAGGGCTGGAAGGGGTTCGTAGCTTATGTGATAGATACTCGGGAGGCCGCAGGAAGGCCAAGTTTAGTTGATGATGTTCCGATAATGCGTGAGTTCCCGGATGTATTTCCCGAGGAGTTGCAGGGTGTACCTCCCGAGAGGCAGGTGGAGTTTCGCATTGATTTGGTTCTGGGGGTAGCGCCTATCGCTAAGGCGCCTTATCCCCTTGCACCGCCAGAGATGCAGGAATTATCCTCACAACTTCAGGAGCTGTTGGGGAAAGGGTTTATTCGGCCGAGTAGCTCGCCTTGGGGAGCGTCGATCCTTTTTGTCAAGAAAAAGGATGGTTCACGTCGGATGTGCATCGACTATCGGGAGCTGAACAAGTTAACGGTCAAGAACCATTATCCGCTGCCGAGGATGGATGATTTGTTCGATCAGCTTCAAGGGGCATCTTGGTTTACGAAGATAGATTTGAGGTCCGGATATCACCGGATGAGGGTACGTGAGGAGGATATCCAGAAGACGGCGTTCAAGACGCTATATGGGCACTATGAGTTTGTGGTGATGCCGTTTGGGCTCACCAATGCACCAACAATGTTCATGGATCTCATGAACAGAGTATGTCGGCCGATGTTGGGTCGATTGGTAATCGTGTGTATTGATGATATTCTAGTGTATTCTAGATCCCGAGAGCAACATGAGAAGAATTTGAGGGAGATCCTCGGGGTATTGAGGTCGGAGATGCTTTATGCCAAATTCTCCAAGTGTGATTTTTGGTTACGAGAGGTCCAATTCTTGGGGCATGTGTCACACCCCCAAACCAAGGATGGCGAAAACGTCCGGGGGTGGAGGACTTCATGTGTAGTATCATAACAACAATGGCAATAGTGATGAAAGTAAACACAACCAACATATATATAATTGAAAGAGTTACATCATTGTATGAATTACATGTTTCAAAATCAATTACAATATGTTGTCAAAATATGATAAGTTTGACGCCTCAACGCCCCATCCTCAAAAGTACTTTGTTACCTGTTTAGCGATTTCCTGAGAATACAAGTAGTTTGAAAAAAGTGTCAACACAATGGTTGGTGAGTTCATAAGTTTTTGTATATAATTATAAAAAAAGCTTGTCTCGTAATTGTATAGTTGTTCTAGAAAAATCCGATATTTTCCTTAAAATGAATACTGTAGTCTTGTATCCAAAGACTGAAACGGATGAGTAATCTTCCTTATTTACAGAAATAATGTGAGTTTATTTAAATATAAATGCGTATGATATTAGTGAATTTCTCGTAAATTCTTAAGTTTGTTAATACTTTCTGTGAGTTATTATAACCATACTATGACCTAGGTGGCCTGAAAACGACGTTCTTCGGGCGTCGTAGAACTGAAATGACACTTGTCACCACAGACCTGCCGGTCTAGCTGTTTGCAAGCAGCTCTGGTGTGGGTTTGTCAAGCCCAATATAGATCTATATACAACTATCACACTCTCCCTCCAGGAGACTCTGGTTACAATACAGGACTTGTGATTTATACGAAACGAATGTCTCACAAAGTTATTAACGAATTTACACTTAACATAATGAAAGTTTCCCTTTTGTATAAATGTACTCTTCTGAAATGTATGCATTTGGAAATGTATCATAAACTATACCTATTATAGTTTATCAAAACAAGGGTAGTAAAAGCAAAGTACGTAAACTATACTTAACATAGTTTTAATAAAATGTTTGTGTGTAATGGGTATACTTCAATAATAACCCTTTGTTTAATCTATGCTTTATTTAGTAAAAATCCATTTGTTAACTGGTGTATATCTAGATACTAACACAAGAATGTCATATATTGCAATAACACAAAAACACATAATAATATACACCTTGCTCAACATGTTACAAAGTGAAATGAAATTGCTAGTGCTTTTCTGATTCTAACATTTTCTGTAACTGTTATTAGAAAATTTGTAGAAAAATCATAAAATGTCCAAATCAAGTTCTGTAACTTCTGAGAGTTTGGAAAGTGAGCCTAGTTTGTTCATAATTTTTATTATAATTTTTAATGACCTCTTACTTGTGTGAAAAAGTCCATAATCGCAGACTGGTCCAGATTGATGTTTAAAATGATAGTTAGTTTTGTAAAAATCACCATAAATTGTAGAAAAATCGTATGGAGATGTGCAAGTAGTCATTTTAAAGCTAAGAAGTGGAACTAGACGCACCTAAAACAGTTTTGAAAAATAAAATGTTTAAGTTGTCCAAAACAGTCCGTGAATGGAGTCCAACTTTTCTGATGAAAGCTGTTAGAAAAATTTAGTTATGTTCTTGGTGTTTTAACTTGTATTCCCCCCCTAAAAACTTAAGAAAACATAAAAATGTAGGGGTATGAACTCACCTTGAGTGATTTCAGTAGGTAAGTGTTGAAGAAGAGAAGTGTTCAACCCAAGAACACTTGAAGAATCACTTGAAGATTCGAAGATCTAACAAGAATGTGATGATGTTTGTGTAACAAATCTTTGATTTTGAGTAGGAGGATGTGTAATAATCATAAGAAAGATGATGATACTTACTAATTGTAGGAGAAGAGTCTTGGAGTATGCCTTGAAATTCTTGAATTAGAGAGTAAAAGATGAGAGAGTTTGGAGTGTGATTCTTGGTAAAAATGAGAGAATGATTAAAGTGTGAGGAGAGAGGATGGATGTTCCAGCCCTAAGAACGTGGGAATAGTTGTAAATAGTGAGAAAGAACCTATAGAGTGACTAGGATTGGCTGGTGGTGAATAGTGACATGGAGTGGGTATGTGAGTGGTTGCTTGTGTCATAGAAATAAGTAAAGTCAACACTCTACCTTTGTACTTCACCCACTCTCTTTTGGATAAGGTTTTATCCTTAAAAATGTGATTAATTAATAGTTAAGGGTCCTTATATGTTAAAATAAAGTTTTGGGTGAAAATCCCATGTTAAAACAATTAAAAACGGGCCTAAAATGCGAATTTAGTCGAAAACCGGGAGAAAAAGCGTTCCCAGCGAGACATCTCGGTCCTAGGCCGAGGTTCGGTCCTTGCTGGTGCCGAGTCGGAAGTGGGTTGCGAACCAGAGGCGAGATGCGAAGGGTCCTAGACCAAGGGTTCGGTCCGAAGCTCAGAAGCGAGGGTCAGAAGCGAAAGTGGTCAGAAGGGAAGGTTCGGTTCGGTTCTTCTTCATCAGGAGGGTTCGGTTCGGTTCTTCTTCATCAGGAGGGTTCGGTTCGTAAGAGGGGTTTCGGTTCCTAAGAGGGGTTTCGGCTCCTTAAGTCCGTTTTTCGCGTAGACTTCCGTTTTTGGGCTGTTTTCGCCAAATTCGAGGGTCGGGATGCCCCGAGTGATTATAGAAAGTTGAGAGAGATTTTGAGAGAGATTCCACATACTTAGAGAGATTTGGGAGAGATTTGACATACTTGGAGAGATTTCACATAAGAGAGATATTTGGGAGAGATTTCACTTTCTTAGAGAGATTAGGGAGAGATTTGACATTCTTGGAGAGATTTCACATACAAAGAGATATTTGGGAGAGATTTCATATTCTTAGAGAGATTTGGGAGAGATTTGACATACTTGGAGAGATTTCACATACAGAGAGATATTTAGGAGAGATTTCACATACTTAGAGAGATTTGACATAATTGGAGAGATTTCACATATAGAGAGATATTTGGGAGAGATTTCACATACTTAGAGAGATTTGGGAGAGATTCTCGATAAGAAGAGATAGAGTGAAAACGATTGAGAGCGGTTTCGTGTGTGACGAATGTGAGTGTCCGGCTTCGCAATGCAAGGTCCGTAAACCCCATTATGCCATGTTTTAGGATCTTACACACTCCCTATGAGTATGCAACATTGTTTTATTGTTCTTGTTCATTGTTTAGCACTAAGGTTAAAGAAATTTAAACACACGAACTTTCCAAGTGATGTTTTCTCATTAAGATAGTGAGTTATACAGAAATTACATAATACAAACCCTATTATACAAGGTTTAATTGAGTTGACCGGTTTGACTCGTTGACCTTTTCCGGCTTAGACTTGACCCGAATTTGACTATTGTCACAGCATGTTGTTAATCAAAATGGGATATTGGTCGACCCGGCCAAGATTGAGGCGGTGATGAGTTGGGAAGTCCAGAAGTCCACCACGGAGATCAGGAGTTTTCTGGGGTTGGCCGGGTATTATCGGAGATTCATTCAGGATTTCTCCAAGATTGCAGTGCCACTCACTAGGTTGACCCGAAAGGATGTTGCTTTTTCATGGGGTCCAGAGTAACATACCTCGTTTGAGACTCTTCGCCGAAAGTTGTGCGAAGCCTCAGTGTTATCCCTTCCAAAGGGAGTTATGGATTTTGTGGTATACTGCGATGCATCGATATCAGGGTTGGGTGCAGTGCTTATGCAGAGGGGGCATGTGATAGCATATGCATCGAGACAGATGAAGCCTCATGAGGCGAGGTATCCCACTCATGATCTAGAGTTGGGAGTGGTAGTGTTCGCCCTCAAGATCTGGCGCCACTATTTGTACGCGGTTCGGTGCACCATTTACATGGACCACAAGAGTTTGAAGTATTTGATGGATCAGCGCAACCTGAATATGCGGCAGAGGAGATGGCTAGATGTGGTGAAGGACTATGATTGTGAGATTCTGTACCACCCGGGTAAGGCAAATGTGGTAGCCGATGCCCTGAGTCGGAGGACAGAGAGTGTTCCGATACGAGGTATGTGTAAGAGAACAACCGTGATGACTCTGGTGTTAGATACCATTCGTGAGGTATAGGAAGAGGCTGTGAGACCGGAGAACCGAAAGAAGGAGCGAGTGATTGGGAAGGTATCTGAGTTTGTGACTAATAGCTAAGGGCTTATGACTTTTCATGGTCGGATCTGGGTGCCGTTTATTGGCGGGGCACGCAGCGTTTTGATGGAGGAGGCGCATAGATCGAGATTCTCGATCCATCCCGGGGCTACTAAAATGTATTTGGACTTGAAGAAGGACTATTGGTGGCCTTGTATGAAGAGAGATGTTGCGTGGGTTGTAGAGAGGTGCTTGACCTGTCGTCAGGTTAAGGCCGAGCACCAGCGGCCGCATGGCAAGTTCCAGCCACTTGAGGTTCCCTAGTGGAAGTGGGAACAGATTTCTATGGATTTCATCACCAAACTGCCAAGAACCCCAAGGGGTGTCGATGCAATTTGGGTGATTGTGGATCGATTGACAAAAAGTGCTCACTTTCTTGCTATCAGTGAGAGTTCTTCTGCCGAAAAGTTGGTAGAAATATATGTGAGGGAGGTGGTGTCTCGGCATGGGGTGCCGATTCGATTGTGTCAGATCAAGATGTACATTTTACTTCAGGTTTTGGAAGAATTTTCATGAGGAGTTGGGTACGAGGTTGCATTTCAGCACTGCTTATCACCCTCAGACCGACGGTCAGAGTGAGCGGACTATCCAGACACTCGAGGACATGCTTCGGGCATGTGTATTAGACTTCAGAGGAAGTTGGGATACGTATCTGCCTTTGGCTGAGTTTTTCTATAACAACAGCCACCATTCGAGCATTGGTATGCCTCCCTTCGAGCTATTGATTGGAAGGAGGTGTCAGATTCCCATTTGTTGGGGAGAGGTAGGACAGCATGTGATGGGTAGTATAGAGATAGTACTCCAGACGACTGAGCAGATTCAGCAGGTCAAGCAGAGGTTGCTGACGGCCCAGAGTCGCCAGAAGAGCTACGCTGATAGGCGTCGCTCAGAGCTCGAGTTTCAGGTTGTTGATTTCGTTCTCTTGAAGGTATCACCTTGGAAATGTGTGATTCGATTCAGGAAGAGAGGCAAGTTGGGACCTCGATATATCGGTCCGTTCAGGGTGTTAGTGAGGGTGGGTAGGGTAGCGTATCGTTTGGAGCTACCTGCCGAGCTGAGTCAGATTCATGATACCTTCCACGTGTCTCAGTTGAGGAAGTGTATTGTCGATGAGTCAGCAGTGGTTCCATTAGAGGACATTCAGGTGGATGCGAGCCTGAACTATGTTGAGAGGCCGATCGCAATCCGAGATAGGAGGATCAAGGCTCTGAGGAACAAGGAAGTAACCCTGGTTCAGTTCCAGTGGCAACATCAGAAGGGGTCCGAGCTGAATTAGGAGCCGGAGTTAGAGATGCGAGAGTAGTATCCGGAATTGTTTGCAGAGCGAGACTTCGAGGGCGAAGTCTGATTCTAGTGGAGGAGAATTGTAACATTCCGGGATTTCAGGTATTATTTTTATCATTCATTTTGGATTCTAAGAGAGAGATAGAGAGAGAGAGACTCGACGAGTTGATGCCTAGACTCGTCGAGTAGTGTCGCGTGGTGATGATTGGATTAATGAGTGGACTCGACGAGTCCATGTTGGCAACTAAAACCCTAATTTCATGGGTCTGAGCCCTATTTAAAGGACCTTATAGCCCTTCATTGCGGCTACCTTCGTCCTTGAGAGCACCAGATCACCTGAGAGTCCTTGTGAGTGAGAAAAGAGGCCATTGTTCATCATCCTTGTGTGTTTTAGCAAGAAAGGAAGAAGAAGGTCAAGCTAGGAGAGTTGGAGAGCTTGGATCTACTTTCATTTGGGCATAGGAAGCTATTTGAGGCATTAATCAGAGCTTATTCTCGTGTTCTTGTTGATATAGTCAAATCTAGGGTTTCTTCATGCCTTGATTAGCTTGTATTTGGAGAGTGAGAGGTCCCATGGAGAATTGGTACCTAGATCTGGACCTTAGAAGGTCCAAAGAGTCCCAAATGATTTGCTTTATGCCTTTCCTCTTGAGTTGTGGACTTAGGTTACCATTTTAGAGGTTATTTCACCAAAAGAAGCCTTGTAGGCGTTGCATGGGTGCCAAGATGTGACCTTTTCGTGATTATCATGATGGGGAAGGTCAGATCTACAGATTAGAGAAACAGATCTGACATCAGAAGGCCATTTGAGTTTGAGCATGGAATGAACTCGCCGAGTGCATGAGCAGACTCGACGAGTCGGACCGAGTTGTCCCGTGACTCACACAGTTGGTGACTCGCTGAGTTGGGGGAAAGACTCGGTGAGTCAGTTGGGATTTAGGGGACTGGAAATTCACGTTTGAACTCGCCGAGTCAGTGCCTGACTCGACGAGTTGGGTCAAAGGAGTGGCCATTGACCAATGTTGACCAGAGTTGACTTGTGTTGGCTTAAGGGCATTAGTCAAATTAAGTCAGGAAGGTATTAATTAGAGATGTATTTATGCTATAGGAGGAAGCTAGGTCGGAGGATTGAGCACGAGTGATTATTCGACATCTTCGAGGTGAGTCTTCTCACTATGCCTTACCCGACGGGGTAATTATGTAAGACCGGAAGGTCTTATGTGTAGGATGACAATGTGATGTATGTTGTATATGTTATTTGTTATGATATGAGTATGACGATATGGACCGGAAGGTCAACAGAGTTATGGGATGGAAATCCCCTGAGACACTTGGATCGGAAGATCCCATAGAGCTATGGCCTGGAAGGGCGTATGTGCTGTGCGTGGTATCTTGGGGAACTCACTAAGCATTATTGCTTACCGTTTTCATGTTATGTGTTTCAGGTACCAGTGATGATCTTGGAAAGGCGTCGGCATGATCAGTACACACTTATGGTGGAGATGTTTGAGATTCTGGGAATTTGATTTGCACTTATGTTATGTAAAAACAATTGATACATGTTTTCGAGAATTATGATTGGAGTATTTTTATTAAATTAAAAACGAAAAATTGTTTTAAAATTTCGGTGTTACAGATCTGCTAGATCGGTATCCTGGTATATAGGATGATGCTATGTTAGTGACCTGGTTAGGTCGGTATCCTGGTTATAGGATGTTGTTATGATTGATGATCTGTTAGATTGGTATGATTGTTATATATATATATATATATATATATATATATATATATATGCAAGTGTATGATATTTATGTACATTACATATGTTTGTTGATTTGGAGCTGGGTTGAGGCGGTCCTGCTTTGTGCTGAAGGCCAACATACCCAGGACGGTCCGGATAAACTAAATGCCCTGTAAAGGAATTTAGTCAGTCCGAAGGCCCAGCGAGCGGTCCGGATTGGCTGTAGGTCTTGCAAGGCGGTCCAGACATGCCGAAGGCTCGAAGAGTGGTCCAAATAGACTGAAGGCATGTGAGGCAGACCAGTCAGGCTGACGGCTTATTATGCATGCTTTTTGTTATGTATTTTTTATATGATATGGTTATATTTGTATGGTGTTGGTATTTTGGGGAAACTCACTAAGCTTTATGCTTACGATTTTAGTTTACTATTTCCGGTGCTTTAAATGTCTTGACAAGGCAAAGGCGTAATCGTACACATCCTCGTGTTTTGGACTTATGGTCTCTGGGAAACTCTGATAATAAACCATTTTTGGAAATACAAGTGTAATACTTATTGGTCTTTAAATGTTTTAAAAAGTTTTAAATTGTCTTGAGTTTTATGGGTGTTACAATTTCAAACAAGTTTGTGTCTTATTATTATCATTGACGGAGCACATATTAAAGGGAAATAATTAGGCATCATGTTCCTAGTAGTAGGCATGATGGTAATAACCAAATCCTCCTATTGCATTTGGTGTTGGATAAACTGAAAGTGGGGAGTCATGGATATGGTTTTTATCAAGACTCAAAGAATGTATTGGGGACATGCCATTTTTGGTTATCATGTTAGATAGAGCCAATTCAATTGAAATGACTATTCAAGATGTGTTTCCGAAAACATATCACGGACTCTGTTGTCACCATTTGTTGATGAATATGAGAACAAATATCGAAAAACAATAGAGAACATAATTTTTGTTTTGGGAGGCTGCAAAAGCTTACCAGCAATCTGATTTCAAATAAAGCATAGGTAGGTTACGTCGTGCATTGAACGAAGACTATCATACACGGCTAGATAAAATCGTTTTCGAGAAATGGTCAATGTCATGTTTCCATGTGGTTTGGTACAATATTATGACATCAAATAACGTCGTTTCAATCAATTCGTTATCAAGAGACGTACAAAACTACCAATAATAATGTTGATTGATTTCTTTCGAGCAACTATGCAACAATAATCGTGTCAATGACGTAATGTTGGAGGTAAATATTTATATTATAATACTTTCATAATAATTGTTGTATAACTTTTTGTGCATGACAAGATATACGTAAAAAAAATATAGCTGAAAGCAAAAAAAAAGGTATTACTGAGTACGCTGAGAAGGTTATCGATAAGAGGATCAACAAATCCTCGGGTTTCCGTGTATACGAGATTGATCAAAGCATATGAGGTGACTAACCAAATGAAAAATGGTATATTAAACCTAGAATCTCATTGTTGCACGTGTGAGAAATGAAAATCATCAGGTATACCTTATTCTCATGCTATGGCGGTATTCAAGGAATTGAGATATCAACACTTCAATACATAGGTGTCATCGTATTTCATAATGGAAACATATCGATTGATGTATATAGAGTTTGTGTTTCATGTGCTAGTTTTAGTTGAATACAAAGAACTGGATGAAGTGATGGTTGTATTATCACCATTTCGATTGGGAAGGAGAACTAAGCATTCCTTATAAGGGGTGTGGATACCTTCCCTATCACAACGCATTTTAAAGCCGTGAGGATAGCAGATTCCATAAGATCTCTACAATTAAACGTGACCGTGTGAGAGCAATTCAGGGATGGGTGCCCTCCTGTGAAGTTTTCGTGTCGGGAGCCCAAAGCAGACAATATTGTGATACGTGCTACAGGAGGATGTTACAAAATCCCCTCAATGTGATAATGGGGGCGAATATAATAACACACAATTTCATGAATATTTTTCCACACACGGTATTTAATTTCACTTCTCATGTCCTTACACATCACCTCAAAATGTTAAATCGGAACGAATGCTTCGTACAATAAATAATACCATTCATACCCTTCTCTTTCAAGCCCATATCCCACCCATTTTTGGGTACAAGCCTATCATATGGCTACCATTTACTTAACATAATTCCATCAACCTACATCAAAAACAAAACTCCACATTTTCGCCTTCTCAAACAACATCCAACGTACACTCACCTTCATGTTTTTAGATGCCAATGATTCCCTTACATTCAATACCCACATAAACTCTCTCCCCGCTCCGCACCTTGCATCTTCATCGGCTACCCCTCACATCATCGTGCGTACCGTTGCCTTGAATTGTCATCCCACAAAATTATCATTTCTCATCATCTCATATTTGATGAGAACACATTCCCTTTCCGATCTGTCACCCCAACTAAATCTCCCACTTATACCTTTCTTGATGATGATTATGATCCAACTCCTTCATCTCGGTTTCATTCCCACACCAAAGCTACCATATCTCCATCAACTCCATCTTAAGACCCTACTCCCACCACATCGGTCTCTCCCGAAACCTCTCCCACCTCCAACTCTACCATAGACCCCCTCCCTTCCATCCCATAACAACCCACTTCAAGTGTAACCACTCACCACATGACTACTTGATCCCACAACAGTTTACTTAAATCCGTTGACCCCCTTAATATCCACACATCGTCCATCTCCTCTGTCACACGGTCATACTTACAGGCTATTCAGGATCCTAACTGGCAAAAATCTATGCACGATGAATATAATGATCTTATTGAAAATGGAACTTGGACCCTTGTCCCATGACTTACTGGGGTCAATATTGTTCGCTCTATCTGGCTCTTTCGCCACAGGTTTCATGAATATGGGTCCCTATCTCGCTACATGGCACGACTTGTAGCTAATGCCTAATGGTCGCAGCCAACAACAGTGTATAGATTATGAAGAGACTTTCAACCCGATTGTCAAATCAAAAACTATTCGTACTATTCTCAACATTGCGGTGTCACACAATTGGCCGATTCACCAGTTGGACGTGAAAAATGCATTTCTTCACGACAATCTTTAAGAGACAGTTTACATGCACCAACCTCCCAGATTTAGAGATCCTTAGTTTCCAGATCATGTATGTCACCTACAAAAATCTTTATATGGTCTCAAATAGGCACCCAAAGCTTGGTTTCATAGATTTGCTTAACATGCCTCTACTATTGGTTTTTAGCATAGTCGCACTGACCCATCTTTGTTTATTCTTCAGACTTCTGATGATATGGCATATCTATTACTTTATGTTGATGATATTATTCTCACCACTTCATCTATAGCTATGTTTCAACAGGTTATTTCAAAAATGAGCAATGAGTTTGTCATGACAGATCTCGGAGTTCTGAACTATTTTATGGGTATATCTACAGTTCGATCTACTACTGGCTTATTTCTTTCTTAGCGGAAATACACCAGTGACAATCTCCAGCGTGCTCATATGATGAACTGCAATCCCTGTCGCACACCTGCTGAACCAATTCGCAAACTGTACTCCTCCGGGCCTCCCATTCAGGACTCGACTCTCTATCACAGTCTAGCTGGCACTCTTCAGTACCTGACATATACCAGACCAAATATTGTGTTTGTTGTTCAGTAGATATGTCTTTACATGTACGACCCCAAAGAGCAGCACCTCCATGCTCTGAAGTGTATTCTTCGCTACATTCGAGGTACCCTCGATCATAAGCTACAAATTCATGTATCCACTACTACGTCCCTCACAACTTACTCTGATGCAGACTAGGGGGTGTCTTGCTTCCTGACGTTCCACTTCAAGATATTGTGTATTCCTTGGATACAACCTCAGTTTATGGTCCTCCAAGCATCAAGGTGTCGTTTCCCGATCCAGTGCAGATGCGGAATATCGTGGTGTGGCCAATGTTGTAGCCGAAACGGCTTGGCTTCACAATCTTCTCCTAGAGCTCAGATGTCCCACCAAAAAAGCAACCTTAGTCTATTGTAACAATGCTAGTATGGTATACATGTCTTCTAACCCGGTCCAATACCAACGGACCAAGCATATAGAGATCGATATTCATTTTGTTAGAGACGAGGTTGCTCTCGGACACATACATGTCCTACATGTCTCTTCGACAACTCAGTATGTAGATATTTTTACCAAGGGACTCCCGTCTACTCTGTTTATTGACTTTCGTTCCAGTTTAAACGTTCGTTTTATACCTTCCAACAAAAATAATGGAGATGTTAGTGTATGTATATCCAACCCATCTTGTATGTAGCCCACATAGTTTGTATATAGTCCATATGTTGGCCTCATTGTAATCATGTATATATACCTTGTAACTCTCGGTATGACAAAGTAATATTCAATTGTGATAATACTTAATAATCAAAGTTTATTTATTAAGATATATGATTAATTTTTAGGGGATTGTTTATTTATGTTTTAATAGTATGTTACCCAGTCTATAGTATGTTTATAGTGAAAATTACATAAATGCCCTACGAACTTTCTAGGGTTTATCTTTTTAGTCCCTAAACAATTTTTGTGGCCTTATAAGGGAACGAAGTTGTGTTTTTCGGGTCGATTACATCATTTTGGCCAAAATGAAGGAGTCACCTGGTTACTTCTTTGACATATTGACATTTTTTGACCAATTTTCTTATATTGCCTTTGAATTTTCCCCACTCTTGGACTCTCTCTCTCTCTCTCTGACTTTGTGAAAGTCAACTTTTCCCTCCCTCCCACTGAATTACTGCTAAGGAACGAAGGGGGAACAAGAGCGGTCAAGGATTGTCACCCTCGACCACCCACTCCCACTGGGAACCACCAAGAGTCGCCACCAGCACCCACCATCGTGTTCTCTTGGGCTGCCAAGTGCCAACACAACCCACACCCACCCATTATCACTGTTGTTGCCGTGGATGGAGGTCGATATAATGTATGCCAAAATGACCCGCTTTCAAAGGATCAACTCCAATCAATCTCTCGGATCGTCTAAACCAAGTCCTCCGGTGGGCCCTGGGCTTAGTCGAGATCTTTTTCAGTCGGCACAACCCCGTTTGGTATGGCTACAAAGGCGGTAACCTAAAATGGCTCGAGCGGTTATCCTATGTCAACACCACCTTCTACCCCTTCACCTCCCTCCCCCTCCTCGCATACTGCACCCTCCTTGCCATCTTCCTCCTCACCGGAAAGTTCGTCATGCCGGAGATTAGCACCTTAGCAAGTCTCTTCTTCATTTCTCTTTTTCTCTCCATTTTCACCACCGGAATCCTCGAGCTACGGTGGAGCGGTGTCAGCATTGAGGAGTGGTAGAGGAACGAGCAATTTTGGGTGATCGGGTACCAATCGTGGGGCCCACTATTTGGGAAGTTGTTCTTTGCGTTTTGGGTGATTGTTCATCTTTATCCGTTTCTTAAAGGTCTTATGGGAAAGCAGAATAGGACCCCGACTATTGTGCTTATATGGTATATACTTCTTGCTTCGATCTTCTCGTTGCTTTGGGTCCGGATTGACCCGTTTGTGTTGAAAACTAAAGGACCCGATGTCTGTACTCAGAACAAAGAAGATGAAAGCCGACCTGATGTCTGTATTCAGAACAAAGAAGATGAAAGGGGAGAGAGACCTATAATTGATTCAGATGGAGACATCAGGTGGGTGTCGGTTGACTGTGAAGAAAATATGGAGATTGTCGATCGATTTTAAGAAGAATAGAGGATGTGATTCATAATGTATGTGTTATAATGAGATGCATAATGGATTTGGGGATTTAAGGGTATAAGGATCGTTTGTTGTGCATGTGTGTGTGTGAGAGAGGGAGAGAGAGGTGGGCCCCAAGTTTTGTCTATATGTCCCTTAAACCGGCTAAAACAAGTAAAGGGGACTAAAAAGACAGGTAGCCCACAACTTGGTTCCCTCATAAATCCACGAAAAAACTTAAATGACTAAAATGGTCAATCCTAAAAACTTTATAGAGCGTGTGTGTCATTTTCCCTATGTTTATAACATATTTATGTTTTCTCATTACCGATACATCTTTTATAACCATTTTTTCGATAATTTAAACTAATATAAACTCACAAACAATGTGAGATAAGATAATCAATTATTCCAGAAAAGGTCTTTTATTTTGTATTTATGAATATATATTTAGATACATCATTGATTATTATTATTCTTTTACATTATATATCTAATAAAATATTACTTTGCTTATAGAAGAATAAATACGTCTCTAAGGTTTAACGTGCTTACAGCATGCATTAAATATCCAAACACATGTTCCATTAAATTTGCAGCAAACACGTTTAAACTAAAATTAACGGATGGTCGAATGAGCTGTCGTCATCTACAAATATTATCCTTTAATTTCAAAGCTATAAAAGTAGATATGGTCGTATAGGTAGCCATATACTCATCTCCTCTCTCTATTCTAATAAAAGAATAGGTTTAATCTCATATTGACAAGTGTCATGCAATGAGAACACCTTATTAATATTATATATTACTAGGCGAATTCCCGCGCGTTGCGCGGGAATAAAATTATATAGTTAAAATAATAACTTTTACCAAATTATTATTTAATATTTCTACTTTGAAATAAAATGTTAGTAGTAAAGCAAACATATAATTAACATATTAGTTTTATTACACATTATAGTTTTATTTTTAAGTCGTTGTGATATATACAATTATTTGATAATTTTATAAACCGTTTAAAATTGTGTAAATTATATATCAAATGAATGATAATATAACGGGTAACAAAACGTATGAACAACAATATGAACTGCAACTTTTAGTAACATAAAAATAGATAAACATTTATTATAACATTTGTATTAAAAAATATATATATACAACGAATAATAAAAAATATGAAAAATAAACACTATAATTTTTAATAACATAAAAACACTAAAACATCTATTATAATATTTATATTAACTCTTCATATTTAAATCACAAATCTCTTCAAATACATTAATGTTTTTAGAGAGCAAAACTTTACAACTTATAAAAGAAAGAAAAATAAAAAATTATTTGTGATTACTAATTAATAATCATAAGTTAAAAAACTCTTGAGTTGTAACTAATAAATATACATAAATTAGAAAACTTTTGAGTTGTAGCGTGAGTTTCAAATGAATGCGGTACTTGGAAATATTCATTTATTATTATTATTATTATTATTATTATTATTATTATTATGGAAATTGTTTCTTATAAATAGTTCTTATGAATAGTTAACTTCCACAATTTTTGTCTATTTTAGTCCATAGACTTTATGTTGTTTTTTTGGCAGAATTCGTCCCTGTACTTTGGCAACTTTGGTCCTCATTTTTTAGCCATTTTGACACTTTTGGTCATTGTAATCGATATTTTTATATTTTTAGGAACCTTTTAATATTTAAAGTTTAACCACAAAACTTTAACGTTTTGATAACTTTGATCCATTTTCTATTTAGAAACCTTTTAATATTTAAAGTTTGGCCACAAAACTTTAACGGTTTGACAACTTTGGTCCTCATTTTTTAGCCATTTTGACACTTTTGGTCCTTGTAATTGATATTTTTACATTTTTTAGGAACCTTTTAATATTTAAAGTTTGGCCACAAAACTTTAACGGTTTGACAACTTTGATCCCTTTTCTATTTAGAAATCTTTTAATATTTAAAGTTTGGCCACAAAACTTTAACGGTTTGACAACTTTGGTCCTCATTTTTAGCCATTTTGACACTTTTGGTCCTTATAATCGATATTTTTACATTTTTTAGGAACCTTTTAATATTTAAAGTTTGGCCACAAAACTTTAACGGTTTGACAACTTTTATCCCTTTTCTATTTAGGAACCTTTTAATATTTAAAGTTTGGCCACAAAACTTTTAACGGTTCGATAACTTTGGTCCTCATTTTTTAGCCATTTTGACACTTTTAGTCCTTATAATCGATATTTTTACGTTTTTTAGGAACCTTTTAATATTTAAAGTTTGGCCACAAAACTTTAACGGTTTGACAACTTTGATCCCTTTTCTATTTATGAACCTTTTAATATTTAAAGTCTGGCCACAAAACTTTAATGGTTCGACAACTTTGATCCCTTTTCTAAAAACTTGCTAATTCCTACCGCTTTAATTCTTTAGCTATTTTCACACTTATGGTCCTTGCAGTCAGAACTTTTACATTTTTTCATAAAAACATGAACAAAACGGTCCGGAGCAAAGCCCGGGCTTGTCATCATTGCACTTTCTACGTTTGTCATATTTATCGATTCAGAAACAACATTGAAAACTTCTGACCCCCCGCGTAGCGAGGGTAACCTTTCTAGTTATTATTATTATTATTATTATTATTATTATTATTATTATTATTATATTCGCCTAAATAATTGGTTTTGATGCATCATTTTAATCCCTTCAATTATTAAACATAAAGGTATTTAATTATAAACTTATAACATACATAGGTGCATATACATGTTAAACAAATCACATATAATATATATATATATATATATATATATATATATATATATATATATATATATATATATATATATATATATTCGTAAATGTCATATGTAATTCTTGTCATAGTAATATGGATAAGTTACTTTTATATAAAGAACATATCATGATAAGTCTATCATAATTACATATCAAATGTTCAAAATTATATTATCTTTTAAATATTGTCTTTTAAATATGTTGTGTAGGATAACCCAACAAAAAATAGATGTTACATATGCATACATTTAAATCAAAAGAAAAAACTAACATTCGTCAACTTTGCAAAAACAAAAAAAACCTATATCCATTTTATGAATCTTCTTTTTTCATTTAACACCATTCAACCGTAGAAACTTGATGACAATTTTTCACTAACCTGCAATCAAAATATTTTTCTTGAAAAAGAAGAATCAGAAATATATTCCAAGCAAAACATTCAAGATTGAGTAATACACACAAATGACATATAAAGATTAAATGAGAAACTGAATATAAAGAAAGAATATAAAAGATTCATTTGTTTTGGTTGAAAGAAACAATAATATTACAATTACCATCGATGCGACATAACCCATTTCTTCAAATCATCATATTTGGATCATGAATGCTTCAATTATATGAAAAATTTTGAATCACAATATCTTTAAATCCTTCATACATGTAAGATTTTATATAACACAAAAGACACAAAATATTGGTCTTTTTATAGTAAACTTTTCACTAAATGCTAATTAAACATAATATAAGTTATAAAACTTTTGAGTGTTAAATCATAATTAAGAAAACTTTTGAGTTGCATTAGTTAATAAAGGGAGTTTCAAATGAATGTGGTTTGAGGAAGTTAACAAAGGGGTTTCAAATGCATGAGATTCAAGAAAAAATGCTAGCTTTATAAGCATGTATGATTATCATGCCACTTGTCAACCTATTAATTATTCATTTCAAATTTCAAATTTTAAATTTCTCATTTTATATTTATTAAATTAATAATTCATTTTTAATTTTAAATCTCAAATTTTAAAATTTCTTCCTTTAGTTATATTAAATTAATAACATTAGATTAAAAAATAATATAAAATTAATATAAATTATAAAATGATATAACTCCACACATTTATTTAAATCAACGATTATAATTTTATATAATTAAAAAAAATATCTCTTAAGTAATAATTTATTTAAAATAATTGATTAATAATTTTGATTTTTTAATAGGAAAGTTTAATTAATTTTATAACCGTGGTTATCACGGGTTATAAACTAGTCTATTTTAATAAATAAATGTTTTTTTTGTCACTTGTCATAATGTATTAAATGTTATTTTGTGGTTATTTTGAATTAAAAAACATTTTCATTATAATAATTTTTTTTTTAATTTTCTTATAAATTCAAAGTTCTCAAATATTTAAACATTTATATATATATATATATATATATATATATATATATATATATATATATATATATATATATATTAAATTAATTCATGTAATACATGAGTCTCACAGCTAGTATCATAAAAAATGAAAAGGAAAAAAATTAATAATAAAATTTAAAAATCACGTCAATTTATACGTCAATTTATGATCACATTTTGTTATCATCACTGGAATATACCTGTGCTTTTGACATAAATAAAATTAAAAATAAAGTTAATATGTTTAGCCCTGTGGCTATGGTTTTAGTTGTGGAAAATTGATGTCGAACATCCTCATAGTTTCAAATTAAAAGTAAAATTTAAAAAACAGACACGTTAATTTATGATCACATATTAACATTTTGTTACCATCAAATCATCTCTAGTGATGATTGTACCACCAAAGACCTTTGGGATAAGTTGTATGAATTTTTCAAAAACAACAAAATGTCTCGGATATTACAACTACAAGATCAATTTCACAATAAAATGCATCCCATCCATGCGTATACTCCCTACGCTACTCGTCATCTGTCAGCAGTTGTAACGCCCGCGTTTCATGTTAGATTAAGTCATAGCCTGTAATCGCTTTAGTTAACCATTGTAATCTTTATATGAATGAATAAGAAAATGGTTATTCATATATTTATGTGCTTATGTGTTCTATAGGATATTAGATGTATTTAACAATAAAATAAATAAAATTTATAATACGCGTCGAAGATAAAAGATTACTTAGGACAAATAATCTTAACCTAGTCGTAGTATAGGTCACAAGGATTTTGGAGATATAAGGATTTAAGCTTCTTCGAAGTTTCGCGATTAAACCGACATGACTCTGCGTCTCGTAAAAAAGTAGATTGTGACAAATTACTTTTTAGCCTAAGAGCTCCAAACGAAAGTCATAGTAGTCGT
Source organism: Lactuca sativa (assembly GCF_002870075.4). Taxonomy (NCBI): domain Eukaryota; kingdom Viridiplantae; phylum Streptophyta; class Magnoliopsida; order Asterales; family Asteraceae; genus Lactuca; species Lactuca sativa. The sequence continues at coordinate 125,774,856 of NC_056630.2, read as the reverse complement.
TAAACTGAGAGTGTGCATATAGAGAACGTCCAAATCTGACTTCGTGAAAGGAGTTTATGATTTTTCTATGATTCGGCAGAGCAGTTTTCTGCTTAAAAATTGAATTTTCTATCGGTCCACTTTTAGCCAAGATGGTCTAAACGAGAGTTGAAGATCTCGTTGTTAGGAGTCCGACGATAAAAAGTCTGTCGAAAACGGATATATTATGAGAGAATTATGCTTTTTATACGGGATTTAACAGTCTAAGCGTGTGTGAAAAATATAAAGTCAAAATTAGCCGACGGAGTCTAAACGAAAGTTGTAGATCTCGTCGACAGATTTATGGGGATATAAAGAATGTAGAAATTGGATTTTGTATGAAAGAGACATACAATTTTGAAAATCTGAAAAATGGTACGCGCCCGACAAGACCATGCAACCCCACCCACTCTGCGACACGTGTCAGGACAGTATTACGCCATGTCACTATATCCCGACCAGGAGTGCGGCGCGCCACCATGATTCATGACTCGCATCCCAAAAATTTAACCTACAAATACCAGCTCATTCCTTCATTTCTCCTCTCACAATTTCAATCGAATTATCTCTGAAATTTTCGTTGTTTAGCCCATTTTTCCTTCATTTTATTCTTCGGAGAAGCCGTGCGACACCCCTGCGTACTCATGTGAGTATTAACTTTCGACTAGCAGATCCTGAGTCAGTATTCTACTTGCATAGATCCTGGTTCTAGTCTATGGTACTCTGTAAGTGAGCTACTTTAGGGAATAATTCCTAGACTGGATTTAGTGAGGTGTTTAAAATGGGATTTCCAAACAGTATACTCGGTATACCAAACGAGCCCTACCTCCGATATGATCCTACTTGGTTATTACTTGGTTAGATCTTGAAGTAGACTTTGGGATTATTGAGGAATCTAAATCCTTAGGATAATAGACTAAGACTTAGTGTTATATCCATTTAGGTCTTTTGGAAAAAGTGTAAGGCAAAGCTCTGCCCGATTTACCGATCGCCAGACACTTTTTTCAAGTGAGTGCGTAGTTCCTATCAAGATCATAATCTAAAATAAAGGTATTATTTATAAGAAACAAGAAATGCTTGCATGTATTATCTGTGTTATATGCTATTTGTATAATTAGGATAATAGTATAATACTATTGAATTAGAAACTGTATTGGGAGTCGAATGCCTTTAGTTATAAGTCTTGCCTTAGGTTTAAGAATAAGACTTTTAAAGGACACTTAGTTGAGATTAATTTAAGTATCGATTAGGTCTCATGACTGGGGTAGGGTGTGTGAGATCATAGCGGAGTGTTTCTCCTCTTTCTTGGATGACCAGAAATGGTGGGTCCAGATCAGACAACTGACAAGTATGTCTGGGTTATCGACCCAAGTAGATGAAAACACTTGACTATTCTAGGCAGTCTAGTGAATTACGTTTCTATCATGGACTTATAACCCATTGACGTAGAAAAAATGGGATACTATATTTATGAAATTTCTGAACATTGTTTTCCTTATATGACTTATACTGGCCAAGGACACCCCTATCTATGTAGTCAAACAGTTGTTCAAACGATTCATCAGGTTGGGTGATTCCTCCAGATAATCGTTGCATTTAGGATTTGTGAGGATTAGTTGGGTTGGGTAGTTAGTCTTAGGTCAAATTTTATATAAATTACCTGATAACATTGTTGCAGGAATGATATTATTTAAAATATTATGGGCTTGAAACCCTACGTATCTCACCAGATTTTCCCAAACCCAACGCACTCATTTTTATGGATCACAGGCAGTAGAACCAAGGCTCTTATAATCTAGTTAGGATGTTGAGTGGAATAAAGAGATGTGCCTAGTCTCTCAATGTAATTCATGCGCTCGTCCACCTGAATATCCTCCAATGGAACCACTGCGGAATCATCAACCAAACACTTTCGTACCTGGGAGACATGAAAACTACTATAGATCTGACTAAGCTCTGCTCGTATATCCAAAGAATATGCGACCCTACCCACCCGGGCTAACACCCTGAAAGGACCAATATACCTAGGGCCCAACTTACCCCGCTTCCTGAATCGGATGATACCTTTACAAGGTGACACCTTCAGGAGTACAATATATCCAACCTGAAATTCCAAGTCTGACCGACGTCTGTTTGCGTAACTTTTGTTGACTATGTGGTGTCTGAAGTCTAACGCAGACCTGCTGAATCAATTCTGTCGTCTTATGCACTACCTCAGTACTCCCCATGACCTGCTAACTGACCCCACCCCAACATATCGGGGTCCTATATTTCCTTTTGTAGAGTATAGTCCTTTTGGGTTGCCCTCAAACCTAGCAATTGGACATGATGACTTTAAAAGAGACAAGTTAATTTATTATTTGATTAATAAATTGAAATAAGAAGTTTATTAATATATTATGAAAATAAGATATTGATTAGAAAAGTTATTATTTAATTAATAATTAATCAACAATTAATTGGAATTAATTTTGGGATTAATTGGATTAACTAAAAGTACAGGGACTGTTTGGTTATTTATTGAAAGTTGAAGAAGCAAGGATCTAGAACCTCATGGGATGAGGTAGACAAAAATCCTCTAGGTTAAGCCTAGAATATTTCATCCAAGGCTCCTTGGATAAGTAGATTGGGTTGCTTGGTCACCAAGTAAATCAATCTAGGGCTTATCCCTTAAACCCTAGCTTTGGCCCTAAGATTCCTCAACTATATAAGGTCATATCTAGCCCCATATTTCGTATACTCATCTCTTCCATAAGGCTTGGACGAAAATTGTTACTTTCCCTATCCTCTCTCTTAAGTCATCCTCTTGCTAGCTTGGGTGTGAACCATTAGAGACACGACACTTGTGATGCTTGCTTCCAAGAGATCTACAAGAAGGAATCATTGTTATTTACTACAATAACAGTTACGATATGTAATCCCAAACCCTAATTTTTGTTTTTAGAAAATTACCTAGGGTTCTTAGGATTTATTATGTGATGTTCTTAGTTATAGGTTCAATAGAGAAAACATAGATCCTATTTAGGTTGCATGCAAACTGAATGTGACAACCCGAAATTTATTCCGTCATTTTTAACCCCTTTTTCCGTTAATAAGCCTCGTTTTATTTAACTGTCCGTTAACTTTTGGACTGGTTAATCGGGTGCGACCAAAAGCCCCGTTTAACGGCAGTATCGGGTAGATTTTCACTGAGCCTCAACTCAAGCCCCTATATAAGGGGGGAGTGGACTTCATTTCCACCCTTTTCCCTCTCTCTCTCTCTACACTCTCTCTCTACAACTTATTTTCGAGCCAAAAACGCCCGTTTCGAGCCGCAAACGAGTAAGCAATCTACCCTAACTTGTTGTATAACTTAGTTAGCATGCAAATTTGGGTTTAAAACATCAATTAGGGGCTAATACATGTGTTTACGGCCCAAGAACTCTCTTGGACCGTGAACACCCTTAAATGGGGTTTTTAAGCCCCAAAACCCCTCAAAACTACCCCTAAGGCTTAGATATGGTTAAATGACTTATGGGAACGGACTTAGAACACCTTGAACATAACTTTTGGGGAGTAAACTTGAGTTTACTGCCCAAGAACATGCTTGGGCCATAAACTCCTCTTCATGGGGAGTAAACTCAAGTTCAAGTGTTAGAAATGCCCTCAAACACCTCCTATGGACTTGGAAAATATCTAGAAGCAACCCCCATTGAAGGAAATGCTTTAAACAATAAAGAAACCAAGGAAATAGGAGTTTAAGACCGTAAGCCCCCATAGAATTGGTCCATGGGCCGTAAACTCCCATTAAGTGCCCAAATGATGCCCTAAACTCCCCATTTGACTTGGAAAAATGCATAGGATTTTATTCTCTATCATTTAAGTCCTTAAAACACCAAAAGAACATGCATATAGGAGCTTACGGCCGTAAACTCCTTGTTTATGGCCGTAAACTCCTCAAATGGTCCATTTAATGCCTTAAAATCCATTCATACACTTTGTTTTGGACCTAGCATAATTCTACAAGTGATATAAGACCTTTTAGCATCCTAGAACACCCTCAACATGAGTTTATGGCCGTAAACTCATGGGGAGTTAGTCCCAGGGCCATGAACTCTATAAAGAGTTTACTCTTGAAGAGTAAACTCCCTATCTAGGCCATACACACCCTTAAATATTACCCGAGACATTCCAAGCACTTAACCAAAGTGTTTTCCGCACTTTAGGATGCGTATACGTGTTTAATTAGTAATATATTTACTAATTGTATGTAAACATATGTCATCATATGTTAATAGGTCACTAAGTGCGTTCAAGTCTTTACTTGACACCGAACACCCAACCGGCACCTTCGTCGGATCCACTTACAATAGGTGAGTTCATACCCCTTAATGAACCTTTTCAACTGATTTTACATGTTTTAGGGGGGAATACAAGTTAAACATGTCAGTTATCATATCAATCACATGTGATTGATAACCTGAATGCACAAGGATTTTATTACACTGATAACTGTTTTGCCAAGTATGATACTGTAAATGGTTTTCCAAAACGACTTTACTTGTTCAAATCTTTACTTATATTGTTTTATCAAAGCTATAACCAAAATTTGTTTATGAAAGGTTTTCAAAGGATTTCTAAAGGATTTCAAACTTATTTTACAAAAGAACACCAAGTCGTGATTTGCTTAAGTATAAAGGTTTTCTAAAGTTTTTCATCAAAGTTTTCTTCCATGTTTTTATACTCCTACTTGGTTAAGATACTACTGCTTCACTTCTACTTAGTTAATGCTCCTACTTGATAACGCTTTTACTTCGTGAAACACTTCTACTTAGTGATACGCTTCTACTTATCAACGTTTCTACTTCACGATACACTTATACTTGTTAACGCTTTTACTTCACGATACGCTTTTACTTCACGATACGCTTCTACTTCACGATACGCTTCCACTTAGTTAAAGGTATGCCTGTACTTGTATAGTTATATAAATAATGATTAAAGGACTTAGGAAGGCTAGTTCGCCCTATTTCCTTTTCTTCGTTGAGATGTGGTCTGGTGGGATCGGATATCCATCCGAAGGCCGTTTGATCATTAATTATATATCATGTATACATGTATAGACATATGGGTTGACATCGACCGGTTCAGTTATGAGTCTCTACTGCTAATCCAACACTTACATCAGAATCCACTATTCGGGATACATCTTCAAGACACGGCCTTCTCCGTTGTCTAGTTGGTAACCAGAGTCTCTTGTAGGGAGAGTGGACATTGTGTGTATAGATCTATACGGGATTGACACTCCCTCACCCTAACTGCTAGCTACAGTCCACGGCCTACCAAGCCAAGGGGTGACAAATGTCACATCTTTATTTTGACGCTTGCAGGGCGTCGAGTTCTCTAGTGTCTATCAGTATGGTTACGAGTATCTCGGGGTTACCTTATAATTCATGGCCTTAAGGTAACGACGCTTAACACTGTATGCTAGAAATACACACCTCAAATATACACACCTAGAATTACACTATTTTTAGACCTTGCTAGACGTATCATTCACTTGATACTGTCTAGGGTCTGTATCCACTATTTTAGACCTTACTAGACATATCATTCATTTGATCCTATATGGGGTCTGTGTCTCTTTGTTTTTAGACCTTGCTAGATGTATCATTCATTTGATCATGTTTGGGGTCTGTGTCTCTTTGTTTTTAGACCTTGCTAGACGTATCATTCATTTGATTCTGTCTGAGGTCTGTGTCTCTTTGTTTTTAGACCTTACTAGACGTATCATTCATTTGATACCGTCTGGGGTCTGTATCTCCTCTTGTTAGACTGAGCCAGGCGTGTTGTTCATTCGATACTCTCCTGGAGTCTATGATCTCTTTCGCCTTAGTCAGCAGTCTTCACTGCTAAGGCATACATTATTTTCCCTGATATTCTCCTACTTTCTTTAAAATCAAACACCGTATTTTGGTAATGATAGTGTTTAAGGGAAAATATCTTTTCACAACATAACTCAGTCAGGTCTTGGTATAAGACTACTTTTATTGAAGAAAATATAGGATTTTCTGGAAAGGACACTAATACACTGTAGACTCTAAACTACCACTTTTATAAAGTTATTTTGAACTTACACAAATGACACTAAAGACTTATGAACTCACCAGCATTTATAAAAAATGTTGATACTCGCTTTCAAAATAACTTGTATTCTCAGGTCAGCAATAGACAGGTACATCTCAGGCGCTTTTGGTGAAGACCGTTTAGTACCGAGCTGCACCTTTATTTTTACTTGTATTGTCTTAATGATTCTATACAATGTAAACCATGTAAAACTATTACTATTAATGCAATGGTTGTTGTACTTTGATTACTATACTGCATATATTGTGATACTTGACATGACGTCATCCACCCCAGAACGTTTCCGCCGTTCTGGTTTTGGGGTGTGACACTGAAGGGTTTTAAGTTTATTTGTTACTTAAATTCTATTAGTGGTATCAGAGCGTTTGGTTTATTTTCAATTGAATATGTATAATTGTTGAATTATATCAATTAGGGTTTATAGAAAGTAAACCCTAAAAGGCATGTATTTCAACTAGGGATAGGGTTTTTCGAAACCCTAGCCCACCTTTCTTGGATTTCGAAATTTATGGCTAGCCTTTTGAAACCCTAGCGTTCCTCCCCAAGTTTTTGAAATGGCTAGGATATTAGGGTTTCAAAATTTTGGTAATTATTATTTTACTTGCCTAAAAAGAAATAATTAAATTTGGAATAAATCCTATACCCTAATTTTCAAAATTGGAGGGTAAGGATTAGGATTAAATTATTTGATTAATTTAATTAGTTAATCCTTATTTGATTTGATATATTTAACTAAATGTTAATTAATAGATAAATATTAAATCATTTGGTTTATTTTTAAATTTAAATTATAAACCTAGTATTTTGAAAAGTTTTAAAATACATCTTATACTAAATGTAAAATTAAAAGATTAATTATTACTATATGTATAAGACTAAGTCATTCAAATCGTTAGTACACCTCATTCACAAAGCCATACTATAAGGAGAATTTAAGGAAGCGACCTATAAAATGACTGCCACTGGGTATCCATTCTTACCCACCGCTCTCTTGCATTGAAACACCCCAAAAATACGGTCCAAAATTTTCATTTTTAAATCATTAATAAAACCATAGATATCCAAAACACATGTCATAATAGGTGCCCCGCCCAAACTCAGCTGCTATGAGATACGGGCCCCGCCCACACTCAACTACTAAACATACATACAAGTATCATACAAACAATAAGTATAACTAATTCTATCAATCAGGAACATATCCATAATTAAATTAGGCTATGAGATACTGGCCCCGCCCACACTCAACTAATAGGGAGATACGGGCGTCTCCCACACTCAACTACTAACATAATCATACTGCGGGTCGGCCTTGGTGCCGTAGACCCGTTCCTACTGAAGGAGACTCACCTCGCAATGCTAGTTGCTGAAAACTCGAATGGGGAATCTCTAACTGCTGCTCTGGCGACTCCCTGACTATCAATTTCATAATAAAACTTAATCAAAATCTGATAATCCTTCTTAGGGTAAAATGACTAATTTACCCCTGTTCAAATTCAACGTTTGGGTCAAAGTCAACCTTCTGGTTGCACTAACTCACCGATTCCTAGATCCTAAAATCGCGATCTAACTTGTCGAGTCTCCTCCTGACACATCGAGTTTTTAGGTCATTCACAGTCACGATCTATCGATTTAACTCGCCGAGTCCCTTCACCGACTCGTCGAGTTCTTGCCTTAAGCTAAGACGGGACAACCTAAATCAACTTGTTGAGTCCCTCTATGGACTCTCCGAGTGCCCCTGTCTGATTGATCCATCTCAATAAATTTAGCTCCTACTCTTCATATCCAAGCTCCAAACTTCATCTACTCCTTGGGAATACACTTTTAAGGGTAAATTTTCCAACTTAGCCCGCCATTATTCCTTCTTAATGGGTTTAACTTAAACTCTAACTTCTCTAAAACACAAATCTAGGTCCACAAGCCATAACACCCTAAACCAAGGCACAATATACTAAATCTAGGCTTTGAACATCAGTTGGACACATAAAGTTGCAAACTTTCCTTCCATGCATGGTCTTTTAGGGCTAAAAAGGCCACATAAATGTTTATAGTTTGCATGGGGCTTCCATGGTCATAAAGTTTGCACCTTTATGCCATGGAACCCTTCCTAGATGCCATATCTGATATATAAGTCACTTGGGACATCCAAATCCCAAAGACCAAGGTTCTTGCACCAACCCTCATAAAATAGAAATAAATAGATCTAAGAAAAGAATGATCAAGTTAAGGACTTGATTTCCAGAAAATGTAGCAAATGGATTGTAGTTCATGGATCTACTTCTTCCCTCTTGAGACTTCTATCTTCTTCTTCTTCCACAAGCTTCAAAAGTGCATAAATATCACTCAAAATAGCTCACACACTCAAGGCACTAGGGTTTCGTGGATTAGGGTTTGGGACAAGGAGGTTATAAATGAGGCCAAGGGGTGGTGATTGAGATGCTTAAATAAGGTGCAATACCCCGAAATTAGGGTTTCACTCTGCCATGCCTACTCGCCGAGTCGAGAGCTCTTGAATCATCGAGTAGGCGGCTGAATTCCGCGTCCAAGACTAACTTCTACTCGATGAGTCTGGGGCTTCCAACTCGTTGAGTAGATTTCAAAATATGAACAATTTGTAAATAAATGCGTACAAAAGTCTGGGCATTACAATTCTCCCCCACTTGTCTTAGACTTCGTCCTCGAAGTCTGCTGTGCCTGAAAACAACTCTAGGTAGTGCTCCTTCATCTCCTCCTCGGGCTCCCATGTCCACTCTGAACCCTTGCAGTGTTGCCATTACACCCTCACTAACTGAACAACCTTGTTCCTCAAGGTTTTCGTCTTGCGATCCAGAATCGCCACCGGTCTCTCGATGTAGTTCAGGTTGTCTTCAACCTAAATATCCTCCAAGGGCACAATCACTGAATCATCCACTAAGAACTTACGCAACTGAGAAACATGGATAATGATGTGGATCTGACTGAGCTCTGCCGGTAGATCCAACCGATAAGCCACCCTGCCTACCCAGGCTAAAACCCTAAAAGGACCAATGTACCTAGGGCACAACTTGCCTCGTTTCTAGAACCGGATGACACCTTTCCAAGGTGACACCTTAAGGAGGACCATATCGCCCACCTGAAACTTTAAATCTGAACGCCGCTTATCGGCGTAGCTCTTCTGACGACTCTGAGCAGTCTGGGGCCTGCTCCGGACCTGCTGGATCTGCTCTATAGCCTTGAGTACTACCTCAGTACTCCCCATGACTCTATGAATGACCTCACCCCAACAGATTGGGGTCCTACACTTCCTCCCGTAGAGCGTCTCGAAGGAGGTCGGTCTATGCTGGTGTGGTAACTGTTGTTATATGAAAATTCCACTAACAGAAGATACATATCCCAACTGCCACTGAAATCCAAAACACATGCGCGCAACATGTCCTCAAGAGTCGATATTGTTCTCTCACTTTGTTCGTCTGTCTGAGGGTGGAAGGCAATCCTGAAGTGGAGACGAGTACCCATCTCCTCATGAAACCGCTTCCGAAATCTGGAAGTGAAACAGACATCTTGGTTTGACACCACCGAGACAGGTACCCCATGCCGTGCCACTATCTCTCGCACGTATATCTTGGCCAACTTCTCAACTGATATGCTCTCCTAGATCGGTATAAAGTGAGTGCTCTTGGTCAACGGATCCACGATGACTCACATCGAATCTACTCAACGTGCGGTCCTGTGAAGCTTGGTAATGAAATCCATGGTGATATCCCCCATTTCCACATGGGAATGTCTAGCGGTTGCATCTTGCCATGTGGTCTCTGGTGCTCAGCCTTGACCTTCTTGCGGGTCAAGCACCACTCCACGTACCAAGCAACATCCCGCTTAATGTAAGGCCACCAATAATCAGGGCGAAGATCTCGATACATCTTTGTCGCCCCAGGATGGATGTTGAACCTCGACTTATGGGCCTCATCCATCAGAACTTGCTGCACTCTGCCCCAATATGGAACCCAGACCCTCCCATGCAGGGTCAACAACCCTCGGCTGTGATAATATAATGAGACCACCCGACCTACAATCCGCTCGCACTTCTGGTGCTCTTCCTTCAGGCACTCAACATGCGCCTCTCTAATTTGTTCTAGTAGTGGTGTAATCATTGTCATCCTCACAACATATATCTCTAATCAGAGCCGCCACCGCCTTGCGGCTCAGGGCGTCAGCCACCACATTGGCCTTCCCCGAGTGGTAAAGGATCTCACAGTCATAATCCTTCACCACATCTAACCACCGACGCTGCCTCATGTTCAGATTCAGCTGATCCATGAGGTACCTCAAACTCTTGTGGTCCATGTAAATGGTATAACGAACCCCGTAGAGGTAATGCGGCCAAATGTTGAGGGCAAAAACCACAACCCCCAAATCTAAATCATGCATCGGATAATTAGCCTCGTGAGACTTTAGCTGCTTCGACGCGTAAGCTATCACATGACCACTCTGCATCAAAACGGCACCCATGCCCATTATCAACACTTCACAATAAACTGCGAAGTCATAAACTCCCTCGGACAGAGTCAAAATCGGTGCCTCGCATCAACGCTGTCTAAGAGTCTCGAAGGCTGCTTGCTGCTCAGGCCCCCAACGAAATGTCACCGACTTCTTGGTCAGTCAGGTCAAAGGAACAACGATCTTGGAGAAATCTTGGATAAATCTCCAGTAATAACCCACTAGACCAAGGAAACTCTGAATCTCAGTTGGAGACCTCAGAACATCTCACTGCATCACGGCTTCTATCTTGGCTGGATCGAACAGAATACCCTTTTGGTTGATGAGATGCCCAAGAAGCTGCACCTCGCCCAACTAGGACTCACACTTAGAGAACTTCATGAAAAGTCTTTCCCTCCTCAGTGTCTCCAACACCTCCCTCAGGTGCTTCTCATGTAACATCCCGACTCTCAGGTATAATATTTATATATTTATTTTTTTGGGGTTGATTGAGTGACCCGACGAGTTGTATGCCCGAATCGTTGAGTATAGTCAGATTGGTCACGTGGGTTTAATGACTAACTCGACGAGTCAGAGATCTGACTTGCCGAGTTGGCGCTGTGTGAGGAAAACCTAAATCTCCGGGTTTGTGTCCTATTTAAATTGCCTTAAGCCCTCATTTCCGCCTCACCAACCACCCAAATCCCCTGCATGATACCCTAATCGCCTAGAGTGAGCTAAGAGAGAAAAGAGAGTTAATATTGGGCATTTTTGTGATCTTTTGGAGGAGAAGTTGAGATCATCAAAGCTTGGATCAAGAGGAGGCTTTTGGATCCAAAGATTCCTCAGAGATTTTCTTCAGTTGGAGGTAAAAAGATGCTAACATGATCATTTCCTTATGAGATCTTTGTTTAGGGAGTTTTTAGGGTTTTCTCCCATCCATCTTGTGTCATTAAGTCATTTGTGCATGGCTTGATGTTGGAACCTCAGATCTGGACTGTCGGAGGCCTTGTGAGTCCAAAGACCCGAGCTTTATTGAGCTAGAGGCAAGCTCTTGTGCATCTAACCCTTGTTGGAGCTTGTATTGGCATTATGAGCCTAATATATCATGCATGCACGTAAAGTTTGTAACTTTATGTGACATTAGAGCCTTAGGAAGATAGATCTGGAGTATAGGGCATTAGTTCTTACTTAAAATGTCTAAATGAGAATTAGAATTAAGGGACTCAACGAGTCGATGAGTTGACTCGACGAGTCGGTTGGAGTTTGTCCCGTTGAGTCTGAACACACTGTAACTCAGCGAGTTGATGGGTCAACTCGACAAGTTGAGTTAGACTTTCATGAGGGTTCTGAGGAACCGAAGGGATTCGTCGAGTCGCATAGATACACTCGAAGAGTTGGGTCAACATGGACTGTTGACTCGAGTGTTGACTTCTGTTGACTTTAGGGTTTGGTTAAACTAAGGGATGGAGGTCATGGAGGGGTAAAATGGTCTTTTACCCATCTCAAAAGTTAAATAAGGACTAACATGAGTTTATTTAGAGTTTTGATCATTAAGTGTTAATTATAGATGCTTATCACATGTCGGCGGGGATTCGACTGTTCGAGGGGTATTCAGTTTCCTTGTTTGCTTAAGAGGTGAGTCTTCTCACTATACTTACCTAGAGTGGTAACCTTTGTGTGATCAGAGGGTATTATGTGCTTATATTGGGTATTGTGATATCCTACATTATGTCTTTGTTATTTATGTTGTGTAATATTCTGAGCTTACCGAGTTAGGGCGGAGGGTCCACCCGAGTTGTGGGACCGGAGGGTCCCAATGAGACACATTGACCGTAGGGTCTTATTTGAGCATAGCCATGAGAGGCTAATGAGTTATGTGTGGTATTTTAGGGAACTCACTAAGCTTCGTGCTTATCGTGTTATGTGTTATGTGTTTCAGGTACTTCTCTGGATCACGGGAAGGCACCAACTTGATTGTACACACGAGTTAGAGATATCTTTTGGAGGGTCCTGGATTAAGATTTAATCAACTTATGAACATGTGATTTTGACAATTTGACATTTTTGGAAATTACGAGATTATGTTAATGAGATTAAATGTGATTTTTAAATGAAAATTTTGCTTAAAAATTTACGGTGTTACACCTCATGCTGCTCCCGAGTCTTGGAATAGACCAAGACACCATCGATGAAGACTATCACAGAACAATCCAGCATTGGTCTGCACACGCGGTTCATGAGGTCCATGAATGCGGCTGGAGCATTTAGAGCCCAAACGGCATCACCACAAACTCATAGTGACCATAGCGAGTCCTAAAAGCCGTCTTCTGTACATCTTCCTCTTTGACTTGCATCTGGTGACAACCCGATCGCAGATCAATCTTGGAGAACCAAGACGCACCCTGTAGCTGGTCAAACAAATCAACGATCATCGGGAGGAGATAACGGTTCTTCACCGTTACCTTATTCAGCTCCCGGTAGTCTATGCACATCCGATGCGAACCATCCTTCTTATTCACAAAAAGGATCAGTGCTCCCCATGGCGAAGTACTCGGCCTGATAAATCCATTGTCTAGCAGTTCTAGTAACTGCATAGACAACTCTTGCATATCGGGAGGAGCCAACCAACACGGTGCCTTGGCTATCGGAGTCGCACCAAGGACTAAGTCGATCCTGAACTCAACCTGTCTCTCCGGATGTAACGCAGACAAATCCTCCAGGAATACATCCGAGTACTCTCGCATGACCGTGTGACAACCCAAAGTTTATTCCGTTACATTACCCCGTTACCGTTAATGGAATATTCCATTTTATAAAAGTTCCGTTAATTACAGGTCGCCAAATAAATAAATGTTTTATTTATTTATATTTTTATGTCGTTATAGTCGTAATAAAATAAATAAAAACACTTAAACTACATTTCCATAGTAATTTGGAAAAAGTTAAATTTTATTACGACCACTAAATCGGGTGCGACCAAAAAGCCCCGATTGACGGCAGTATCGGGTAGATTCCCACTGAGCTCCAACTCCAACCCATATATAAGGGGGAATGGACTTCATTCCACCCCTTTTACACTCTCTCTCTATACTCTCTCTCATAAAGTCCGATTTCGTCTCAAATCCGCAAATTTCCGCCTCCTAAACGTAAGACCTTCAACCCTAACTTGTTCTAAACATGCATTATTGTTATTATAGCTCAAAAATCTCATGAAAAGGACAAGGAAAAGGAGTTTACGGCCTAAGAGCCTCCTTAGGCCGTAAACACCCAAAAAGTGGCCAAATGTCCCGATTCTTCCTTATTTGAGCTTGGATACTAGTTAGAGAATTTATCGAGGAGTGTTTAAACATCAAAACACAAAGTTTTAGGGCATAAAAGAGAGTTTACGACCCAAGCACATGCTTAGGCCGTAAACACCTCTTATCCTTGAAAAAATGCCCCAAAAACCTTCCAATGCATATTTGGACTTGAGATATGACTTAGGGAAATTCCATATCGAGTTTGGGACAAGTAGAACATCATATTTGAGGGGTAATTTAGAGTTTACGGCCCAAGCATAAGCTTAGACCGTAAACTCCCCCAAACCTCACCAAATGATGGTTTAAACCCCCTAATTGGCCTTATACCTTCACTAGAAAATGCTAGGGTTGAAACAATGGCTTAAACTTCAATAAAACCAAGGGTATAGGAGTTCACGGTCGTGAACTCCCATAGGGGTGGTTCATAGGCCGTAAACTCCTATTTGGTCCCTTTAAATGAATTAAACCCATTCATACCTTCTGGATTTGGACCTAGCAAAATTCCACGATCAATATAAAGCCTTTAAACATCCTAGAACACCCTCACCATGAGTTTACGGCTGTAAACTCATGGGAAGTTGTCCTAGGGCCATAAACACTATGTATAGAGTTTACTCTTGGAGAGTAAACTCCATTCCTAATCCTTTCACACCCTTAAATGTTACCCGGGACACCCCAAACGCTTAATTAAGAGTGTTTTCGCACTTAGGAAGCGTATACTTGCCTAATTAGTATTAAATGTACTAATTGTATGTGAACATATGTTATCATATGTTAAATAGGTCACTAAGTGTGTCCAAGTCTTTACTTGACACCGAGCACCCAATCGGCACCTTCGTTGGATCCACTTACAACAGGTGAGTTCATACCCCTGAATGAACCTTTTAAATGCTTTTACATGTTTTATAGGGGGGAATACAAGTTAAACATGCCAGTTATCGTATCAATCACATGTGATTGATAACCCGCATGCACAAGGATTTACCACACTGTAAACTGTTTTACCGAGTAGGATACTATAAATGGTTTTCTAAAATGTTTTCACTTGTTCAAAACTCTTACTTATAATGTTATTCAAAGTTTCATTTCAAACTGGTTTATGAAAGGTTTCCAAAGAATTTCTAAAGGTTTTCAAACTTATTTTACCAAAGAATACCAAGTTGCGATTTACTTAAGTATAAAGGTTTTTCCAAGGTTTTTCATAAAGGTTTTCCTTCATGTTGTATAATCTTACTTGTTAGATACCGCTGCCTCGTTTCTGCTTAGTTGAAACTCCTATGTGATACGCTTTTACCTAGTGATATGCTTATTCTTCACTTATACTTGATTACGTTTCCGTTTCACTTATACCTATTAGCGATTCCACTTCGGGGTACACTTATACTTGATGACACTTTTGCTTCACGATTCGCTTATACATCACGAGTCGGTTATTCCACACTGTTTGTTTACACTTCACGATTTGGTTATTCCACATTATTCGTTTAAACATCACGATTCGGTTATACATCATGATTTGGTTATACTTCACGATACGTTTCCACTTGTTACACACTCAAACGTAGTTGGATGTATGCCTATGCTTGTATAGATGCATATAAATAATGGTTGAAGGACTTAGGAAGGCTTGTTCGCCCTATTTCCTTTTCTTCGTTGAGATGTGGTCTGGTGGGATCGGATGTCCGTCCGAAGGTCGTTTGATCATTAGTTATATATTATGTACACAAGCATAGACATATAGGCTTACATTAGTCAGTTCAGTTATGAGTCTCTACCTCTAGTTCGACACTTATATTGGAAACCCACTACCCACTATTTGGGATGCATCTTCGGGACATGACCTTCTCCGTCGTCTAGTTGGTAACCAGAGTCTCCTGTAGGGAGAGCGGGAATTGTGTGTATATATCTATACGGGATTGACACCCCCGCACCCTGACTGCTAGCTACAGTCCACGGCCTACCAAGCCAAGGGGTGACAAATGTCACATTTTATAGACGCTTGCAGGGCATCAGGTACTCTAGTTTCGGTTAGTATGGTTACGAGTATCCCAAGTTACCTTATAATTCATGGCCTTAAGGTAACAGTATTTTACCAGCAATTTACACTGTATGCTGGGAACCCACTCTCAGAGTCACCCTGTTTTAGACCTTACTAGCTGTATCTTTCATTTGATACTGTCTGGGATTTGTATCCTCTGTTTTTAGACCTTGCTAGCCGTACCTTTCATTTGGTACCATCTGGGGTCTGTGTCTCCCTTTGTTAGACTGAGCCAGACGTGTCGTTTGTTCGATACTCTCCTGGAGTCTATGAGTCCTTTTGCCCTAGTCAACAGTCTTCACTGCTGAGGCATATGTTATTTTCCCTGATTTCTCTTGCTTTCTTTAATAATCAAATTTTGTATTTTGAAAATGATAGCGATTAAGGGAAATCTACTTTTTACCACATAACTCCGTCCAATCTTGGTAGAAGACTGCATTTATTAAAGAAAATATAGGATTTTCTGGAAAAGACTATAATTTATTGGATACTCTAAAACTACCACTTTTATTAAAGTTATTTGAATAAAATGACACTAAATACTTATGAACTCACCAACAATTGTAAAAATGCTGATACTCGCTTTTCAAATAACTTCTATTCTTAGGTTAGCATTAGACAGGTACATCCCCGGAGCTTCTGACGAAGACAGTTTAGTACCAAGCTGCACCTATATTATTTACTTGTATTACTTTGGTATATTGTAATGTAAACCATGTAAAACTATTACTATTAATGCAATGTTTTGTTGTACTTTGATTACTATAATGCATGTGTTGTGATACTTGACATGACGTCATCCACCCCAGAACGTTTCCGTTGTTCCGGTTTTAGGGTGTGACAGATTGGTATCAAAGCATTGTTTATAGTGAGCTAAGTATATCAATTCATAAAAGATATACGGCCTATAAATACATAGGGATAAAACACTCTGACCAAGAATTATACTTTAAAATATAACCATATTTTACCAAAGTATAAGAACGTCCAAAATCTAAACACTTGAACACAAGTATCACAAGAAGAACGATAATAAAAGTCTTCAGATGTTGAGCATTGCCGTCAAACCTAGGCAGTTATGTAATCGTAAGCTGGAATAAATGTAACCTGATCAAATACATTTATTCGAGATGCGGTGAACATGTGCTTGGGAGTGATAGTGGTGTGCAACAGGTCTGAAACTTACCAACTAGGAATGCTGGAGCCAAACATAAAGTCAAAATACTATAGGAGTATTTTGGAACACTAAAAGATTCACACTAATCCTAGAATCATATTCAGAAGATAAGAAACACAAACAAGAAATTAAAATACAATAGGGGTATTTTAGAATCCATAACCAACCTTGTGTAAAGAACTAAAAAGATCCTTATTGATATACCTACAACTACAGAGGGTATACTCCCAAGGTTATATATAATAAGGATCCCATAGGCTAAGAATGTGTGGTTTCGCTCTACTTCCTTTTCCTCGTTAGGATGTGGATATAGAGTAGTATCACATATTCGAAGGCCTATCGGATCTAAGCTATATATGATTTGTATACCCTGTGTAATCGTAGAAGGACTCGATATGGATCATCCAGTGAAATGTTAATAATCTCTTAGGATTCTTTAGACATTTCCATTCTCGCACGAACCCTGTAGAAAACCCTATCCACTTCAGTGCTTGACAGAAGAGTAGATTCAGACCCATAAGAGGTTCATTAAGAAGATTTCCAGTTCGAAAATAAATGAACTGGGTCGAGACTATTAAATTCACCAAGTGCCTATATCTTTTTAGGAACATCAGTGAGAAATTCGCCTAAAGTTCCAAGATTCCCAGTCATCCATCATGAAGTGATGACACCCGGAGTCGGATTCGGAAGTAAGGTGGAGTAGAAATTCAATGTTTCTTCATGAGAAAAGAATCCTAGGTAACTACCCGAAGGAAACCAACGCCCATGCCAGTCAAAGATACGAGACAGACAGAGGGAGCCAGTGCATGGAACCCGAGAAGTGTCTTTTCCTCGTGTTCGTCACGCTAATACACCCATAAAATAATACAATTTAGTGAGTTAGTGGTTACACTACTCACGCTATGTGTTAGGTAAAATCATCGTTTCCCGTTGCCAGTTACACGATTAGAGCGGATCCCCACATCTTTATTGAGAGTATTTAGCCATAAGTCTTCATAAGCCTCTCTCCCCGCGGTGTTCGTTCCGAACTGTTCTCAAATCTTTCCAGGCCGGAGAGTGAAACCTTCCCAGTATAAAGATAACGTAGTAGGAACGACTCGCATCTTATGGCCTTTTCCGATACTCATACTCCTACCTTGTACACAAGGACTACATCATAGGGATGTAGGTCGAAACTTAGACAACCAGTACCTGAGGCACGGGAAAAATTTATGCCTAATTCAGTCAGGACAAATATGAGCAGGGTTAGCCATCGTCTCTCATTATCTTGTTTTCCCTTCCGTGTAGGAAAACCATGCCTCCAAAGAAGCGTAACCAGTCCACTAGCAAGAAGCCTACCCTCTTATTCGATGAAGCTACGTTCCAAGCTGCAGTCTCGGCAGCCGTAGCAGCTGTCATGGCTCACCTGAATGCTAACAACGCCAATGTTAGCAAGGGCCCTATCGGAAATTCCGATCCTAGCAACAGACAGCAGCAATCAACCCCTGCATACCCAGCCACCCAAGAACCTCAACTGAATTCACTGAAGAGAAAACTAAAGATCAAGGAGGGAGGTACCTCGGCTCAAGGACCTTCCGAAGGGCAACGAGTTGAGGCAGTCAATACCCCTATCAATCCTTCCCTCCCGACTTCAAGAAGACCATACCTAGGAAACCTTCCCTACTGCGGCAAGTGTAGCTACCATCATCATGGTATATGCCGAGAACTCTTATGTGCTAGGTGCAACATGAAGGGGCATACTGCTCGCGTATGCAGAACCCCGGTTGAGTTTATTACATCAACCACTAATGTGGCGGCCAATCCAGTTTGCCGTCTATGTGGTGCAATTGGACACTTCAAGAAGGACTGCCCAACCGAAGGAAAAGACAAAGACACAGGAGGAGCCTAACTCTAATGCTTAGGGAGAAGCATCAAGGAACCTGGTGGATTTTTGGTACGTCACTCAATCTCGGATAGCTAAACTGAAAACATTAAAAGGCTAATTCAAATGTAAATACTTCCCCATTAAGGCGAAAGTCGCAGCACTGTTATAAAATTTAAAATTCATCAGGTAAAACTATAATGGCTAAACATATACGTTACGGCCATGTATAGTTAAGATGGATAGACCTAGAGTGAGTGAATGTCGCCTCATTTCCTATTCCTCGTTTGGTTGTGGATTTAGGGCGGAGTCGCTCAGTCAACAGTCCTCCCCACCTTAATTATACATGACTAGTATATGTTAGGCGATTATAGAAATGCCTCGTGAGAATCCATTCATGAAAAGGTACTCTACTCGGAAACACTTAGGACTCTTTATAGTTCCGCGTCGACTCTATCAGTCCAAGTATCCGCGGCAGTGATACACAGGACGAAACCCGAGACGCCTAGAACTTGTGTGCCTGTTCGGCACATGACTCTATCGATCCTCATTTTATACCATGTCGAGGTATGCCAACTTCGACGACTCCATCGATCATGGTTTGATGTAGTGCAACCATGTGTACATCCCTAGTGTTGTGTAAAAAGAACTTTCTCCGTAGCCATGTCGGCAAATAAAGGTTCTTCTGAACCTAAACATAATACAAATAATCAAACCTAATGCGATCCGTCAGTCGTCCCTCTTATCTCAAACCTTCCGAAGTACCCAAGAGAAGGGTACCACGCGCTGTTGACCGACCCCTCTTAGTCATATGGAAACCGAAGCTAAAGACACTGCAAGATACTCCAGAAGACAATAACCATCCGAAGCATACTTCGTAGATTCCCTAGAAAGACCCTTTGCACCTCGCATATCAGGTTCGTGAACCCAGAAGATAGAACTCATGAGACTGACCACTATAACCAGGTATATGAATAAAGGTGGTATATAGTTGAGATAAAAAAGATTTAAGATGTGTGCTTCCTCCTTACTCCCTGTTCCTCGTTGGGTTGTGGGTCTGGGGTGGAGTCGCACAACTGAACATTCTGCCGACCTCAATCATATACGGCTTGCATACACCAACTATTAGTGGTTAAGCCGTGTATGAGCTCTACCACGAACCTCATAGTAAATCCCTTCATCCTATTCCATAAAATAGGAGCGGGAGTCAAGAGAACCACTGCAGGTTGAGCTACTATAATGACCACAGATCCGAAATTTGCTGTCATACCGGTTAAGCCCACATAGTATCTAACACCCTCAGTTAGTAAAGAGATTAAAGTTCCGAGTGATAGGAACCTATACTCACTAGATTTGACTTAGACCGGGAAAACTCAGAACCTTCGGAAGAGTAGTTGCAGTAGATGCTCGCACTACTCAGGCACTTCGTCCACCCTGTTACAGACTAGTAGTGCCTAAGATCCTCTGCCCTCTCGCATGGAGGAAGTCACCGTCGCCTTGTAGACGATAGACTACATTCTCCGAAGTGAACACTAGGATACCGAGAACCACAGGATAACCTCCGCAGCCAAGAATACTTTACCAAAGTGCGAATGTAGTTGCATTAAGCCTCATGACCCAGATCCCGAAGAGATTATAGACTTGACACCAGCCTTGGTGTTAGTCGAGGGGTTATGCAGGAGCATGCGCTTTCCGCACTAGAATAAACCAAAGTCTTAGAGATTCATTGGACTACTAGGTGTTCCACGAATACTATCTCACGCAGAAATAGTAGAACCACCTCTCGAGATAGTCCAACACTCGTCTGGTGAAACCCTATCTCCCCGACCCTGAGGGTTTCCGTACCTCAAGATTCATTAGTGTAGGTTTATTTTGCACGAGCTTGAGATAGACACTCTACAGCAAATAGATACCATAGACACGCAACCCATCCGATGATCTAGAAAGCCTCTAAAAGCCAATTGAAAGGGAACGCGAAACCAAAGATAACCCGAGCTTCCTAAGAACCAAACTGGAGGACTACACTCCCAGTATGAGAGAACGTTAGGAACTTCAGAATGGAGATCACGCCAATGATGATCTTGCCATAAAAGTACACTATGTTCTAAGTACTAAAAAGCTCTACCCTTCCGAGAGCTTAGGACCATCTGAGAATGCTCATGGAGATTTGGTCCAACCCTCGTCAGACCACTACTACTTTCGTATATTCCACAAGCTTCACACCCGATCGATCCACTTCTTAGACTTTATATGTGTTTACCCGACGTCACTCTTCGTATCCCACTCATCCAGATAGAAACCATTGAGAACCCTAACCTCGTAGATACACCAGTCGGAACCCCACTAACTACACGAGACGGAATCCGCATCCCGTAGGTGAAGGTTTCTTGGAATGACAAACACAGACCTGAATTTCGGGACGAACTTTCCTCTAACGGGAGGATGATGTGACAAACCAAAGTTTATTCCGTTACATTACCCCGTTACCGTTAACAGAATATTCCATTTTATAAAAGTTCCGTTAATTACAGGTCGCCAAATAAATAAATGTTTTATTTATTTATATTTTTATGTCGTTATAGTCGTAATAAAATAAATAAAAACACTTAAATTACATTTCCATAGTAATTTGGAAAAAGGTAAATTTTATTACGACCATTAAATCGGGTGCGACCAAAAAGCCCCGTTTGACGGCAGTATCGGGTAGATTCCCACTGAGCTCCAACTCCAACCCATATATAAGGGGGAATGGACTTCATTCCACCCCTTTTACACACTCTCTCTCTCTCTATACTCTCTCTCATAAAGTCCGATTTCGTCTCAAATCTGCAAATTTCCGCCTCCTAAACGTAAGACCTTCAACCCTAACTTGTTCTAAACATGCATTATTGTTAAAATCTCATGAAAAGGAAAAGGAAAAGGAGTTTACGGCCTAAGAGCCTCCTTAGGCCGTAAACACCCAAAAAGTGGCCAAATGTCCCGATTCTTCCTTATTTGAGCTTGGATACTAGTTAGGGAATTTATCTAGGAGTGTTTAAACATAAAAACACAAAGTTTTAGGGCATAAAAGAGAGTTTACGGCCCAAGCACATGCTTAGGCCGTAAACACCTCTTATCCTTGAAAAAATGCCCCAAAAATCTTCCAATGCATATTTGGACTTGAGATATGACTTAGGGAAATTCCATATCGAGTTTGGGACAAGTAGAACATCATATTTGAGGGGTAATTTAGAGTTTACGACCCAAGCATAAGCTTAGACCGTAAACTCCCCCAAACCTCACCAAATGAGGGTTTAAACCCCCTAATTGGCCTTATACCTTCACTAGAAAATGCTAGGGTTGAAACAAGGGCTTAAACTTCAATAAAACCAAGGGTATAGGAGTTCACGGTCGTGAACTCCCATAGGGGTGGTTCATGGGCCGTAAACTCCTATTTGGTCCCTTTAAATGACTTAAACCCATTCATACCTTTTGGATTTCGACCTAGCAAAATTCCACGATCAATATAAAGCCTTTAAACATCCTAGAACACCCTCACCATGAGTTTACGGCCGTAAACTCATGGGAAGTGGTCCCAGGTCCGTAAACACTATGTATAGAGTTTAGTCTTGGAGAGTAAACTCCATTCCTAAGCCATTCACACCCTTTAATGTTACCCGGGACACCCCAAACGCTTAATTAAGAGTGTTTTCGCACTTAGGAAGCGTATACTTGCCTAATTAGTATTAAATGTACTAATTGTATGTGAACATATGTTATCATATGTTAAATAGGTCACTAAGTGTGTCCAAGTCTTTACTTGACACCGAGCACCCAATCGGCACCTTCGTTGGATCCACTTACAACAGGTGAGTTCATACCCCTGAATGAACCTTTTAAATGCTTTTACATGTTTTATAGGGGGGAATACAAGTTAAACATGCCAGTTATCGTATCAATCACATGTGATTGATAACCCGCATGCACAAGGATTTACCACACTGTAAACTGTTTTACCGAGTAGGATACTATAAATGGTTTTCTAAAATGTTTTCACTTGTTCAAAACTCTTACTTATAATGTTATTCAAAGTTTCATTTCAAACTGGTTTATGAAAGGTTTCCAAAGAATTTCTAAAGGTTTTCAAACTTATTTTACCAAAGAATACCAAGTTGTGATTTACTTAAGTATAAAGGTTTTTCCAAGGTTTTTCATAAAGGTTTTCCTTCATGTTGTATAATCTTACTTGTTAGATACCGCTGCCTCGTTTCTGCTTAGTTGAAACTCCTATGTGATACGCTTTTACCTAGTGATATGCTTATTCTTCACTTATACTTGATTACGTTTCCGTTTCACTTATACCTATTAGCGATTCCACTTCGGGGTACACTTATACTTGATGACACTTTTGCTTCACGATTCGCTTATACATCACGAGTCGGTTATTCCACACTGTTTGTTTACACTTCACGATTTGGTTATTCCACATTATTCGTTTAAACATCACGATTCGGTTATACATCATGATTTGGTTATACTTCACGATACGTTTCCACTTGTTACACACTCAAACGTAGTTGGATGTATGCCTATGCTTGTATAGATGCATATAAATAATGGTTGAAGGACTTAGGAAGGCTTGTTCGCCCTATTTCCTTTTCTTCGTTGAGATGTGGTCTGGTGGGATCGGATGTCCGTCCGAAGGTCGTTTGATCATTAGTTATATATTATGTACACAAGCATAGACATATAGGTTTACATTAGTCAGTTCAGTTATGAGTCTCTACCTCTAGTTCGGCACTTATATTGGAAACCCACTACCCACTATTTGGGATGCATCTTCGGGACATGACCTTCTCCGTCGTCTAGTTGGTAACCAGAGTCTCCTGTAGGGAGAGCGGGCATTGTGTGTATATATCTATACGGGATTGACACCCCCGCACCCTGACTGCTAGCTACAGTCCACGGCCTACCAAGCCAAGGGGTGACAAATGTCACATTTTATAGACACTTGCAGGGCATCAGGTACTCTAGTGTCGGTTAGTATGGTTACGAGTATCCCAAGTTACCTTATAAGTCATGGCCTTAAGGTAACGGTATTTTACCAGCAATTTACACTGTATGCTGGGAACCCACTCTCAGAGTCACACTGTTTTAGACCTTACTAGGTGTATCTTTCATTTGATACTGTCTGGGGTCTGTATCCTCTGTTTTTAGACCTTGCTAGCCGTACCTTTCATTTGGTACCGTCTGGGGTCTGTGTCTCCCTTTGTTAGACTGAGCCAGGCGTGTCGTTTGTTCGATTCTCTCCTGGAGTCTATGAGTCCTTTTGCCCTAGTCAACAGTCTTCACTGCTGAGGCATATGTTATTTTCCCTGATTTCTCTTGCTTTCTTTAACAATCAAATTTTGTATTTTGATAATGATAACGATTAAGGGAAAACTACTTTTTACCACATAACTCCGTCCAGTCTTGGTAGAAGACTGCATTTATTAAAGAAAATATAGAATTTTCTAAAAAAGACTCTAATTTATTGGATACTCTAAAACTACCACTTTTATTAAAGTTATTTGAATAAAATGACACTGAATACTTATGAACTCACCAGCATTTGTAAAAATGCTGATACTCGCTTTTCAAATAACTTCTATTCTCAGGTCAGCATTAGACAGGTACATCCCCGGAGCTTCTGACGAAGACAGTTTAGTACCAAGCTGCACCTATATTATTTACTTGTATTACTTTGGTATATTGTAATGTAAACCATGTAAAAATATTACTATTAATGCAATGTTTTGTTGTACTTTGATTACTATAATGCATGTGTTTTGATACTTGACATGACGTCATCCACCCCAGAACGTTTCTGCCGTTCCGGTTTTGGGGTGTGACAGACCGACACGTCATCCACTGTCGCCTTACCCTTATCCTGGGTATCCATCACATAAGCGACATAACCTGCGCAACCATGCTGAAGGTAACGCCTCGCCCTCGCTGCTGAACATAAAACCAGTCCGCGTTGTGGCCTCTCTCCCTGAATCACTAACCCTCCCCCACCGGGTGTCTGAACCCTCAGTAGTAGTTGCTTGCAATCGATCACTTCCCCATTGGGGTTCAACCAATCCATACCCACTATAACCTTATTCCCTCGAATAGGAATAGGGACCAAATCTATTGAGAACTACTCATCGAATAACTGTTGTTTACAACCTCTGTGAACCCTCGCAACCATAACGGTCCTGTCATCTGCTATCTCCAAATCATGTGGGCAATCCAGCTCTCCTGGAGCTACTACAAATTGCTTCCTAAGTGCGAGTGGCACAAAAGATCGGGTGGCACCCGAATCAAACAATACCAGGGTTGAAATATCTTTCACTAAGAACGATCCTATAACAAACACATAAACATAAGCAATAACCAATACAAATAAAGAGATAAGGAGAAGGTACATACTCGTAACGACATTAGGAGCTGCTCGTGCCTCCTCTGCTGAAAGACCCCTTTCAGAATTAACATTATTACTCCAAACATGCTACATGTATACTCATAAACATATTTTACATATATGGTTTTGTTACAAAAAGACTGGATACAAACCGACTACAAGGTTTTACAAAGTTTTATATATTACATGATTTCCCAAGAATTTATACACAAAATACAAAAAGCTATAATATTATCTATTCTACATCTTCTAACAGTACATAACTATACTGGATGCTTATCAACTGTAATAAGTAAACACTGAGAGGGATAAGCGGGTGACGCTTAGTGAGTTCAATAAACAATTACAATATAACGTTATGCCATATATATATATATATATATATATATATATATATATATATATATATATATATATATATATATATAGGTTAAGGTTCATTTGAGACCATTCTAATTTTGTGAGACCGTGAGACCAAATCTAAAAATAATTTTAAAATGCAAAATAAATGGAAAAATCCAAAAATTCTTTTTTTAAATGTTATTTTCGGAACTTTAATTAACTAAAAAAAATATAAAAAAAATAAAAAAAAATCCGTTTTTTTTTGAAAAATACGTGAAATATTCTAAATAGAATATTTCACTGACATATTCTAAAAAATAATTTTAAAATGCAAAATAAATGGAAAAATCTAAAAATTCTTTTTTTAAATATTATTTTCGGAACTTGAATTAACTAAAAAAAATAAAAAAAAAATTAAAAAAAATAAAAAAAAATTATATTTTTTTTGAAAAATACGTGAAATATTCTAAATAGAATATTACACTGTACATATTCTAAAAATAATTTTAAAATGCAAAATAAATGGAAAAATCAAAAAATTCTTTTTTTAAATATTATTTTCGGAACATGAATTAACTAAAAAAAATAAAAAAAAATAAAAAATAAATAAACAAATGCGTCTCACGGTCTCACAAAATATAAGTGGTCTCAAATGAACCTAACCCTATATATATATATATATATATATATATATATATATATATATATATATATATATATATATATATATATATATATATATATATATATATATATATATATATATATATACATGACAGAAGCAAAGAGGGACAAAGAACAACAAAGGCAAATGAGTATCATATGACAGGCTTTCCATATCAACGAATAATCCGGTTCAAAGATTTACAATCAATAAGATACAACAATTTCAACATGATATACAATAATAAGACTTCAGCCCAAGTGGCATAGAAAACACACTTTCGAATTATCATCTGGCTAGTAATTTACAGGCTTTCAGCCCAACCTAGCCTTCTGCCAATGCCAAAGTGATGCTTAATCATTCACTTCACGGTCAGAGGCTACATACCAATACCCAAGTGATGCTTAGTCATTCACTTCGTGGTCAAAGGTATAGCTCATTATCATAATAACACGGGAAATCACATTGCACATATAACACATAACATACAATTGTCCCTATATTAAACTCACCATGAAAGAACTGAATGATAAAATGATGATTTGGGCAGCACTTTGTCTCTAAAAATGACTTTCTTTGACGAAACCGAGGATTTTTGTTGAAAACCAGGTGTTGCGCGGGCAAAGTTTCAACTCGAAAAACGCTTTTATCGGGATCTTCAGGCTTGTCACACCCCCAAACCTGAACGGCGGAAACATTCGGGGGCGGATGACTTCATGTGGTAACGTAACAAATGAATACATAGTAAAGAAAGCAATACAACCATCATATATATAATTGAAAGTTTACATTTGTCAAAAGTTACATGTTCAAAACTCAATTACAATATGATGTCAAAAATACGAGATTAAACTGGCGCCGCAGCATCCCTTCATCAAAAGCGTAATGAATACCTGAAATTACTGATTTCCTGGGACATACAAGTAATTTTGAAAGAGTAGATCAGCATTTAAGCTGGTGAATTTCATAAGTATTTAAGTGAAAATGTTTGAATGAAATGAAATGTTTTATCTTTGTTTGTTTGTGTTTAGAAAATCCTATATTTTCTACTAGTATAAAAGTAGCCTTCACTCAAGACCAATGTTTGTTTCCAAAATGTATGTAAGTGTAAAATAACCAATGAGTTTGAAAACCTTGTAAATCAATGCATTTTTAATACCCCATGTGAGTTTTATAACCATACTATTGACTCGGAATGCCTATACACAACGTTCTTCAGGCGTTGGAATGTTATGACGTTTGTTACCCCAAACGGTGGACTGCAGCTAACAGTCAGGGCGCGGGTTGTCAAGCCCGTATAGATCTATACACAAACACCATGCTCCCCCTTCAAGGGATTCTGGTATATAATACAGGACTTGAAATGTGTACTCGAACGTACATGAAGTTAGTGTCTCACAAAACCGTGGTATAAAAACAGATCTACTTGTTAAAATGTTACTTTTGTTCTTGTATACGAAAGTAAACTTCTTGAAATTCATGTTTCTAGTACATAAGAGTTAGAAATTTGTTCGTAAAACTATACCTATTATAGTTTTCAAAAAGTGTGTCTTGTTTGTTTAGAAATACCTAGAAAAAGAATCACTTGTTTATGAAAGCATAGATTTTTGGTGTAGAGTCTAAGATAGACAAGAATAATCTAAGAAAAGTTTAGTTTATACATGCATTACAACAAATTTATATTTCAAAAGATAGAATACTATTTTAACATATGTTATATATATATATATATATATATATATATATATATATATATATATATATATATATATATATATAAGTTCCTTAAAGGTTTATAAATCGCATGTGATTTGGATATATAATAGCATATAAAAGAGTTTCTTTATGTAACACACGATAATACTCGTGTGTTTTACTTGTAATCCCCCCTTTGAAAGCATATAAAAGCATTTAAAATATTTAAAAAGGTTGATTAAGGGGTATGAAGCTCACTTGAAAGTTTTGGAGATTGCGAGGTGGAAAACCGGGCAGAGTTTCGTCTCGGGAAACGGATTTTCCTCGGGATTCTCGGGAATCTCGGGAGTAAAATTGACCCTCGGGACTTGAGCCAAAAAGACCAGAGCTTCGGGTTTGAACGGACACGGAAAACGAGGCAAGATTGTGAGAGAGAGGAGAGAAATGAGCCCTTTTCTCGGAAGCCCTCGCATCCTATTTATAGGAAGGCTGGTCTGCCTCGGTACGTGGGGCGTACGCTCGTACACAGCGCGTACGCGTACGTCATGCATGACCGAAGCCTCGACTGCCTCGACTTCGGATGGGACGGGTTGCTGGGTACGCGGGTCGGATGGGACGGGTTGCTGGGGAGACGGGTCGGATGGGACGGCGGGTCGGACGGGTCGGATAGGGCGACGTTGACGATCAAAGGCCAAGTCTTTCGGGTACGCTGGGCGTACAGGGGTACGCAGCGCGTACCTCGGATGAGGACGCTGACTCCCCTTCAGATAATGTCCGAATTTTGATTTAAATAAATAATTAATTTATTTAATAAACTTCGAAAATTCATATCTTCTTCATACGAACTCCGTTTTCGATGGTCTTTATATCCACGCGTAGGTGAGACTACGCTCTACAACTTTCGTTTAGACTCCGTCGGCAAATTCCGAAATTATTATTATTTTTTTTATTAGTTATTATAAACTCATCGTGTTTAAGGAATTTCTTTGAAAATTCATAACTTCTTTATCTGATGTCGGTTTTTGCCAGACTTTTTACCGCTGGAATACCATTGTCGAGACCTTCGATTCCCGTTTAGGTCATTCCGGCCAAAAGTCGCTCGATCTCCGATTCGAGTTTTTAGTTGTCTGTTGCTAAGCCGAACTTGGAAAAATCATAACTTCGCTATATGAAGTCGGATTTGGGCGTTCTTTTCACGTACGATCATGGTTCAAAGACATTTAAACATAAAAGGAAATTAAATAGAACTATTTGTACATTTTATTATGAAAGTAAATTTTATTACTCAAAAGTGGTTACAATACGTGACCCTTTTTGGTCATTTACAAAGAGTTGAAATATCGGGTCGTCACATCATCCCCCCGTTAGATAGAATTTCGTCCTGAAATTTAAAGTAGTAAAGATACTAGTGAACATGAAAGAGATGAGGGTACTTTTGTTTCATCTGATCTTCGCGTTCCCATGTGAATTCAGGTCCGCGCTTGGCGTTCCAGCGAACCTTCACGATGGGTATGCGACTTTGTTTTGTTTGTTTGACCTCTCGGTCCATGATTTCTACTGGTTCTTCCACAAAGTTGAGGCTCTCGTTGATCTCGATCTCGTCGAGTGGAATAACAAGAGTCTCGTCGGACAGACACTTTTTCAAGTTTGAGACGTGGAAGGTTGGATGGATGTTACTAAGTTCGCGCGGTAGGTTAAGCTTGTAAGCCACAGGGCCGATTCTGGCAAGAATCTCGAAAGGCCCTATGTATCTTGGATTTAGTTTCCCACGCTTTCCAAAGCGTATTAAACCCTTCCACGGTGAGACCTTTAATAAGACGTGGTCTCCTACCTGGAATTCCAAAGGTTTCCTCCTTTGGTCTGCGTAGCTTTTCTGTCGGTCTCTAGAGGCTTTCAATCGTTCACGAATCTGAACGATCTTCTCTGTCGTTTCTCGTATGATTTCCGGACCGGTGAGAGTGCTTTCAGGAACTCTTCCTCTAGCTAACTGGGTATCGCCAACTTCAGTCCAGCACAGAGGGGATCTGCACTTTTGACCATAGAGGGCCTCAAACGGAGCAGCCTTTATGCTTGTATGATAACTATTGTTGTATGAAAATTCGACAAGGGGTAAATGAATATCCCATGCCTTTCCAAAGTCAATCACACAGGCTCTCAGCATATCTTCTAAAGTTTGTATTGTTCTCTCACTTTGTCCGTCTGTTTGTGGGTGGTAGGTTGTACTCATGTCTAGCCTAGTTCCCAGGGAACCTTGTAGTGACTGCCAGAATCTTGAAGTGAATCTACTATCTCGATCGGAGATAATGGATATCGAAACACCATGCAGTCGCACTACTTCCCTTAAGTAAGTTCTTGTAAGCTTCTCCATTTTGTCAGTCTCCTTGATGGGTAGGAAATGCACGGATTTGGTCAATCTGTCGACAATGACCCATATGGTATCGAGTCCACTTGTCGTCTTGGGTAACTTGGTTATGAAGTCCATAGTAATCCGCTCCCATTTCCATTCTAGTATCTCTGGTTGTTGTAGTAATCCTGACGGTTTCTGATACTCGACCTTAACCTTAGCGCAAGTAAGACATTTACTCACGAAGGTAGCAATTTCTGCTTTCATGTTAGGCCACCAGTACTGCTTCTTAAGATCCAGATACATTTTATCTGAACCCGGGTGAACGGAATATCTTGAGTTGTGAGCCTCGGTCATGACTACGTTTCTGAAACCACCATGTTTCGGGGTCCAGATTCGGTCCATGAGATAGTAGGCTCCGCCACCCTTGACTTCTAGGTTCTTCTCCATTCCTCGCAGGGATTCACCCGCCACATTTTCAGGTTGCAAAGCTTCCATTTGTGCCTCCTTAATTTGTGTGGATAAGTGGGAATGGATGGTCATGGTCAGAGATTTGACCCTCCGACCAGTGTATTCCTTTCGACTGAGAGCGTCAGCTACTACGTTGGCCTTGCCAGGATGATAACGAATTTCGCATTCGTAGTCATTCAGTAACTCAACCCATCGTCGTTGTCGCATGTTGAGTTCCTTCTGATCGAAAATGTGTTGAAGGCTCTTGTGATCGGTGAAAATAGTACTCTTTGTTCCGTATAAGTAGTGCCTCCAGGTCTTCAGAGCAAATACCACTGCTCCTAACTCGAGATCGTGTGTCGTATAGTTCACTTCGTGTGTCTTAAGCTGTCGAGAGGAATAAGCGATAACCTTCCCTCTCTGCATAAGAACACAACCAAGTCCTTGATTTGACGCATCGCAATACACTACGAAGTCTTCTATCCCTTCGGGGAGGGATAGTATCGGTGCGGTGCACAAGGCCTGCTTTAGTGTCTGGAATGCCTTCTCTTGTTTCGCTTCCCAGTCAAAGGCCACACCTTTCTGGGTTAATGTAGTAAGGGGTTTCGCAATGCTCGAAAAGTTCTTTATGAATCTGCGATAGTAGCCAGCTAGACCTAGAAATTGACGAATTTCTGTAGGTGTCTTTGGTGCCGACCAGTTCTTAATAGCCTTAATTTTGGATGGGTCCACGTGTATACCTTCCTCGCTAACAACGTGACCTAAAAATTCGACTCTTCGAATCCAAAATTCGCATTTAGAGAACTTCGCATAGAGTTTCTCCGTTCGCAGTGTTTCTAGGACTTTTCGTAGGTGCTGACTATGCTCTTCCTCACTTCGAGAGTAGATAAGTATATCATCGATAAAGACGATGACAAACTGATCCAAGTAAGGGTGGCACACCCTATTCATTAGGTCCATAAATACTGCTGGTGCATTGGTTAATCCGAACGGCATCACTACGAATTCGTAGTGTCCATAACGAGTTCGGAAAGCTGTCTTTAGAATGTCCCCCTCTAGAACTCGTAATTGGTGATATCCGGATCGTAGGTCTATCTTTGAGAAGTAGTTCGCTCCTTGAAGTTGATCGAATAGGTCGTCGATACGGGGTAGAGGATAGCGGTTCTTGACAGTAAGTTTGTTCAGTTCTCTGTAGTCGGTGCACATACGGAACGATCCGTCTTTCTTCTTTACAAACAAGACCGGTGCTCCCCAAGGTGAGAAACTTGGTCTTATGAATCCTTTTTGAAGGAGTTCATTAAGTTGACTGGAAAGTTCCTGCATCTCTGCTGGTGCGAGACGGTAAGGCGACTTCGCTACTGGGGTAGCTCCTGGAATTAAGTCGATTCTGAACTCGACTTGGCGTTGCGGTGGTAATCCTGGTAGTTCTTCTGGAAAGATATCGGGAAAGTCGCGTACTACCGAGATGCTCTTGATGTCCTTCAGTTCTTGACTTGTATCAACGATGTGCGCTAGGAATGCTCGACAATCCTTCCGCAAGCACTTTCGAGCTTGGATGCACGAAATGATTCGAAGGTTTGTACTAGATTTGTCGCCGTAGATAACTAAGGTTTCGTTGTTAGGGAGGTTAAGACGGACTGCTTTCTCAAAGCACATGATGTCGGCGCGAAGAAGACTCAACCAATCCATGCCGACTATGACGTCGAAACTTTTAATTTGGACCAGCATGAGATTGATTGGGAAAGAATGGCCGTCTAATGTTAACGTACAGCCCATGTATATGCAATTAGTGTTTTCAGTTTTTCCATTGGCCATCTCTACAGTGAATGATTTTTCTAACTTGCTAGGTTTAGGTTTAAGTAAATGAATAAAGTTTTGACTCACGAAGCTTCTCTCTGCTCCACTATCGAATAATATGCATGCGTATGAATTATCGAGAAGGAACGTACCAGCAACTATAGTTGGGTCAGCTACAGATTCGTCGTGGCCTATTGCCAAAACTCGTCCCACACCTCCGGTGCCTGCTACCTTAGGACAGTTCCTCTTATAGTGGCCCACCTCGCCACAACCGTAGCAAGTCTGCCCTACACCCGCACCGGGAACTTGAGTGATCGGCCTTGCGGGTTCCTTGCAGAAACGGGCTGTGTGTCCTTTCCTGTTGCAGTTGGCGCACTGCATTTCTCGACAAGGTCCATGGTGGTGGTAATTGCATTTGGTGCACTTTGGGAGGTTACCTATATAAGGCTTTGTTGGGTAGGTATTTGTAGGGGCTGTAGTAGGTACAGTGGCAGCATTCACTGAAACCAGTTGTTTCTTTGCGGATTCTTGGGAAGACCCACCCTTCCCTTTATTCCACACCCTCTTCTTGCTATAGTTGTTGTTGTTGTTGTTGTTGTTGTTGTAGTTGTTGTTGTTGTTGTTGTTGTTGTTGTTGTTGTTGTTGTTGTTTCCTTTCTGTGGTTCTGGTACATGAGTGGTTGAGTTCTGATGACCTTCGTAGTCAATCAGAGATTGTGCCAGTTCCTTAGCACTTTCAAAGGTGTCAGGTTTGGAAGCTAACACGCTTGATCGAAGTTGGGGCGTCAGTCCCTAGATGTACCTTTCTATCTTCTTGCTCTCTGGAGCAATCATATCTGGACAAAGAATTGCCAGCTCACAGAATCTGTTGGTATAAGTAGCGATGTCGGTACCAACCATTCCGAGAGTCCATAGCTCGTGTTCAAGCTTTTGAATCTCTCCCCGTGGGCAGTATTCTCTCATCATCATGGCTTTCAGGCTCTCCCAGCTTATGGAGTTTGCCATGATTAGGGTAAGTACTTTAACGTGGCCATTCCACCAGGTCAAAGCTTTATCAATAAAGGTGAAAGTTGCAAATTTGACTTTGCTGTGCTCGGGACAAGAGCAAATTTCAAAGACTGCCTCCGTCCTTTCAATCCACTGCCTCAGGGCCATCACACCACCAGTTCCATAAAATATTCGGGGCTT
Organism: Lactuca sativa; assembly: GCF_002870075.4. Taxonomy (NCBI): domain Eukaryota; kingdom Viridiplantae; phylum Streptophyta; class Magnoliopsida; order Asterales; family Asteraceae; genus Lactuca; species Lactuca sativa. The sequence continues at coordinate 125,740,975 of NC_056630.2, read as the reverse complement.
GGCATTAGTGAAGTCCTTATAGGTACATTCTCGCGGTGGTCCATGACTCTCGCCATGGTTGGATGGGTGTGTGCCAGATCCCAAGCCATTAGTACTCGTGTTATTGATCTGTGACATGGCAGCTGCCACCGCTGCGGTGACTGCTGCTTGAAACATAACAACATCGAATTGAGGTGGTGGAGGTGGTGGTGGTACTGGTGCTTCTTCACCGTTGTTTCGCCTTGGGTTTCTACGCGGAGGCATCCTTCAACTATAGTTTGAAAAGATAAGGATAAGAATTTCATAGAATAGAAAATGTATGTGTCTCATGAACTAAATCGTCATAGTTCAACAACGGATGATAGTATGAGTCTTAAAATAGAAGAATGAAAGTTATTTGTAAGACTGAAGGTATGAGACAAGTATTTGGCTTCCCAAAGACCATTCAAGGTTTGAACGAAATACTCAACATAGTAGTAATAGTGCCACTTATATTAATATAAAAGTTGTTACAACGATCATGAAAATTGACCCCTATAAGGGTCTCCGATTACAAAGTTCGAGAAATTTAAAGACTTTTAGCCGAGGTCCTAAGCTATAACAAAATTTGAGTCCTTGACAAGCACTACTTGCGTCGAAGGTTGCGCTTGGAGCTTGACTCCGCATCTGATTGCTTTGATTCCATTAGACGCCTATCAAAAGCGGCTTGTTGTTCCCTCAGTTCAGCGAGGGCTGCAATCAATTGCGCTTGAAATGCTTCGGTTTGGAGTTGAGCATTGTCTTGTATCTTGTCCAGCCTACGGATGTCAGAAGTGTGAACCTGCACTTCCACGTTGACATCCCGGAGTCGACTAGCTTGAACTCCAGACTGATAGGACTGATTGGCTAACTTACCCACCATTACCGGGAGTGCTCGATCAGCTGAACCTCCGCCGCGGACATCATAGAAGTCCCGGCACATGCCGTAGGGAGGGCGTAGGTTTTGCTGTTGGCTCCAATGGTGGAGGTGACTTCCCCAGACGGGAGTCGGTCCTTGAAAGTTCCTTACGAAGACGGGAGGTTGAATGGGTGGTGGATCGATAACTTCCGGCTCTGAGTCGGTACCGGAGTCATCACCCACATCTATGGGTTCCTCGTCCTCTTCGGGATCATCTTCGATCCATCCTCCGTTGCCTTGGTTGGGAAAGTAACGGTCGCCAGGGTGGTGAAATCCAACCATTTGACTGTACGAGAAATAGGGTTATAAGAATTGAATAAAGTCGGAACATGCAAAACATGTAAGTTAAACTAGTTTAGATCGCAAATACTCCTATAGTATTTTAATTCATGTGTTTGATTCTTGTAATGGTTTGGTAAGGTTTGACTTGTTGCTTACTATGATCATTCCTCGATATACATTGGTCCAATCTCGGGCAAATATAGTTGATCACGCTATATTTGTCCCAAATCAGATTACATATATCGAGTCTTAATCGTAGTGTCAACTTGTCTAAATACTTGTTGTATAGTTAGATATCATGAAAATAATTTGTTGTATGCATGTAATTGTACTTAAATGAACTATCAATTTAAGTTGAACGAAATGCTGCTTAAGCGTAAAAAGAAAATTTGTTTTGTCAGAGGGTATTAGTCCCTTAAGCATTTATAGTTTGTATATCTTATGTGGTTCGATATACTTAGTTCACTATAAACATTGCTCTGATACCAATCTGTCACACCCCCAAACTTGAACGGCGGAAACGTTCGGGGGCGGATGACTTCATGTGGTAATGTAACAAATGAATACATAGTAAAGAAAGCAATACAACCATCATATATATAATTGAAAGTTTACATTTGTCAAAAGTTACATGTTCAAAACTCAATTACAATATGATGTCAAAAATACGAGATTAAACTGGCGCCGCAGCATCCCTTCATCAAAAGCGTAATGAATACCTGAAATTACTGATTTCCTGGGACATACAAGTAATTTTGAAAGAGTAGATCAGCATTTAAGCTGGTGAATTTCATAAGTATTTAAGTGAAAATGTTTGAATGAAATGAAATGTTTTATCTTTGTTTGTTTGTGTTTAGAAAATCCTATATTTTCTACTAGTATAAAAGTAGCCTTCACTCAAGACCAATGTTTGTTTCCAAAATGTAAGTAAGTGTAAAATAACCAATGAGTTTGAAAACCTTGTAAATCAATGCATTTTTAATACCCCATGTGAGTTTTATAACCATACTATTGACTCGGAATGCCTATACACAACGTTCTTCAGGCGTTGGAATGTTATGACGTTTGTTACCCCAAACGGTGGACTGCAGCTAACAGTCAGGGCGCGGGTTGTCAAGCCCGTATAGATCTATACACAAACACCATGCTCCCCCTTCAAGGGATTCTAGTATATAATACAGGACTTGAAATGTGTACTCGAACATACATGAAGTTAGTGTCTCACAAAACCGTGGTATAAAAACAGATCTACTTGTTAAAATGTTACTTTTGTTCTTGTATACGAAAGTAAACTTCTTGAAATTCATGTTTCTAGTACATAAGAGTTAGAAATTTGTTCGTAAAACTATACCTATTATAGTTTTCAAAAAGTGTGTCTTGTTTGTTTAGAAATACCTAGAAAAAGAATCACTTGTTTATGAAAGCATAGATTTTTGGTGTAGAGTCTAAGATAGACACGAATAATCTAAGAAAAGTTTAGTTTATACATGCATTACAACAAATTTATATTTCAAAAGATAGAATACTATTTTAACATATGTTATATATATATATATATATATATATATATATATATATATATATATATATATATATATATATATATAAGTTCGTTAAAGGTTTATAAATCGCATGTGATTTGGATATATAATAGCATATAAAAGAGTTTCTTTATGTAACACACGATAATACTCGTGTGTTTTACTTGTAATCCCCCCTTGAAAGCATATAAAAGCATTTAAAATATTTAAAAAGGTTGATTAAGGGGTATGAAACTCACTTGAAAGTTTTGGAGATTGCGAGGTGGAAAACCGGGCAGAGTTTCGTCTCGGGAAACGGATTTTCCTCGGGATTCTCGGGAATCTCGGGAGTAAAATTGACCCTCGGGACTTGAGCCAAAAAGACCAGAGCTTCGGGTTTGAACGGACACGGAAAACGAGGCAAGATTGTGAGAGAGAGAGGAGAGAAATGAGCCCTTTTCTTGGAAGCCCTCGCATCCTATTTATAGGAAGGCTGGTCTGCCTCGGTACGCGGGGCGTACGCTCGTACGCAGCGCGTACGCGTACTTCATGCATGACCGAAGCCTCGACTGCCTCGGCTTCGGATGGGACGGGTTGCTGGGTACGCGGGTCGGATGGGACGGGTTGTTGGGGAGACGGGTCGGATGGGACGGCGGGTCGGACGGGTCGGATAGGGCGACGTTGACGATCAGAGGCCAAGTCTTTCGGGTACGCTGGGCGTACAGGGGTACGCAACGCGTACCTCGGATGAGGACGCTGACTCCCCTTCGGATAATGTCCGAATTTTGATTTAAATAAATAATTAATTTATTTAATAAACTTCGAAAATTCATATCTTCTTCATACGAACTCCGTTTTCGATGGTCTTTATATCCACGCGTAGGTGAGACTACGCTCTACAACTTTCGTTTAGACTCTGTCGGCAAATTCCGAAATTATTATTATTTTTTTTATTAGTTATTATAAACTCATCGTGTTTAAGGAATTTCTTTGAAAATTCATAACTTCTTTATCTGATGTCGGTTTTTGCCAGACTTTTTACCGCTGGAATACCATTGTCGAGACCTTCGATTCCCGTTTAGGTCATTCCGGCCAAAAGTCGCTCGATCTCCGATTCGAGTTTTTAGCTGTCTGTTGCTAAGCCGAACTTGGAAAAATCATAACTTCGCTATATGAAGTCGGATTTGGGCGTTCTTTTCACGTACGATCATGGTTCAAAGACATTTAAACAGAGAAGGAAATTAAATAGAACTATTTGTACATTTTATTATGAAAGTAAATTTTATTACTCAAAAGTGGTTACAATACTTGACCCTTTTTGGTCATTTACAAAGAGTTGAAATATCGGGTCGTCACAAGGCTATCTAGGGCTTGCTTACGATGCTAGGATGATAGTCTAGGTTTAGGGGTATTTAGTGTAACATAAAGGAAAGTAGAGGGTGGGAGAATTGAAAATTGTAAACAAAAATCGGTTGCCTTCGATCGCTATTTATAGGGGACCGAGGGCTCGCATTAGATTGGGCATAATTCTTCGGTATGCGGGCGTACTGCCTCGCAAACCTCTTCGCTGGGCGTAACTTCGTACGCTGGGGGTACGAAGTGGATCAGATCAGACACGTCAAGGCTACGACATGTGGAACTCATGCGAAGGAGTAGGGAGGGTGACGGGCTCTAGAGAACTTACACGAATACGCTGGGTGTACTTCGGTACGCTGGGAGTACTCCTTCGGACCAGCCTCGAAGTTTGTGCCCAAAACTTCAAAAATTCGTATCGTTCGCATACGAGCTTCGTTTTTGACGTTCTTTAAATGAACGCGTGGGTGAAATTATGCTCTACAACCTTCATTTAGACTCCGTCGACTAATTTTGACTTCATTTTTAAAGTTATATTTTTAATAGGCCGAGATAGGAAAAGTCCGTTAAAAATTCATAACTTCTTCATCCGACGTTCGTTTTCGTCTGTCTTTTTACCGTTGTACTGCTATTGACGAGATCTTTGATTCCCGTTTAGGTTGTGTCAGCTAAAAATCACTCGATATTTATTTCTAGTTTCGGGTTGTGTACTGCTATGCTGAATCTTAGAAAAATCATAATTTCCTCATACGAAGTAAGATTTAGACGTTCTTTTTATGAAAATTCTCGGTTTAACGAATACTACGACTTTCATTTAGATCACTAAGGCTAAAAAAGTAGTTTACGTAAACTCACTTTTTACGTCATATGGTGTTGTGTCGTTTCTGTCGCGAAACTTCAATAAGTCATAACTTCTTCGTTATAACTCGGAATTTAGTGAGGTTTTTGCCTAAACGTTTCTAATGAGATAACTTAAAATTTTCAATAACATTATTTTTACTTATTTTCCAACTTAAATTTTACATTTTCGTTAATTTCAATATTTGACTTTTGATTGGAATCTCATAAGACTTCCAATACTTCCCGAATGATTCTAAACATAGTTTTACTTCGTTTCTCATAAAACTATCTTGTTAGAACTCAATGCTCAAAACCATATATTATTTAATAATATTCATTTTTAAACTAACAAAACACGATAACTAAATGTGTACGTTACATCTGTTGTTAAATGGAAGGCTGTACTCTTCGCCACTGACGCCTCTGCCCGGCCCTAACGGCCATATGTAATCCTCAATGTAGCAGGTGTGGGTGCCACCACCTTCTCAGCTGCAGCCGAACTAGAACATTGGGACCTCTTGTGACCCATTTGATAGCACTAAAAGCAAATCAGATCAGATGATGTGGTGGTAGAAGCAGTAGTAAAATCCCTGCTCACATGTCCAGTTCGGCCGCACTTGTAGCAGCCAGAACTACCCGTCCAGCACGTCCCCTCGTGCGACCTACCACATTTGCTGCAGCGGACTCGGCCCTGCTGGCCCTTCCCTCAGGAATCTATCTTGGGCTTCTTGCCCGAGCCCTCCACACCAGACACATACTCTAGCTTCCTCTTCCTCTCTATCTCTAAATCAATCAATCAATCAATCTCTCTCTCTCTTTCTCTCTCTCTCTCTCTCTCACGATCCCTAACAATCATGTCTTCTAGCGTCTTGTGGCTGGAGCAACTCACAGACTGGCGGATATCACTTCACAACATCTCATGATATCGGGCCTTCTTCATTTCCTTGTCCGCCACATACTGCGCAATAAGGATGGACCTCTCCCTAAACTCGGCGGTGATCTCTGCCACAGTCTGTCGTCTGCTCCAAATCCTGGAACTCCCTCGCTAACTGTTGCACCTCAATCACAGGTGCAAACTCGGCCCTGAACCTGGTCGAGAAATCACTCCAGGTCATAGCATCCAAAACTGCATCATCTCCAATGGCTTTCCTAACCTCCTTCCACCAATCATGTGCTCTGTCCTTCAGAAGTCTGGACGCAAGTCTAACCTTGTCCCCCTCGGGACATCTGCTGGTGAGGAATGCGTCGGCGACATCCGCCAACCATCTGGTGCTAGCGATGGGGTCCCGAGCCTCATGGTAGTTGGGAGCTCCACAAGCTGTGAACACCCTGAAAGTCAGTGTGTGCGACCCCATCATGGCTGCCACCTCAGTGCGAAAAGCGCTCAACTTCTCATCCAGAAGCTCCAAAATACCCTCCTTGACCGAACCAAAGATTATAGGATCCTGGTCTAGAATGGTACGTGTGATCTTAGACGAGAAGAACTCCCTCGTCTGCTCGTCAAGCTGCTCAGCCCCATTGCCTGAGCCCAATCCCTCACCAGCGCCTGAAGTGCCAACTGGCCTAGTGCGTAGCGTCACCATACTAAAAATACACCATAAAAACATCAGTATACTCATCATATCTCGAGGGATCTAATACACTACAAGTTTCCTAGATTCATCTCAACCTTCCTTGATTCGAGTACGAATCCTCTGTTTTCAGTGGTACGGGCCCATACTACCTTCCACATCTATCCATACTTTCCTCAAGAACTTCCTTGAGTCCACCAAGTCCCTTCTACTACTACTGCTTATCTCATGCTAATCTAATCCTAGGCTTGCCCTAGGGTAATCACCAATCCACTCTCCGCTATCAGCTACATAAGAAGTCCCTATTATCTCCCCTAACTAGCTCGCGAATACCATCGCATATCACTAAGACTAGATAATTCTTCGAATGAGAGGTCCTACCCTATAACGGTTAGACTCAAACAAGAGCTGCGAAATAAGGCTAAACCTAACCTTATGAAATTACTTAGTCCTCGCAATATGTAACTTAACATATTCGTTTACTAGTTAGTAGAAGATAAATAGAACTCCTAAAATCACAAAGCAAGCAGCATTCGAGCATTGAGTACACGTAATCAAGCATATACTAATCAGGCCATCATACTGACTAATTTCTACTAGCATGCAGTTCATAAAGCTGATACACATATAGCAGGCACATAAGGCATCCTTCCTAGATCCTTAGTCCTAATCTAGCATGTAGTTCTCAAAAAACTGATCCAGATATCATAACATAAACTTGTATGGGTAATTTGGGAGTACTTACTTGAGCTCGTATGATTGCATGCACCACACCCTTTTTTCTCTTTTCAAAATTCTTTTTCCCTTTTAAAAATTATTTTCGTAAAAATGATTTTCTTTAGAAAGTTTCATACCAAGTCCTTAGTTTGAGTGCAAACACACCCAAGAGTGTGCCCGAATCCCTCAAATCAAGACTCTGATACCAACTAGAAACATCCCAAAAATACGGTCCAAAAATTTCATTTTTAAATCATTAATAAAACCGTAGATACCCAAAACACATGTCATAATATCTAGGGGTGTTCAAAAAAATATCCGCATCCGAAATATCCGATCCGAAAATCCGAAAATCCGATCCGAAATTATCCGAAATTTCGGATATCCGGTTTTTCGGATTCGGATACGAATAGTGAATTTATAAAGTTTCGGATATTTTGGATATCCGATATCCGAAAAAAATATTTTTTCTTTATTTTTTAATATTTTAAAATGAGAAATTAGAAACATTGACATGGTTAATGGACTAATGTTTCCCACCATTTTCAACTTTTTCGTGACCATTCTTTCCAAACTTTTATTGTAAACCTTTCCTTTTACAATCGTTATATATTTGTTTGTTACAATCCAAGTTCGTTGGCTTATAATCAAAAACTATTTAGTAAATGCTACATATATTTATTTGTTGCTATCGATATCCATCTATGTCGCAAGATTTAACATAGTTGCTATTATTAATTTTAAGATGTTGTGTCAGCCGGTCTAACATTTTGTTATGGGCTGTTGCGGTGATTTTACGGATCGGATGTTCGGATGCGGTTTAAAACTAATGAAATTCGGATATCCGGTTTAATATCCGAATCCGTATCCGAAATTTCGGATATTCGAAATTCGGATATCCGAAATTTCGGATACGGGTTTGGATATCAAAAATCAACTATCCGAATTTTCGTATATCCGAAATTCGGATATCCGGTTTTGAACACCCCTAATAATATCTCAAACATGATATCAATGTATATCAAAATATCAGAGTATAAACATCCCGGGATGAAACAAATGGTGTGTGCACTGCAATCATCCCGAGCTCTTCCCCTTGCTACTGGAAGTACCTGAAACCACAACTAAAAACTATAAGCATGAAGCTTAATGAGTCTCCACAAATTACCACATACCATACACATAACATGCAACTAGGAGATACGGGCCCTGCGCCCCCGCCTACACTCATGGAGATACGGGCCCCGCCCACACTCCGCTAACTGGGAGATACGAGCCCTGCCACACTCCACTGACTCTGAGATACGGGTCCGCCCACACTCAACTGCTATGAGATACGGGCCCCGCCCACACTCAGTTGCTATAAGATATGGGCAACTACTAAACATACATACCAGTATCACATAAACAACAAGTATAACTAATTCTATCAATCAGGGACATATACATAATCAAACTAGGCTATGAGATACGGGCCTCGCCCACACTCAACTAACTGGGAGATACATGCCTCGCCCACACTCAGCTACTAACATAATCATACTGCTGGCCGACCTTGGTGTCGTAGACTCGTTCCTATCGAAGGAAACTCAACTCGCAAGGCCGACTGCTGAAAAATCGAATGGGAATCTCTAACTGCTGCTCTAGCGACCCCCCGCTTATCAATTTCATAATAACATTTAATCAAAATCTGATAATCCTTCTTAGGGTAAAATGACTATTTTACCCCTGGTCAAAGTCAACCTTCTGTTTGCTCTAACTCACCGAGTCCTAGATCCTGAAATCGCGATCTAACTCGTCGAGTCTCCTCCTGAATCTTCAAGTTTACAGGCTACTCACAGTCGCGATCTACCGATTTAACTCGCCAAGTCCCTTCACCAACTAGTCGAGTTCTTGCCTTAAGCTAAGACGGGACAACCCAAATCAACTCGTCGAGTCCCTCTATGGACTCGCCGAGTTCCCCTGTCTGATTAATCCATCTCAATAGATTAAGCACCTACTCTTCAGATCCAAGCTCCAAAATTCATCTACCCCATGGGAATACACTTTTAAGGGTAAAGTTTCCAACTTTACCCGCCCTTAGTCCTTCTTAATGGGTTTAAATCAAACCCTAACTTCTCTAAAACATAGATCTAGGTCCACAAGCCATAACAACCAAAACTAAGGCACAATATACTAGATCTAGGCTTTGAACATCAGTTTGACACATAAAGTTCCAAGCTTTCCTTCCATGCATGGTCTTTTAGGGCTAAAAAGGCTATATAAATGCTTATAGCTTGCATGGGGCTTCCATGGTTATAAAGTTTGCACCCTTCCTAGATCCCAACTCTGAGATATAAGTCACTTGGGACGTCCAAATCCCAAAGACCAAGGTTCTTGCATCAAAACCCTCATTAAATAGAAGTAAATAGATCTAAGAAAAGAATGATCAAGTTAGATACATGATTTCCAGAAAATTTAGCAAATGGAGTGTAGTTCCTGGATCTACTTCTTCCCAATTGAGCCTTCTATCTTCTTCTTCTTCCACAAGCTTCAAAAGTGCACAAAGATCACTCAAAATGGCTCACACACTCAAGGAAGGCACTTGGGTTTCATGGACTAGGGTTTAGGACAAAGAGGTTGTAAATGAGGCCAAGGGGTGGGGATTAAGATGCTTAAATAGGGTGCAAAAAACCCTGAAATTAGGGTTTCACTCTGCCAGGCCTACTCGCCGAGTCGAGAGCTCTTGACTCGTCAAGTAGGTGGCTGAACCTCGCGTCCAAGACTAACTTCTACTCGACGAGTCTGGGGCTTCCAACTCGTCTAGTAGCGTTTCAAACATGAATAATTTGTAAATAAATGCATACCAGAGTCCAGGCGTTACATGTATGGTGGAGGGTCGTAAGCTGAATAGATTTGATGGGACAATAATTCTCATTAAATGTATAATGCTATTAAAAAGTACTAGAACCTTATTTATTAAAATCCCAAATCTAGTTACTTTAGGAAAAATGTTAATTAGTATGCTAACCCATGAAAATTCACATTACACTTATAAGTCGTTAGTGGAGCGTGTGTGGTTAACCAACACACTAATAAGGACTAATAAAGAGTTGTAATGGGTATCTCATAAATTATCATTGTTGATAGAGAGTGTGTGGTTTACCAACACATCAATTGGGATGATGAATGATAATGAGGTTACCAAGCACATTTGCATGGTTATTGACATCTTGTTTGTGATCCTCGACATCCCAGTCACAAATAAAAGAGCATAATCTGAGATTAAACATGCCATTGAACAGTTTCAATGAATCTCAGAAGACCTAGAAATTTCACCTAACTTCATTTATTTTCTGGTGGAATTGGTAAATCGTCATTTACCTACCTTTATAAAATTTACAATTAGATTACGATATTCCTTTTCTAATTTGTGAATTATATATGTTTTGGTATGTAGTACTTTGGGGAACTCACTAAGCTTTGTGCTTACAGTATATGTTTATGGTTTGAGGTACTTCCGGTTTGAAAGGGAAGGGCCATGACATGATGGCACAACATCTTCCCTTCATGATATCAGCATTTTGAATAATTGTGCTCTGATGTTTGAATATTATGACTTGGTTTTGATTTTGAACAATTAATGAATGATTTGATAGACTTTAAAAATGAAAATTTTTATTACTGTTTTCGGGACATTACGATTTTAACATTTCTGATGTGGTTACGGCATAAAAATGTCATCTTGATGGGTTTTGATGAACCATGCAAGAGTTGGTATCCAAATTATGAACTTAGATGGATAAAAATGGGTACTGGTTCCCAGTAAGACATGGAAAGGAGTAAAGTTGCCAACTTTACGTATTAAGACTTTATTTAGTAATAGATCTGAGCTTTGGGCGTTATGGGTTTAATGGATTAAGTCATTTGGATAGAGAAATGGGGACGTACCAGTACGTTGGGCGTACTACAGTGTACATTGCGCATACTGGGCTAAACACGCGTATGCCGGGTCTACGTCTGAGTACGTTGGGCGTACTTAGCCGTTGTTGACTTTCGTTGACTTTTGTGGTTTGGGCCATCTTTGGACTATTAGGGTTTTAGGCTTTGTTGGGCCACTAGACTTTCTGACTTTGGGCCATAGTGAGGCTTTGGAACTTCTTGTATTTGGGCTCATATTGGACTTTAGGTGTCCTTTAGGAATTGGGCCACTATTGGGCTTTTAGTGCCATTGAGTTTGGGCCTCAGTTATTGGGCCAAGTGAGAGAAGGGTAAAATGAACTAGTTTCCCGGTTATGGTTCATGGCCCAAATTTTAATTGGGGTTTTTAATTGATTGGTTAGCGCGGGGATTCTCCGGTTCAAAAACATGAGCATCTATTTAACAGGCAACAGACTAAGGTAAGTTTGCTCACTAAACTATAGGAAACTAGGATATGTTATGTTCTTGTAGTCTTTGTGACTCCTGTTGTATGTGTTATATGCATGTGTGCCAGTTTTCTATATGTATGTGGGGGTAAAATAGACTCGGGGGTGAAATAGACCCGGTACAACCTTGTGCTGACATATGAGTTGAAATAGACGCGGGGTGAAATAGACCTTGAGGGTGAAATCAACCCGGGGGGTGAAATCAACCCAACACAACCTTGAGCTGACAAATATGTAAGATATGAAGTATTTTGGGGAAATCATTAAGCTTCGTGCTTACGATTTTTAGTTTATGTTTCAGGTACTTCCAGATCGAAGGGGAATAACTCGAGATGATAGCATCGAACACACCATAACTTTTCACTTAATTGACTATGATGTGTTTTGGATGATTATGAATACCTTATGATTTCCCTTTGGTTTTGATAAACATTTTTGGTTGATGTTTTATTTAATATAAAAACAAAAAAATTGGTTTTGAGTTTTGGGAACAAAGGTCGCCTCGTTGCTCAGGGTTTCTCCCATATTCCCAATCTTGATTTTGATGACACATTTCGTCCTATTGTCAAACCCTATATAATTCGTACTGTTATCAACATTGCAGTATCCAAACATTGGACCATCCACCAACTAGATGTCAAAAATGTCTTCCTTCACGGTGACTTATCTGAAGAGGTATATATGAAACCACCACCATGTTATGTTCATCCTACCTTACCTCATCATGTTTGTCATCTTTGTAAGTCCATATATGGTCTTAAACAGGCTCCACGAGCTTGGTATTAACGATTTGCTCTCTTTATATCGATCATTAGCTTCACTAGCAGTCGGTTTGACTGCTCATTATTCACTTACCACTTTGGTGCTGATCATATCTTTCTTCTTCTCTATGTGATTGACTTAAGCACTTAAGCCCAAATTCTAGATCCATTGACCAAATCTGTCTCAGAACCATAAAGTCTCAAACTTTAAGACTTTGGACGTCCAAAAAGTCCTTAACACATGGTCTTAATCCATTATGAACTTCCTACAAATTACATGGGACTTTTCTAGCCATTGGGACTTCATTTTTATCACATAGAACCCTTCCTAGGTTCTGGAAGGACAACTCAAAACGTCCAAAACGATTCATGCATTATAATGGGATTTATTGGACAAGAGAATGCAAATAAGCTACCAAGGATATATCTAGAAGAGATAGACACAAAGGTAGCAACTTTGTACCTTCTGGAGCTCCCAAAACTGATGATGAACTAACATCTACAAGCCAATCTTCCCTCCTTGACTCCTTAATGCACAAACTTCTCATTTGAGGCACACAAAACACACATATAAGCTCAAAATGCTCACTATAAGGCTAGGGTTCTCTCAAGACGGCTAAGGGAGATTTGGAGGTTGAAAGAGTGAACTACAATGTCCTATAATGTTGCTTAATACCCTAAAAACCCTAAAAATGTTGGATTAGTGTCTAAGTCCATAACTATTTTGGTATGTACTTGACCCGATGGTGCATGGTCCTTTTGGGTTGCCTTCACCAAAGCAACTTGATAGGATGAATTATGGAGAGAAAGGATTAAATATGATTTATTAATATATTATGAGAATAATATATTAAAGGAGAAATCATATTGTTTAATTAATATTAGTCAAGAATTAATTGGTAATTAAGTTTGTGACTAAAAGACATTAATTGAACTTAAGGGACTTGAACTGTCAATTGTATGATAGTTGAATATTGAGCTAATGGACTCCATATTAAAGGGGTGGACGAATTCTATGGGGAAAACCATTAGAAATCGTCCTAGGCCTTTAAGGAAAGGAGTCCATGGGTTGCTTAGGGCTTAAGCATCCAAATTAGGGTTTCCTTGTTAGATAACCCTAATAGCATCACTATTTAAAGAACCCTTGTGCCCCAAAACGTGGTGAACTTGTTGGTTAGGGTTTCCACACATTTTGGGCAGCCTCCTTCTCTTCTCTTCTTCATCCTCTTGCTCTTGGTGTTTGTGAGCCATTAGAGGAGTGACATTTGTGACTCTAAGCTTTCTAAAGTCATTACAAGGAGGATTTGAGATTGTTATTGCTATATAACAATCAAGGTATGATCTAAACCCTAATTTATATGTTATATTGATTATCATATGCTAGATCTAGGGTTTATAGTCTTGGATAACTTGCATGTACAATAGAGAAACCTAGATCCAAGCATTAGGGTTTGTATAAGCACATAGGATGTTCTTATAGTTAAAACCCATCAGTGGTATCAGAGCCTTGATTGGTGTCTATTGTATTGATGCATTGTGTGTTTATTCAAGTTGCAAAATCATTTTTGGACATTATGCCTGATGAAATCGGCGAGTACCACAGTGTACTCGGCGAGTAGGCCTCAACTCGGCGAGTCCAGTGTGGTACTCGGCGAGTTTGAGCGTCAGAAAGAGGGGATTTCAGGATTTCTTGTTGTTTTTCTCATGGATACTTGCCTTATCTGTTTTAGATCATTAAAATCCGATTTTATACATATTTATGAGTATATTCTTGATTAAACAAATTATAATTACCAATTGATTAGATAATAACTTCCTTATATGATTAAAGTTGATTATTTGTATTAATTGGGTAACTTATTTTGCAAGAAATTGAAATTAGGTCAAATATAGATAATGATAAAATTAATTGTTTAATTTATATTATTTATTTGATCCTTGTGTTATGAAAAGTTTCAATTTTCCCCTTTAGGTTTTATGGTTTAAATTTGAACTCAAAAGTTTTCTTTTGAAATTTAAATAGTTGAAACCCTAATGTTTTGAAAAGGTTTCAAAACTTGCCCTCAAGTTTTGGAATTTAAATTTTGATTAAAAGTTTAATTTTGATGTATATTTAAATTCTAAACCTTAATGCTTTGAAATGTTTCAAAACTTGCCCTCAAGTTTTGGAATTTAAATTTTGATTAAAAGTTTAATTTTGGAATGTTAAATTCTAAAACCCTAGTATTGTTTTGAAAAGTTCAAATCACACCCTTATGGTTTTATTAATTAATTAAGGTGTATAATTAAAAGAGGTTTAATAAATCCATAAAAGTTTTGGTTTACAATTTAATTGAATTAAAAGTATAATTGTTAAATTTGACCACCTAGTATTTTAAAAGTGTAAAATACACCCTATACTATATATAACATTAAAAGTCTAACATTATATATATATATATATATATATATATATATATATATATATATATATATATATATATATATATATATGAGTAAAAGTTAGTCTTACCGTTAGTAGGCCTCATTCACGAAGCTGGTCTATAAGGGATGTTTAAGGAAATTGCCTATAAAATTGCGATTGAATGGGTATCCACTCTTACCCACCGTACTCTTGACTAGTGGAGGGTTGTTAGACGAACGGGTAGGATAGGACAAAACCTTCCATTATAAGTATAATGAAGTACATAAGTAACTAAATGTTTTACAAAATTCCTAATCTTAGTTACTTTAGGCAAAAGTGAATTGATGCAATTCCATGAAATTACACTTTGTACCCTTGCAAAGACGTTAGTGGAGCGTGTGTGATTTACCAGCACACTAAATGGTTCTAAGCAAAGGTAGCAAAGGGTGACTCAATGTTTGTCATAGTTCGGTGGAGCGTGTGTGGTTAACCGGCACATCAAATAGGTGACTGTAACATGTGAGGGCACCATGTAAATTTGCATGGTTATTCACACCCGCTTTGTGATCCTCGGCATCCCAGTCACAAACTAGAGGGGCATATCGAGATTTAAACATGTCATTGAAAAGTTCAATGAATCTCAAAGGATCTAGGAGTTTTCAATACGTTTAAAACTTAAATTTCTTTTTCTTTTTTCATGGTGGAAATTAGTGAATCGTCATTCACTTACCTTCAAATGTTCTGCAATTTGGGTTACGACATCCCTCTCCCGAGTTGTAGAATATTGTGTTGGGTCCTAGCCTTAGTATCTCATTTGGGTGATTTACAAAGGACTCAATTAATCAACTAACTTGAATTTGTTTTTCTCCCGTTCCTTAGATGTCAAGGTACGACAATTATGGTCTTCCCAATTCCCGTGGAACAAGCATTCCACATGAAGATGATATTCCTCGATTCGATCGAGGAACAAGAAATCATGCTTCACTTCCTCCACCTCCTCCACCTCCTCCAATTATTCTCCCTAACCTACAAGATCGAAGAATTGAAAGGTTCAATGTCACTAAAGCCCTATTAGAAATGAAATACGAAGATGGTAAACCCGTGTGTGCCCACGTTCTAGGAATGAAATCACACATCGATAGGTTGATAATGTTGGGTGCGTCATTCCCTGATAAGTTGGCTGTGAACTGGGTTCTGCAGTCACTTCATGAAACATATAATGAGTTCAAGAGAAAGTATTATATGATGGATCATGATGAAAACCTCATTGACCTAACTTACATGCTCATTGCTGCTGAATCAGAAATGATTTGGCAATGGAGCATATTTGTTGGGAAAGTCAACCAACCATGCTTCCGAGGACATTCTAGGAGAACCGACCTGCGTTTGTTGCCAAGAGAAAGGGCATTGGATACAAGTCTGCCCTAAGAGCCTGAAGAGTCCAGAAGATGGGAGAGTCAAAAAGTATGGCTGTGCTTCGGGTAAAATCCACTATCTAACTCCATTAAGTTCCTATTCATTGATTCTCAATACATGATGTGATAAGATTGCATTTGAATGTTTTGCAGGATTAGTGAAAAGAGAGGAAGCTTGATGGAAAAGCAAGATGAGTCTAATCACGAATAAATGGATCTCGATCGCATGGATTTGAAGATTAGATTTTGAGCTTAGAAAGTTGTGATAGAATTGTTAGGAATATTTGACTACATAGTTTTCAGTTGATTTTGCATTGTAAGGAAAAATGTTTTCCGCTGCTTTTATGAATAAAATAAATTTTGGTTTGACTCATTTATTTATTTATTCCTTGCAATGAAATCGTTGTGAAAAAATGATGTTCATATATTTCTACAACAAGTGGATGTGATTATTAATTATGTTGTTTGTGGAAATGTCAAGAAATTACCAAATAGGGAGAGTTTCTCATCACCCAAGGTTCAATTGGACAGAAACTTGGAATCATGCAACTTGGTTGCACGATGAATGAGAAATTTCATATTTGTAAATTAGACTAATTCATTGACCAAGTGTCAAGTGAAGGACTAAGAGATCGAGTACACAAAGTTGTGTGTTGATTAAGTCCACCACAAGAGTAACAAAGATATTCGTCATGATTTACTAAAAGTTTAGTAAATGTGATTATACTTACAAGATTAAGTGTAATTCTGAATTGATTGAAAAATTTTAAATCAATAGCAGAACGAATAAGAAGAATCAAGTAGGCAGAAAGATAAAAGTTTCTCTATTCTAAGAATAAGGGAGAGTACCTTTTATGCTTTATGATATGTCTTAATGATTAAGAACCATAAATCAATTAATCCTCTAAGTAAATCTTAGTACAATTGTATGTCTAAGAAGAGGAATTAAGAATTGAAGAAATGGTTAAATCAAGAAGTTAATCATACTTCGTTCCAAAACAAGTCTTAGAGTTAAGATTGTGACATTGAGTGACAAGTCTTAAGAAGGTTATAACATTCATCAAATGTAGAATTTGGAAAAAGGTTTTCTTATCCTTGCACACTTGAAATTCGTAAGTTGTAATGTCTTGGATTAGAAAAAGACCATCTAGGACCAATTTTATGAAGTGTTTTGTCTTGATAAAAGCTACACTAACTCTTGAATATTTGGTTGTCAAGAAATGTTTATTGACAAGAGAATCTTATATGTCAAGGAGTCAGTGGGAGTCTTAATGGTCTTGAAAAGTTTAAGAACTAATCAAGAATAAACCTTACCGATCATCACTAGCACACGAGTTGAGGTTTCCAACCTATCGTGTTGACATTATATTGTTTCTGTGCCATTCCAATTGAGTTAGTTATGCATGTGAATCCTATGAGTTCTCATTCGAATGCATAAAAGGCAAGGACCTTGATCAATGAAAGGTGCATTGATAGGAAATGGTGAGCTACTTAACTACTTGGAAGACATGGTGGGCAGTTGTGTTACCATAAGGCAAGAAATCAAGATTAAGAGTTCGGTCCATATGAGTTTGAATTTGTCATAAACTTTGGTTTTAACAAATTCACGTGGATAGGAACACATACACCATTAAAATCTAAGTGTCATAAGATTCCCTCCTTCATGAAAATGACTGTGAGGAAATGCTTTCAATAAGAGAGATTTTAAGAAGATAGTGATTGTGAAAATTGGAATCTCGAATTCGATTATAGTTACGGTATCCCTTTCCATGATTCGAATTGTGAGATTTGGCAATTACTCTGAATTGTTTAGACACACATATGATCTATCTAAGACAAAGGTGTATAAGTTCAAGAAGTCTTGATAAAAGATTATCAAAGCATTAGGTATTAGAAACATGAACTTAAGAAATTCAATAAGTATTGTTTTTCTAGAAGTTAAGCTGGTTTCTGAATACATGTCAAAGCTAGTGGGAGCATAAGTGTTATGTTTATAATAATCATCGTGATAGTGGGAGCATAAATGTTATGATTATATGATTATTAAGGCACGTATTGCAAGTTAGCAATATTAATTATAGAAAAACAAGAGTCATACTTTGCAAAGTTGTAAGAGTTGAATAGTTGTTTTGCTATAATTAAAGGAGAGAATATTATGCTTCATTTCAAATCTAAAGGCTTAGGTTGTGGAATGTTAATAAATTATTCAATGATACATAGTGCGTTCTTAAATTTCGATTATGATTACGGCATTCCTCTTCATAGTTCGAATTGCGAGAACGTAGCACATAAAATATTATGGCAGAAGATTGATAAAGTATCAAATCTTCATGTAAGACATTATGCATCGTGTCCCATATGCTTCGGGTATAGGATTGATTGAAAATGCTATAATATTTGACCATTCTAAAATTTTCCAAATGTCTAGCGCATTTAGAGGGAAAAAGGACAAGAATCGGTTTTGACTAAGATAATTAAACAACTATCAAAGGACAATCCAAAGTTCGCCGAGGATTGGTCGCTTGTGAGTAGTTGGAAGTATGATATTGGATGGACCATATCGACATTATTATAAATAGATAAGATTCTATTAAGAATGAGTTGTCATATGGTGAGTATGGAAATGTTTCCATATTGGGAGTTGGATATTGAGAATCAATGTCTAGATTAGAAATTTTATGCAAAAAGATGTTTAAAGGAATGTACTTTGAGTGAGAGACATCATATCTATGGAATTGTCTTGTAACAATCTCCGATAGAGGACTTTATAATTTCATTGGCAATAGTCATTGTGACTTTAGTGCAGTGACATTATGAAAGGATCATTGCATAAAATATTAGAATCTAACATATTTCATAAGTGGCAAGAATTTGATATTCTTTCACTTGTGAAAAGGATTAGGAGTTGTGAAATGAGTATGATTGGAAATGTGTTCATTTGATCTATTTCACAAAGTAAGAACCATAGGTAAACATTGTGTGCATGCTGAGAGCATGGGACAAGTGTTGTAATAATTCAAGTAAGAAGTTGATTACCCGAAACAACAAATAATGAGTAATTGATATGGTGATAAATAAAAGGTGTTTTATTTATACTCAAAGGTTTGAGGCCATATGGGATTAGTATTATTCTTGTGTTTCACTTTGCATGTTTTGACTTCTTGAATAATTTAATTGGTTCAGAACAGTCAAATTATTCAAATGGGCCACAGTCGTTCATATATTGGAAGTACGTATGAATGAAGAATGTCGTGAATTGGTGTGTGGATTGTCTAAAGTGTATTAGATAAAAGAAAATGTTTCCTGCAACGTTCATGAGTGCTTATGAATATGATTTGAGCATTGGATTAAACCCACGCTCACTTGGATCACTTCATGGATTGTTATCACGAGTGATTAGTGAGACAATAACATCTTATATTCTTGAAACCGAGATGTGTGAGTTGTATCTTACGAGTCGGTTGCATATTGATAATATGTAAACGCACCAGTAACTTGGTGTTATAAAACATATTGTTGTGTGTGATTCGGTGAGTAAGTGCAAGCGAGCATTGAGTCAAAGTTTATCCGTTCCTTTTATTCAAAGTAGGATAAAAGTGATTTCTGTGGGCCCCTCGATGATTTAGTGATGACACCTAAGCGCTTGGCCAAGCCGGGACTAAATTGATGTGTTCAATTGTAGTCTGTTGTCAATCGTCATAAATCTGAATTCGGGAAACAGCACATAGACAGAGAGAATGATTTAGATCCATGTGTCAGTCTATACAATATCAAGAATGGAGGAATATATGATCCCTTACCTAAAGGACACGTGTATCTGATAGGATCAGAGTTGACAGCGGCTTTAGAAAGCTACGATTGCAGATCGGGATCTGAAGTCATACGCATAATAGTTATTAGACTTATCCAAGTGGGAGACTGTTGGATTAGTGTCTAAGTCCATAACTATTTTGGTATGTACTTGACCCGATGGTGCATGGTCCTTTTGGGTTGCCTTCACCAAAGTAACTTGATAGGATGAATTATGGAGAGAAAGGATTAAATATGATTTATTAATATATTATGAGAATAATATATATTAAAGGAGAAATCATATTGTTTAATTAATATTAGTCAAGAATTAATTGGTAATTAAGTTTGTGACTAAAAGACATTAATTGAACTGTCAATTGTATGATAGTTGAATATTGAGCTAATGGACTCCATATTAAAGGGGTGGCCGAATTCTATGGGGAAACCCATTAGAAATCGTCCTAGGCGTTTAAGGAAAGGAGTCCATGGGTTGCTTAGGGCTTAAGCATCCAAATTAGGGTTTCCTTGTTAGATAACCCTAATAGCCTCACTATTTAAAGAACCCTTGTGCCCCAAAACGTGGTGAACTTGTTGGTTAGGGTTTCCACACATTTTGGGCAGCCTCCTTCTCTTCTCTTCTTCATCCTCTTGCTCTTGGTGTTTGTGAGCCATTAGATGAGTGACATTTGTGACTCTAAGCTTTCTAAAGTCATTACAAGGAGGATTTGAAATTGTTATTGCTATATAACAATCAAGGTATGATCTAAACCCTAATTTATATGTTATATTGATTATCATATGCTAGATCTAGGGTTTATAGTCTTGGATAACTTGCATGTACAATAGAGAAACCTAGATCCAAACATTAGGGTTTGTATGAGCACATAGGATGTTCTTATAGCTAAAACCCATCAAAAAATTAGGGTCTTGTCCGGACATACGTACGCCCGACGTACATGGGTGTATGCCCAGCGTACTAGGGTGTGCCCTAATACGCGCGACGTTCTCAAATGTACGCCCAACGTACTACTCAACTTCCTAAAAATTATCAATATGCCCCTAGGGCTAGGTCCAAACCAATATCAAGGGCCAAAATTGACTTATTAAAATACCAAGGAAGAATTTGAAGAATACCTAAAATCCGGAATGTTACAAAGAATGTGGAAATATATTTACATTTTGTTCGAGAAGCTGTTCTATCGGACATATCGTGTTTTGCATGTGCCTTCAGCTCACCAGTTTGCATATATATATATATATATATATATATATATATATATATATATATATATATATTGTTGGATTAGGTGTCTAATCCCATAACTATTTTGGTATGTACTTGACCCGATTGTGAGCATGGTCCTTTTGGGTTGCCTTCACCAAAGCAACTGATATGATGGACTAAGGAGAAAGAGGATTAATTATGATTTATTAATATATTATATGAATAATATATTAAAAGAGAAATCATATTGTTTAATTAATATTAGTCAAGAATTAATAAGAATTAATTTTGTGGCTAAAAGAGATTAATTAAATAAAGGAGACTGATTGTGTAATTATAAGATAGTTGCATAAATGGGCTAATGGACTCCATAGAAGTTGGAGTGGATGAATCTATGGGGAAACCCATAAGAATTCGCCCAAGGCCTCTAAGGAGGGAGTCCATGGGCTGCTTAGGGCCTAATCAGTCAAATTAGGGTTTTCTAGTTGAAAACCCTAATAGCCTACCTATATAAGGAACACCTAATGCCCAAAAAACGTGGTGAAGTAATCCCTAAGGGTTCTTGGACGTTTTTGGTTCTCCTCCTCCTTCTCCTAGGTTATCTTTTTGCTCATGGTGCTTGTGACTCCATTAGAGGTGCAACATTTGAGGCACTAAGCTTTTAAAGGTCAAGATCAAAAGTAATTGAGATTGTTATTGCTACCTAACAATCAAGGTAAGATATAAACCTTAATTCATATGTTAATTCGATTATTGTATGCTAGATCTAGGGTTTATGAGCTTTGAATGATTATTGCATGTTCATTAGACAAACTAGATCCAAAGCTTTAGGGTTTGCATGTGCACCATAGGATTGATGTAGTACTCATAACCCATCACACACACATACACAGACACACACACACACATATATATATATATATACACACACACACACACTAAGGGTCTTCCTACACAATTATTTTTGGATTTTAGAGACAATTTGAACATTTGTAAACCCCATGCTCAAACTGAGGGGGTGTGTTAGTTTATAGTGTTTTTATTATCTTTGTATAGTGTAGGGCCCCTAATGTAACATTTATACATATAAATATACTGCAATACATACGCCTCTGATTAATGAGGCTTTCCCATATTCAACATTAATATATATTTGGTAATGAACTTTTAATATATGTTTGTGTGTACAATATCAAATATGTGTAAACAACATAAAAAAACAAGAATATTGCACGGAGTAACAAACTAATTATAGTAAAATTAGTTACTTGAAACATAATTCCAATTATACTAACAACTTATACTAATTTCCAAAGTAGGCAACTAAATAAGAAGTTGAGGTATGATACAAAAAGTGGATACATATGAAACATAAACCCAAAATGCTTTTTAATCTTAAAAGTGTTTTTGGTAATGTTGATTGGCTTATGAATTTTTGAAAAAGAAGTTTTTAAAAAGTGTTTGAGTTAGTTTTTGTGGAGTGAAAAACTTAAAAGTCAATAAATTGGTTTTAAAAAGTGTTTGACTTATATTTTTAAAGGTAAAAAGTGGTAGGAAAAACTAAAAAGCTATGAGGGTGTTTGGATAAATTAGCTTATAGCTTATTAGCTTATAGCGATGTGAGAAAATAGCTTTTGCAAAAATGTTTGGATTAGAAATAAGCTATAAGCTTTAAGCAAGGGGGAAGCTTTTCAAAAGTAGCTTATTTAGCTTTTCCCCTCCACAATAAACTGATTTTTAATGTTTCCTATCAAAACACTTAAACTTAGCTTATAACGGTGGGGATAAACAATAAGCTATAAGCCCTTTTTTCCCTATCCAAACACCTTCTAAAAAGCCATCAAAAGCTAGGATTTTGTAGTTTTTTTGAAACTCCTTTATTTTGTCTATCCAAAAAGTTGTTTGAAAAACACTTTTGAACAACCCAAACACTTTTTAGCTTATTAGCTTTTTAAAAAGCCAATAAGCTAATAAGCTAATTTAAGAAACACTTCAAAACACCCACTTATACTAATTTCCAAAATAGGCAACTACATAACAAGTTGAGGTATGCTACAAAAGTGGGTGTCTCTATAAGACAAGAGCCAAAAAAGGCTATGTTACTATATTAACCTCATTGTCATCCCATGTTATTTACTAGTGGCAGAATACCAAAAGTTTATAAAGATTACCGTAATAACTAATCTTCACTAATCTAAATCAATTGTATTTGTTGCAGTTGAACCAACTCCAGTTTTGCCATGAATAAATTTTTAGTTTTAACTTTATTTGCCCTTTTGATGGTTTCTTTATCTTCTTCATGGAAAACCGATGCAAATTATTCCATTCTTCATCACCTTAATTTCTTTCATCAACAAGTACATTCCCTTCATCATGACATTCAACATAATCCCCATCAACATCACCTTGTCCTTCATCGTTATCTTCCATATTGGATTGCTCTACATCTTCATTTATATCATGTTTATATACAAAAAAATGCAAGGTAAATGGTATTTTTAAATAAGAGTTTGCAAAAATATAAATAATCAAGTAATACTAGTTCCACTTATGGCATTTCTTCAGGTATAATATGTATAATTCTACAACTATCTATCTCCTCTATTATGTATCCTGCCTCTAGCAACAACATAATATTATCTTGACCTATATTAAGTACTTATGGGACATCATCATCTTTAATTTTTTCCCTCATCATACACTGGCACGGGTGGATGAATATCATCACCTTTTCAATTTTAGTTTCATTAACACTCTTAGTCACTACCCTTGTAACGAATTCTTTAACGTTTTAACTAACAAATTCATTATCATTTTGACTAACAATCTTTTAACTTCTTGACTAACAAACTCTTTAACATTGCAAGAAACAAACTCATTATTAATTTTACTAACAACCTTTTTTTGTAAGTCAACAATTTCCAACAAAGCCTAATAATGATCATTAAAAGTGACATAAGGTTTTAAAAAGACAACATCATCAAATTTTTCTTTAGGAACAAAGACATGGAACATTTATGTCAAATTCTAGGTTTTTGCTACAAGATCCATATATTTTTTAAATAAAAAAAAATACAAATTTGATTTCTTTCTTTAATGAAATGGGTTTCACAAACAAAGGAAATAACAAAAGTACAAGTTAATGAACTTCATATTTGCATCAAGTTCTCTGATTGTCTAGGTATTAGGTTTAAACATTTTTTTTTCTAAAATATACTTCTTTTGAGCTGTTGTATGACTTAGGTTGACACTTTGGATTCGAATGCATATCAGAAAAGGGTTTTCTTGAGAGAAGGGGTGGTATTGTAGGTTAGGAAGACATAATTACTAAGACCTTTGGTGGTAAGACATTGGCTCATATGAGGATAAATGGTAAGACGGATTTGCCCTTGTGTGTAGGGCATTTGATGCTTTCTAACATAGCCTGTAGGATGGTAATTGGAGGTAGGGACCAAATGTGTTTGATTTTAAAACCATTAGGATGTTTTGCATCATTTTCCAAAACTTGGACTATACCTATAAATTAGGTTAAATTATATGGACTATTTCTGTAATTTACTCTTAAGATTTTGAATTAAGAACTTGATTTTTTTTTGTTGAGAGATAACATGAAATCGTTGAACAATATTTTTTTGTGGTCATTATTATACTTATGATATCTCGGTTATTATAAAACTAGTTGTAAGACCCGTATATTATACGGATTGATTAAAAAAAATGTTAAATATGAACAATTAAATTGGAAGTTTATTTGAATTTAAAAATTATGAGAAAAAACATGCAAAAAATAAATTAATTAAAATTTTGTATTTAGTTATCAAACTCTTGTATTAAAATGATTGACTATAACAAAATGTTAAACACAAATGTTTAAACTGTAAATTTATTTGAAATTGAAATTGAAATTTAAAGTTTAAAATTTAAAATTAATAGTTATGGTAGGTTTAATTTATGGAAACTAAATTAATGATTAATTAAAAATGAAAAATGAAATAAATGACAAGTGGAAAATAAATATATCTCAAAATTATGACAAAATGACATGTGGTCAATTAAATGAGAGAATGACATGTGGCAAAATCATTCTTATTTATTAGGGTAGATTGTTTTGCTAAAAGATCTTATGAATAAGAGTAAATTACACGAATGGTCCCTATGGTTTAAGGTAATTTGTACGTTTAGTCCTTAACTTATTTTTTTAACTCGGAAGGTCTATACTATTTGTTTTTGTTACATGCTTGGTCTCTCTTTTACCTAAAAAAATTATTTTGCCATTGATTTTTTAAAATTTTTAAATAAACACACCCCAACCCCAACCCCCCTCAACTTACCTTACCTATCCCATAACTTTTTCCTATTTAAATAATAGTCTTTTGAAGTAAGCGATGGACCAATTACGTAACAAAAACAAACAGTAGGGACCAAACGCATAACAAAAACAAACAGTAGAGACTTTCCGAGTTAAAAAAATAAGTTAGGGACCAAACGCGCAAATTACCTCAAACCATAGGGACCACTAGTGTAATTTACTCTATGAATAATGTCCAAATTATTATACAAAAATTAAAAAGATACTATCCTGCCCAAACATCAAGCCGAATTTAGTTGTAGTCAGTTTAGTCGGTTTAGCGGACACAAAGAGTTTAACGTATTGGGAAATTATCTCAAACTGACAGAACAAATGGAAGAATACCCTCACAAAAAATTATATTTAGTAAAATGCAATTGCTATCACATTGCTAAAATCCAAATAACATAATCAATTTTAAAAATGAATAATTCAAAGTTATAATCTAATATTATCTTTAGAAATATTTGGTTATTATTATTATTATTATTATTATTATTATTTTGGAATACAAAGTTATTAATATGTATTTTAATCATTTTCTTGTGATACATTACGAATTATTATTGTTATTATTATATTAACCATAAGTATATCAAACTCACGAAAATAATAAAAATTAGTAAACTTATTACATTAAATTTATATACTATTACATAAATAAACAAAATGAAGAAAATGCTTACATAAAAATAAACATCCCTTTACAAAAGGAATCTTTAACATCCGAAGAAATAAAAGTCTAGAACAGTCACAAAAGACCAAGTCAAAATGAAGAAGCCTCTTCATACAAAGTCCACATGCAACAACATTCGCTGACATTAATTCAATCTAGAATCCCAAAATAAATTCCACCGTCTATTTGAGCACAACGTTTATGACTACAACTTCCCTATCATTAAATCGGCTTCATAGTTCATACTACACTACAAATCGTCATCTGATTTCAGTTTTAGACCAAACCCACTTGAAATCTTTGCTGGTCTTGATTGAGTAACAGTCCAACCCTCTTTCCCAGTACACTTGTCTTTTCGATTCATGTTGTTCTTCATGTTTTTAAGGTGGGTTCGTCTCAAATTCATCTGGGTTGTGAAGATTGGAAGCGAATAGTTGTGGAATGGCTACTGTATCATCTTTGACCAAGGGTGTGAGAAGAACAGGGGCAAGAAATAAGTCCCAATTGGAGTGGCCTTCACCTGATTCAAACACAAATTTCAGTTCCAGAAAAGGGAGTAATCAGGTTTGTTTTCATCAATTCAGAATCCTTATGATCATGTATCTAGAATCGGAGCAAAATGAGTTTAAAATACCAAACAGGAATAACTCATCAATAGTTTCCAATATGGTGTTGGCGTATTTGGCAGGGAGATAGTGATTCTGACATCACTTTATTCACTTCATCCATGCATGGTTCGACGTCCACCGGTGCAACATCTTCGATTGATCGATATAGCAGTGGAATGGAAGGAAAAACTCAACGAAAGAAAACACTGGATAAGTCTAGTTCGAAGAAACGTTGGAGTTTTAGGTTTTCCAAGAGGAGCCCACAGCCGCCGTCGTTGAGTTTACCAGATGATTCTTCAGCCACCACACGCCATCCTTCTCCGGTTAAAGTAACAGATGAACCACCTGTGCGGAAACCAAAACCTGTGTTGAAAATCACGAGGTCCGGTAGTCTGAGATCCCTCAAAATTGTAAGGAGCAAGAGCAAATCATCTTCTGAATCGAAGGGTCCGACAGTAGAAGATTTGCGTTCGAACAGAGCTACATTTTCTTCGATTCTAAAGGATTCAAAGTTTGCCGAGCAAGTCGAGCCTCAGGTAGGCGTCAAAGAATATGAAGAAATTCTTCCGGTGGCGAAGCTATGTCCGTACCAACACTGTTCTCTTCATGGCCATCATCATCACCATGAGCCACCGGGCAAACGCTTCTCTTTCCTAAAACGCCGTTCTTCAAAGGACCAAAAGGGCGTAAACCCTAAAACTCCCACCACCGTAGATAAGCCGTCTGGTAAGAAAACAGAAGTTAAGGTAACCAAAAAGGGTTCTAATTTAGGCAGCAAAGGCAAGAAGATCGAAAAGCCTATTGGAAAGGATGCTGATTTTTCTATTGAGTTCTACGCAAAAACAAGAACAGAGCACGTTCCAGAATCAAGCTCCGGTCTTGATGATGCAGATCTGGCTAATATGATGTTCGGTGTCAATGGCAATAATCAGAAGGAAGTTCAAAATCTTCGGATAGATGATCAAGAGAGCTCGATTGTCAACATAGACAAGAAACAGGGTTCTATTAATCGCAATCAAATGAACATGTGGCGATTGATTCAACGGCGTATGGTGTCTGATTCTGATCTTGTAGCTGAATCTGGGTGTGAACTGGAGCAACAAGTAGACAAAGAACAACGATCATGTAATGCAGCTGATGCTATGAATCAAGAGTATGAAAACAGAAAGATGTTTGTCATCAAGATTGTACGAGAAGCGATTCAGAAGGTCCTTCTTCCAGAAGTCCCTGATCAATCGATTACAAATATTTCAGTAAGAGATCATCAAAAAGAGCCAAATCCAGGAGCAGATGAACTGATGTCTGGTACCCAAAAGGGAAAACCAGATGGGTGGAGTCACATAAAGAAAGTCACACTTCTGAGAAGGTTTATAACCGAATTAGAAAAGGTGAAAAGATTCAATCCCAATCCATTAGTGCCCAAATCAGCAGCCGAAACAGTGTCTTTAAGGCCTCAAACAGTCGGTGATAAGAAAATTTCCGATGATTGGATGCTTGATTATGCTCTTCAGCAGGCTGTTAGCGAACTATCTCCATCTCAAAAAAGAAAGGTTGCTTTGATTGTTAAAGGATTCGAATCAGTGGCTCCAAAACTGGATGATTCAAAAGACTCGAGCTTGACTGATGAAAATGGTGATTATAAAGACTCTGATGAACAGGGTGTTACGGAATTTGATTCTGCAATGAAATCAGAGAAAGAGAAATACATCAACATGTGGCATATGATATACCAACACGTTGTTACTGATATCACTAGCAAAGTAGGATCCGAGCTACTTCATGGTGGTGATGATGATGATGATGATGAGCAAGAAGTTAAAGACCAGAGTATAAACAATGAATTCAGCCCGAGGGTTGCTGATATGCTTATAAGACAATCAGTCAACGAAATCCTTCTTCCAGAAGTTGAAGAAGATGCTTCACTATCATTAGAAAGGAAAGACGTTGACGTTGACATTGACATTGACATTGATGGAGGTGAATCACAAACGCAGCAAATAATACCGAAGAACTGGAATAAGTTGAGAACGTTGAGGAGATCTATCAAGGACTTGGAGAGTTCCAGGAAACTGAAACCAGAAACACCAAGACAATCTGCGTTTCATAAAGAAGAAGAACAAGAAGAAAGGGAACAAGTTGATTTAAGGCGTCAAAAGAGTCATCAAAAAACGAAGGCTGAGCAATGGATGATTGATTATGCTGTTCAACACATAGTCACGAAACTGACTCCTGCTCGTAAGAAAAGAGTGTCGATGCTTGTTGAAGCTTTTGAAGCTGTCATTCCCCTTCCAGAAACTTGAAGCCAAAAGGTATCTGAATCTAACCAGTTTTGAAACAGAGTTTTGCATACATACAGAAAGTATATACACGTAGTCATCCTTATACAGTACGTATAGATTTGTCAAATGATTGTGTTTCTCGATTTGTATACATACATATATAGGTTTGTTAATTTTATTACAGTTATGATTTTCCATGCAGGGCACCTTGTCATTTAGCAATATAGTATACTTAATGGCAAAAAGGACTTTAACGCATAACCAAATAATGTAAAGATTTTTCAAGTAAATAAATGAAAACATAGTCACTTTTCTATAATTTTTGTCATTTTAGCAGATTTTTTTTGTTAAACAACTAATTTAGGGATGTTAATATTTTTGTTTGGTGAAAAAAGACTATAATTTCCGATTCTAGTCGAAGTGCCCCATGATTAGGGAGGCGGAACCTTTAACGGGCTAGAAGAGGCCGTGGCCATCATGGTTTTTTGGCTACTAATACCCTGTATATCATTTTGGAATAATTATAAAAATTGGGTTATATGATAGATATGTATATCCGTCCCTTTAAAATTCAACAAAGACATAAATATGTGAATAAAACAAGTTTTTAGTCAAAGATGGATACCATTTAGAATTAACTAGCAGTATACCCGAGCAAAGCGGCGGGACGTGTAAATTTTTTCGGTGATATGTTTCCTCTACAAAAATGTTATGTTACAAAAGAAAATACATGTCGAAGACAAAATAATCAAACTATGGTGTTATTTGTTACATGATACATCAAATAACCGATAAAAAGAAACTGATCAAGACGACATAAAATATGAAATGTTTAAGTCATTCAAACAAAAATAAAGAATTATAAGAATACACAAAATATGAAAATTTGTGATAACACATGACTAATTATATATTATTAATCATGCAACACTTCTGTATACACAACATTTGATGTATAAACTTCATCACCTTTTAAATTTTCGTTAGGCTTCACTAATATTTTTGTGGTCCTAGCAGAAACAATATTATGTAAGAAAACTTAAAGTTTGTCTTCTTTATGATTTTATTACTAACTTTGGACTTTTATGCTATAAATTTGGATACGACGGTTGAATGTAAAACTTTTAGTAAATTTAAGGAGTAAAGTAATCAAGATTAAGTTTAAGAACCTAAACTATAAAAATTCTCATCTCCATACAGAATAGTAAAATACAACAAAAAAAATTTCAAATATATCACTTTAAACTTAAAGATTGTATAACGAAAATGATAATAGTCTTGTAATAAGATTAGGCTGCAATTTAAACAATATTCTAACTTTCATATTTTTGGCCAATTAATTTCCCTTTCGGAAATATGACATATTACAAAGAACACATATTATATGTTATTTTGAAAATTAGTTTCCTTAAGGGTTATGGGTTTTCGGTTTTTGGTTTAGATTTTGACCAAAATTAGTGGTATAGTTGTTAGAGTTATGATCTTAGGTGGGGAGTTCGGTATGGAGATGGTATGATCTATTAAGTGATGAAAGTTTTTAGAAAATGGTAGCTATGCCCTTTTTATACATATATTCCAATTGCTATTCTAGTTTTTCTTATCAGTTCATTGCTAACTTGTTCCGGTTATTCACTTTACAATCTCTAAAATATTATGTGATCAATTTAATGAGATTCGACTGAATTGAACTACATTCTAAAAAACTGATCCGATTTGCATTCAATTTAAATCCACTTTTCAATCTCTAAAGTATGATATGATAAGATATTTGTTTATCAATTTTCATTGTCGATGACCAATCTCGACTGATCTATAGACCTCGTCATGGACAGTGAGCAATTGGGATGAAATTCATTCTTTTTATTTGACATATTGGCAAATATTTTTATATTATCAGTATTTTCAAAAAAAGAAATTAATTGTTATTTATATGTGTGTGATTGTATTATAAAGAAAATAATAGATTTATTAGTTGAGTGTTCCAAGATATTGCAATTAACTTTATTGTCATTTTCTAAAACCCAGAACTTTATTTTTCATTTTTTTATATGTATGGTTTGAAATTTACATATAGAAACAATTTTATTTTATTTGAATCCATTAAAAAAATGTAAAATGGAAACAATGGATCGTTTGAGTATTAAAAAAAATACATTTATGATTTCCATATTAAAAATTGCCCAATGTCACTTGAAGTATCTTTCATGGAATAATTTCTCTTAGGAAACATGTCATATTATTATTACTATTATATAATTTTGTAATACTTATCTCATCACTATAAATATATATAGAATTTGAAATAATAAATACAATGGACGAAGATTGTAAAAATTAGAAATAAAAGTAATAAGTTGTTGGTATTACACTATAGTTATATTAAAATTATTGGAGTTTAAATAGTTAGTTTTTATGTTAATAAAAGTTAACTAATATTGATTATAAAGACTAATATGACTCCATATTAGAATTTTTGTCATTAAATGTTTGGTTAGATTTGTCTTATTTATATAACTTCATATTAGAAAAAAAAAATAATTTTTTTTAAGATTGTGTCTCAATCGATATTGACGGATATCAATTTACTTAAACTTTGTTTATATAAAACCTTAGAGGTTCGATTACCAAACTAATAAAAAAAATCATATTATGTTAGTTAATTAAATTACTGAAGATCATGTCTATCCTAATATTAAAAATTATTAAATAAATCAACGTTTGTGTTTTAGTATTGAAGGTTATGTAAACTCTATTAAGATTGAATACCAAATTATCAAAACGCATATCAATGTTTCATGGCCCGATCATACGAATATATATTTATACACATAAATTTATCCAAACATTAAGATTACAAAAAAGATACGTAAAACATTGATAAACAGCACGGATTAAAAAAACATCTCATGCCTCCTTGTATTATTACAATTACAACAAATCAAAAAATAGTAATAAATATAAGGGAAAAGGGAAAATACATTACAGCCTCACCTAAGCTTAGGTACTAAACCTCTTGAAAATACATTGTTTTACTATATAAAGATTACAGTTAATGGATTCATGATTAATACTTCAAGATGTAAATTCAAGATCGACACAATAGGATTTAGGGTTTAGGTTTATGTTTAGGGTTTAGGGTTTAGGTTTAGGGTTTAGGGTTTAGGGTTAGGGTTTAGGGTTTAGGGTTTAGTGTTTAGATTTAGGGTTTAGGGTTTAGCTTTAGTGTTTAGGGCTTAAATTTAGGGTTTAGGTTTAGGTTTAGGGTTTAGTAATGCTTACTTGGATGAAGTAATAAACGATAATTGAGGAAAGAAAACGGAGATGATAAAACGATAATGAAATAAAGAAATGTTATGGAGAATGATATATTTACCAAGTGAAACAAAACCGGGTATATTTAGCATGTTAAAACGACATATTTTAGAGGCTTGGTACCTAAGCTTAGGTGGGGCTGTAATGTATATTCCCTATCCCCTGAATATAATAGATATGATTTTGTTACAATGGCCACAAGTGCTTCTTATAATAAAAGAAATTCGCGATGCTTTACTTCACTTGAACCCTTTGCTAAAAGTGATAATTGTCAAAGATCTAATTGAAATTGTAGCTTCACAAGGGTAAAATTGTAGTAAAACAAAGGGGAAATTGATGGATTAAGAGGCTCAGAAGAAGAAGAAAAAAAAACAATTGACTCTGTAACAATATTAATATGTAACTGAAACATTTAGTTTTACTTCATTTTTTCTAACCATGTGATGTATTTCTTTACAATATCCTTTAGTTTTTCCCTTTAGTTTTACTTCATTTTTTCTAACCATGTGATACTTGATTTCCTCCTTGTCACCAATTGGTAGCAAACTACCAGCTTTTGAAGCAACTTCATTCTTTCAAGTATCTTTTCCTATTTACCATTATAGACAAATTAAAATATGACACTCATCCCATCATATTTATTTCTTAACATGTAATAATAGAAATTCAAAAAAATCCCATTTAGTTTAACATGTAATAATAGAAATAAAAAAAAATAAAAAATAAAAAGCAATTCAGTTTAGTGCATCACTAAGTCTATGATCCAGATCAGGAATAAGCCTATAAACTTCCCTGAATATCATGATGTCATTGGATTTGTGGAGGCTCCAGAAAACAGTAAATGAAACCCCTACCACCAAAAAAGATATTGAGCTACGAAATTGCATGATAAAGCAATTGAAGATCAGAAGTTGCCATAACTCGGAATAATAGGTGAAATTAAAAGCAGAAACATGAAGACTAATAAGATGCTCACTGTGTAGATTAGCCACCAGGAGTTCCATCAGATCTGTTGTGAACATACGTGCCCCTTAGCTATTGTGGCGGGCCATGTGCAACCACATATATAACATGTTCTAATTAACGATACTACCCATGTGTTAAAATCTATAAGGCTTCTTCTGCAAATCAAATAAAAGACCAAATTTGCATACCTCAAATGTCTTTTAAACCAAATCTGGTGAACAAACTCATTCTCCTTCCTTTGACTCTCCTTCCCTTGCGTCTTCAAAGACATTTAGAAGATCAACTTTCCCCTGTTTGGATTCAATATTTTGAGTTTATGTCAAATATTAAATATATATATATATATATATATATATATATATATATATATATATATATATATATATATATATATATATATATATATATATATATATATATAATTCAAATTATAAGGTATGAAGAATTTTATAGATGACCCATGTGGTATAGGGGGAGGCACACTAAAATATTAAACCCCACCTTTTATTGTTGTAGGCTTCAAAATTCCAGGTCTAATATGGACCATAAAAGATTCATAAGTAAAAGATGTAGAAAGTGCATTTATCTAAAATTGAAATTTATCTGCAATGAAAAAAACCATAAAATTAAATACATATGAACCATAACAGAACCATCATATTATTAATAAGACACTAACATATAGAAATCAATCTTTATATAGATCATCATTCAATGAACTCATAATCAATATCAAATTTCAATATAAGCCTAAACAAACGAACTGAAAAACAAACATTTGATTCTAGTTTTCCATACCTAAACCTAAAGAATTAGACGAAATAGCATGTTAATAAATGTTTTCTCCAATAATATGTCTTTAAGGTAGAAATCCTTCATGTATTCAGGTTTCCACTTTCCAGGTCGTAAGATTTTAGACTTGAGTTTTTCTAAAGAAAATATTTTTATTCAAAAGTAATATACCTACAATCGGATCTGGAGAAGAAATCCATCAATGAACATAAAATCAGACTTGCATCCACTCATCACCAAAATCAAAATCGTATCCTTGTTAATTGATGGAAACGTCACCAAAAGAAGTAGAAAAAATCGAACCTGTAAATGGAGGTGGGATCGAAAGCAGCAAACAAAACCCTAACAAAATGATTTTATCTTCAAAAAAGCCCAATAAGATAGATATGTAGATATGCATTCCTATGTGGATGTATTAAGAAACCTAACAATAAAAAACCCAAAATAAAGCTTTCTCACGTACTTCTTATGATCCAGTTACCGACATCACCAAAACATCCCATGGACTTCACAGGAACATGTTTGATTGGGGTGAGGCTAGGGTTTCCTGAGATTTTCAGCGACAAACATACAAAACTTTAGTTGGGAGAGCATAGTATAAGAGAATAGAGAGGTTCGAGATTCTTGCCTGGAAATTCATAAATCAGGTGTTTGGCGGTGAATCGATGCAGATGGTGTAGGGATCTAGATCAATATTCATGAAATCGACATGGTGGAGAGAGAAGCAATAGTGTTTAGAAAATGAAGCATCAAATTTGTTCATGTTTGTGTACCTCTTCATCCCTTGTTTTTTGATTCCAGCGTCTCCATTTGTTCCTCTGCTTGTGTACCTCTCCATTCCGTCGTTTTTTATTCCAAGGTTTAGTCTAGGGTTATAGGAGAGAAAACATGAGAGAACTGAATCAAAATTACCATTGTGAGGGAGTGTGTGGGAAATTGGAAATGCTAGATCGTTATGTGTATATAGAGAATTTGGGATATAAGTTCCAATTTTAGTTTTAAAATTTAAAATGTTGAAATTGATTAGTTATGCTGTAACATCCCCCTTTTGGCACGTATCATAATATTGTCCGCTCAGGGTTTTGGCCCGGATGGGTCGGGTTGCTTATCGGTTATATCTTCCTGAGGAGCTTAGTCAGATCCACAACACCTTCCATGTGTCTCAGTTGAGGAAGTGTTTGGTGGATGAGTCAGCAGTCGTTCCCCTAGAGGATATTCAGGTTGATAGCAGCCTGAATTATATTGAGAGGCCGGTCGCGATTCTGGACCGGTATACCAAGACCTTGAGGAACAAGGTAATTCAGTTAGTGAAGGTGCAGTGGCAGCACCGGAAGGGGTCTGAATGGACGTGGGAGGCTGAGGAGGAGATGAGAGAGCACTACCCAGAGATATTTGCAGATTCAGCCGTAGCAGACTTCGAGGACGAAGTCTGAGATAAGTGGGGGAGAATTGTAACGACCCATCTCCGGTATGATAATTCCTTGGTATTTATTTTGAAGTTTTGCAAGAGGGACTCGGCGAATTCATGGCCTGACTCGCCGAGTAGGGACGGGATTTCGAGCACGTGTTAGCTGGCGACTCGGCGAGTCCATATTCTGGACTCGGCGAGTCTGTCCGTCTGGGAGAAACCCTAAATCCCCGGGTTGCCCACTATTTAAGCCACCCTTATGGCCTCCATTCTCGCCTCCTTCACCCTTAAAAGTTGTGAGAAAACCCTAATTCGTTCTTGAGTGTTTTAAGTGATCTTGTGTGCATTTTGTGAAGGCTTGAAGAAGGAGAAGAAGAAAGGAGCAAGGAGAAGAATTGTAGAGCGAAGATTCAAGGGAGAGCAAGAGTTCTTTGAGGTATTCTTCGGATTTCCTTCCCTTTTATGCTTTAAAATCCCCTTTAGATCTAGTTGATGCTTTTCTCAAGCCTTATGTTGATATGGAAGCCATTTTATGTCGAGATATCCTTAGATCTGTTAATTTAGGGGTTGTAGAGCCCAGATCTATTGTCTTTATGGAGCTATTTTGCATCATAACCCTAGATCTACCCTTTTAAGTGCCTTTTTAGCCTTTATTCCCTTGTTCATGTGTTTGTACACGTAAAGTTGGAAACTTTACGTGGTAAATCAGCTTATTGGACTCAGATCTATCATTTGTATGTATTGGATTCGAGCAGAATCGAGTGTAGAATAGTTGCATGGCGGTGACTCGGCGAGTCGGAAGAACGACTCGGCGAGTCGAGTCGCGAGTCCCCGATTTCTTCCTTTTGAGCGGTGTCGAGTGGGTCCGGTGAGTAGTGGAGTGGACTCAGTGAGTTGAGGGTAGACTCAGTAATGGAGGGACTCGGCGAGTTGTTCATACAACTCGGCGAATCCAAGGCAATCTTCTTAGACTCAAGAACAACTCGTCGAGTTGTTCATATGACTCGGCGAGTCGGATGAAGATTGTCTGAGTTCTTGGATCGAGAGGGTACTCGTCGAGTCGATGCCATACTCAACGAGTAGCAGCGAGTAGGGTCGAGGAGTGAGAATAGGGACTCGGCGAGTTGGCGGCCCAACTCGGCGAGTCAGGTCAACTGAGAGTTGACTTTGACCGAGAGTTGACTTTGACCAATGGTAAAAGAGTCATTTACCCAGTACAGTGTTTAGTATTTGATTGAGTGTGTTTATGGACTTGTAGCCGGGGAGATACCGGAGCAGTAGCAGTTAGCTTCCAGAGCCATACACTCAGCAGCCAGTTCACGAGGTGAGTTTCCTTTCGGTAGGAACGGGTCTACGGCCACAATGCCGGCCCGTTTAATTATCAGTAGTTCCGAACTTTGGTCTGATGCAGTAGTTAGAGTGCTTGATGTCTTTATGATACAAGCATGTTTGTGTTATGTGTTCCGGACTCTGTTCCGATGCAGTATGCAGTTTATGTGTTTATAATGGTTGTTATGTTTTATGCTATGCCATGATCAGTCAGTTCCGGACTTCAGTCCGATGCAGTCAGTTCCGGACTTCGGTCCGATGCAGTCAGTTCCGGATTTTGGTCTGATGCAGTTAGTTCCGGACTCTGGTCCGATGCAGGGGACAAGGTCCCAGTCAGTTCCGGACTTCGGTCCGATGCAGCTAGTTCCAGACTTCGGTCTGATGCAGTGGGCAAGGCCCAGTATGTGCTTTATATATGTTTTGTATGGTATGTGGTAGTTTGGGGGAGCTCACTAAGCTTCGTGCTTACAGTTTTAGTTTTGGTTTCAGGTACTTCCGCTAGCAGAGGGAAGAGCTCGGGATGATGGCATCGCACACACCACAACTTCAGCTTTTATCCTGGGAGTCGATTTAGTTTCTTTGATTTTGATATGACATAGATATGATACAGTTTTTTCCGCACAGTGTTTTATTATGTTTGAGATACATCACGTATGGTTTTATGATATGACACTCAGATTATAGTTTTTGGTTATATTGAAAAATGAATTTTTTTTTTTGGGTCGTATTTTTGGGTTGTTTCATATGCATATAATTAGGACGACGAATTCAAAATTTGTTAAGCAAGGTGTAGGTACTCGTTATTAGGGATGTCATTCGGGTCGGAACCGAACCGAACCGAATAAACCGAAAACCGAATAAAACAAATTGTATGAACCGAAAATCGAACCAAATAAGCAATACGGGTTCGGTTCGGTTCGGGTATTATTCGGTTCGGTTCGGTTCCGGCCCGAATAACCCAAATAACATGTGCAAGATGATTAAGGAGTCGAATAACCCGAATATTTTGTAGTCGAATAACCCGAATATTTTGTATTACTTTTGAAGCTTATGATTTCATAAGTATATAACCTGAATAACCCGAATATTTTGCATTACTTTTGTCGCTTATGATTTCATAACAAATCTTTTAAAGAAACAAATTAAACACTAAATATTAAACATCCAAAACACCCAAAAATCTATCTATAAGTATATAACCCGAATAACTCAAATAACATGTACAAGATGATTAAGGAGTCGAATAACCCGAATAAATATTGTATTTTTTATGACTTTTGTAGCTTATGATTTCATAACAAACTTTTTACAGAAACAAATTAAACACTAAATCGACTCACGCAAGGCCGCAAGGGAAAAAAAGACTCTTCATATTCGGTTCGTTTTTTTGGACCGAATAACCCCTTATTCGGGTAACCCGGACCGAATAACTCGAAAACCGAATAAGCCTTATATAGATACCCGAAAACCGAATCGAATTGCTTATTCGGGTCTAGTTCGGTTCGGTTCGGGTTTTCGGCCCAATTTCTCATCCCTACTCGTTATACATGGAAAAAAATAAAATTCTTGGATGAGATAAAATAGTTTGTTTAAAATTTTAATATTATTTTATTAATGATTTGTTGTACTTTAAGTTTAAACATTTGAACGTCTTAAAAAAATAATATTATTATATTGAATCTATTTTTAGAAATACTAAGATTTCTTTTATAAGATAGTAAAGATATATAGGAAAAACAGAGTTGCACAAAGTAAAACAAAAACAATAAAAAGTCAAAGAGATAAAGAAAGATTTATCAAGAGGCGAAAAATTAGAGGAAAAGGTTGGACAAGTAAACTTTGACAATGGAAAGGATTGGGAGTAAACAACCTTGATTCAAACTTTTTTAAAAAATAACAAAAGCTAATCCAAATGCGTTTTATAAGCCGCATGGTTTTTAATAATTGAACTCACAATTTTATCCATCGAATCATTGAATATCCGACCCGTTAACCCAACCCATTTAAAATAATAAGAAATTGATTTCATAGGTAAACATGCACATCAAAATCGATTACAAAAAAAGGCACTTATGTTTCCACGTTAACCTTTTATAATTCAACTGACATTTATATCTATTGACATTTATACCCTTGTATTATTTAGGGTTATTGGAGAGAGAAAAAGCTCCACTTTTTTTTGTTTAAAAACCTGTGTTACTCCCCCTTGTCTCAAACACAGAGATCTCTGCTCCATTATCATTCCAATCTCTGTAAAAACATTCTTTTTCCTCATTCTTTTAATCGATAAAACAACAATTAAAAAAAAACTCTCAAATCGATCACCCCTCCCTTCATGATTTGAATATGTTCTGGGTTTATTTTAATCACGGAAAACCCAGATTAATTTTCTTCAAACTCCAAAATAGCAGGCCAACTATGTTACATGTCATCAATCCGTGCTAGCGAGCAGTATGTATATATGTTTCTTATTCCTTTGTATTGTAAACTTCTTCGATCAATGAAAATGAGAGTTCTCTCTTTTAATCAGATATCAATTTGACATGGTATCAGATTAATTGTGTTCGATCCATCTTCTTCCTTTTTCAAATATTTACTCTGTTTTCTGCAATTATGCCTCAATTGACGAATTTTCATCCCTCATCCTGTAATTCTTCTCAAATTATTGATAATTCAAGTCCTTATCATCTTGGATCTGGTGATAATCCAAATTCCATTCTTTAAATCCCAAACAAAAAAACAGCAAAAAGGAAAAAGCACCCAAGGTCAAAAGCTTATTTAAACCAAAGTCTTCATGATGGAACCAAATAGAAATCTAAGAAGCATCTTTAGAGATTAGAACATCGGAAATTTGCCAAAAAATTGCCACCACAGCAGCACCTGAGAAAAAAGAAAAAACGACCAGGACAAGTATTGCAATCTCTCAATATCCACTCAATGTTGAATGATTTGAGGTTTACCATTAGGATAAAGAATCAACCCACAACTGTCGATTGCAGAAAAGATAATTATAACTCCAAAATAGCCCCAAGAAAAAATGAGAACTTCGCCACTGATTAGCATCTGATTATGGGCTTCATATGTTGTTTAGTCCTTATGTTCAGTGAATCCAGATAATTTAGGAAAACTAAAGAAGGATTACTCCGAAATGGTTCTTCAAATATGAGAGAGAGAGAGAGAGGACGGGTGTTGTTTGGTAAAAAAGGATATACTGTAAAACTTAAAATATGGTTTAAAGGTATAATTGTCAATAAATTTAAATATCGGTGGATGCATCAAAAATCCCAGTGGAAAAATCAACGCCCTACAAAAAAATATAAAACTCCAAAAAAAATCTATCTTTGCTTATGACTACTATCCTATTGAACAAAACTCCAAAAATTTATTGTTATGTTTTAGTTTAAAACTAAAAACGCATCAGAGGAAACTATAATAATTCAATAGGATAGACATATTTTTTTTTACAGAAAGTCGGTTGTATTGTTAAGGACTTGATGTGTGACTCAACGTTACGAGTCACGTGAGTTGAGGTGTGATTTGTGAGTATGAATGTAGGATTATCGAGTATGGTCATAAAGTTGAGGTGTGATTCATTAGGTTCCGAACTTCAAACTGCAAGTTGAAGATTTATACATGGAAAATTGGTTTTGGAAGTTTCGAAAATAGGAACAAAAAATGACTCATGGAGTCCCCGCCTCCTTGTAAACTAATAACAATCTAAAAAAATGGCTAGGGTTTCATTATATATATATATATATATATATATATATATATATATATATATATATATATATATATATATATATATATATATATATATATATATATTAAAAAAAAGGAAAAGACAACTATAAACAGGGAAAACAATCTAAGCCGACTTACATATATCAACAATATACAAAGTTGACAAACATGTGGTAGAGAAATAGTTTCAAGTTGAAAATGATGACGAGTGAAATGACAATCAATCTCAATATGTTTCATCCGGTCATGAAAAACATAACTCTTTACAATTTGTATTAAGATGAGAAATATCAACACCTATATCCGCAAGAAGCCAACACAACCAAACAATCTCATAAGTGATGACTGTCATGGCTCCATATCCAGCTTATGTAGAAGATCGAGTAACAACATCTTGTTTTTTTACTCTTATATGCAATCAACGAATCTACAAGAAAGATACACAAACCAATGGTTGATTTGTAATCATGAGCATCACTATCTCGATCGGCATCACTATAGGCACGCGACTCAAGAGAAGAAGTTGAAGGAAACACAAAATTTTGGAACCAAGTACTATAAAGATATATCAAAATATGAAGAACAGCTCCCCGATAAACAGTAGAAAGAGCAATGAAAAATGGCTAACCACATGAACTACATGCGTTGTGTCCGGACGAGTAACAAGAAGGTAAACCAAACTTCCCACAATGGTACGATATAGGGTCGGATCTGATAGATGAACACCATCAGTTGGAGAGTATTGAGTTGTAGTTTGAAGAGGTGTATCAATTATCTTATTGGGAGTCGTTCATGTTCAACGAGATCAGAAATTTAATAGCAATTCATCTTTTTTTTCCTGATCATATGATCTATATGTTTGCTATTCGTAAAGGAGAAGGTCCAATGGTACTAATCTGATGCAAAATAACTAAAATACCCTTATTTTTAGCCTTCTTTCGATTTTTTTTGTTAAAATAATATTAGATTTCGTCGCAAACGCACCACACCCTTACTTATTCTCCTTCATCCAACAAACAAGTAGCCAACAATTCACATACTTGCAAAATGGGGGCTGCCACCGCCATCGGAAAAACTACGACAAGAACAAGTGTGAGGGATGTATATGTGTATTTGCTGAGGTGTGTATATGTATTTTTTTAGAGGTGCGCATGGGTTTTCTAGGAGGGGTATGTGTTTGTATTATTTCCGGAGGCGTGTGTATGTATTTTTCGAAGGTGTGTATGTATTGCAAACTAGAATCAAATTACTGTTTCCTTCATGATTTCAGTAGGGATGAGAGTGGGTCCAAACCCGGACTGGTAGACCCAGAACCAGAAAACCTGGGAATCAGTTAACGAGATTTTGTAGGACCGAAAACCAGACCGATATATAATAAACGGTTCCGGTTCGGTTCTGTGTAAGGTATCGAGTAAAGTAGGTCTTGAACCGGAAAACCCGGAAACATCAAAGTGGGTCGGACGGAACCGGATAAAGTAGGTCTAGAACCGGAAAACCCAAGAAAACCAGAATTTTTTGGTAATTACTTAATGGTTGAACTTTGAAAATTTCCAACTTTGATATCCCAACTTTGGGGGATTGTAAGTCATTGAATATTAAACCTAAAATGACAAACTTATAGTCTAAAATCATATACAAACTCTAAACTATACTTTGCAAAAAACTTCA